>NC_059128.1:55693205-56007669 GCF_020740605.2 Lemur catta | reverse complement strand
TTTCACGCTGACAGCTCACCTCATTTCACACCACCCACACCTGGCATGCTCAGCAGTGGCAGGTGGGCAGGGAACAGCAACATTTAGAACTTCTGTTATATCTCCTTTTCTTTCTTCTTTTCCTTTTCTTTTTCCCTCCTTCCTCCCCCTCCACCCTAACACTTTCTCCCTTCCCTCCTTCCTGTTTTTTCGAAAAACAGATCTTTCTTTAGAAACGGAGACAGATGTGTACCTGCCAACAACATCCACCTAGACAGAGAATCCTGGGAAGCCTCACTTTCCAGAATTGTGGGCTTTCCTGTCGCTGCTCCCTCCTGGCTCATTACAGCACAACGGTGAGGAGGCACCTTCTTTGGGCTTCTGGCAGGACACAAAGGACTGCCCTGGACACGTTCAGAACCCCGGACTCATCCCCGCTGGCCGTGGGTAACCAAGGTGAGCGGCCTCTGTCTCTCTCCACGGAGAGATGGGCACAGCCCACACGGGCCCCTTGTTCTTTCCCAGCTTCGGTCGCCAAGACCCCCAGGTCTTTTCCGTGACTGGAGTTTCAGTCTGCAGGGGAAGTTGGCTGGTGGCCAGAGGGCCCTTCTCACTTGGAGAGTCCCTGCGTCCATCTCTGGGCTTGAGGGTGACTTTGAGCCCCGAAGAAGGGGGGCTTACAGACTTAATTACATACATTGTCACATGTCCTGCAACAATCCTGGAAAACTGCTCTCGCAGTTTGAGGAGATGGGAGGGGTCCAGAGTAGGAAGTAAATCATCTTTTAGGCATAAATTTACCAGAAGTCATTACTTCTTTATTTGCATTTCCTTTCATTATCAAGCAAAGTAAAACACACACACATACACACACACACACACACACACACACACACACATACACACACACGCACACGAACGCACGCACGCACGCACAGAGTTATGCAATGGCTTCTGCAGTTGCTATGACCCCAAAAGCGCTTGTCTGAGTCCCCACATCCCGGGCTTCCCGTACAGAGGGCAACAGGAGGCACTGGGAATTTCTCAAATGTTCACAAGAACGTCGAGAGGGAGTTCTGAGTAATCACAATTCCTTGAACTTCTTGTGGGAAAGTGCAGTCCCAATTTCCTTTTAGAGACAGCAATCTTTGAAAGCTGTATGCCACGAGAGTTTTTGTTTGTTTATGGTCAGAGAATGGTAAAAACGTACATCTGTGGAAGGCCCCGGGAGTGAGAAATCCAGCCACAGGGACACCCCAGCTCTAAGTGCTGAGGAAACTTGAATTCTCAGAGGGGCACCTATGCCTGCTGTATTTCTGACCCACTCAGCTTCAGTTGTGGCCATTAATGTGATCAGCCTAATAAAACTGTTCATGTCCTTCTTTTGCCCTTTTCTCTTAGGGACCCGACCCTTGGTGTCTTCCTCCTGTTCCCAGGTCGAAGCTCAGACACAATATTCAGAAGATGAGCAGATGTGCCCACCATGTGGGTGGGCCAAGGAGTCACTCACTTCCCAGTCCTTGTGGCCAAGCTCTTGCAGTCATTGGAAGTCCCCATGTCATCTCTGGGTTCCAATCCTCATCTGCTCTGTTGACAATTAGGCAGTTCGAGTTATAAAGAATCAAAAGGGAAAAGAAAAGGAAAGAAAAGAAGAGAGGGGAAAAAAAAAAGCCCACCAAGTGAAGATGCCTGGGTCCCTCTCTGTGGTGGAGAATAGCTATGGTGACAGCTGCCCCACCATGGTTGTCCAGCCCACGGGGGCAACTAAAGGTGGGGATTTCCAGCCACGGAGGAGACACCGTAGGGTGACGGAGTCTGCAGTGTGGATAGCTGCCTCCGCCTACTCTGTCGGGACAGCCTAACCGAGGACAGCCTGACCGAGGCCCACAATGGCTGCTCCTTCCTCCCAGACTGGCCCTGCTGGTCTAGCCTGGGCTCTAGCATCTGTCAAGGAGCACAGTAATAATAATAATTTTTAAAAACCACCTCTTTTCAGGGTCTCAACCAACAAGAGCTATTATAATTCCCTCAAAGGGTCCCAGGACAACTCCCACCTGCTTGGAGGGAGGTAGAGGGAGAGCAGCCCCGGGGCACGCGGATCGCAGCTGACATGAGCTTACTCTGTACAGGTCCTGGCTCCCTCCCTGGGACCTCCTCTTCCCTGAGGGGCAAGACAGCAGAGAATCCCCACATGGAAAAGTATGAAAAATGATACAAAGAGGGTTTTATATCATTTCATTTCATTTTTTTCCTGCTGTTCATTCAGTCATCTAACAGACATTTATTGAAATCCTGGGCTGGGCACGGTGGCTCACGCCTATAATCCCAGCACTTTGGGAGGCCGAGGTGGGAGGATCACTCGAGGCCAGGAGTTCAGGACCAGCCTGGGCAACTGTTGCTACAAAAAATAGAAAAATTAGCCGAGTGTGGTGGCGCATGCCTGTAGTCCCAGCTACTCTGAAGGCCAAGGCAGAAAGATCACTTGAGCCCAGGAGTTCAAGGTTACAGGGAGCTGCGATTGCCTCACTGCACTTCAGCCTGGGTGATGGAATGAGACCCTGTCTCAAAAAAGAAAAAAAAAAAAAAAAAAAGAAATCCTGGAGCCTGGGGACACTGAACTGAACTGGGAAGGCCCAGCTCCTGCCTAGCTCGCTTTCCCTCCAGGAGGTGGAGAGCCCTCACGTTGAAAAGTGCCTATGGAGCAGTTTCGCCCCTTTGTGAATGTGCTTTGACAAGTACAGGGTGAGTCAGTCAGGGCCTTGGTGACACAGAACATGTGACTTCACATTGCCCAGAAGAATGGCTGGGCCCCAGCCCATGCTTTCTCACCCCGGGGCACTGGGCGAACCACTGTCGGCTCAGAGCTGCGAATCCGAAGATTCCCTCTCCAGCTTCCTGAAAGCCTGCAATCTCCGTGTTTGGAGGCCCTGTCCATACACGGTGAATTCCTTGAAGGCAGCTGGAAGCAACTACCTCATGGTTTTGTTTATTTTAATCACCTAAGAAAAGCACCTTTTTTTTCTTTATTTTTTTAGGGACAGAGTCTCACTCTGTCACCCAGGCTAGAGTGCAGTGGCGTCATCATAGCTCACTGCAACCTCAAACTCCTGGGCTCAAGCCATCCTCCCACCTCGGCCTCCCAGAGTGTTAGGATTACAGGTGTGAGCCACCACTCTCAGCCATAAAGCATCTTTTCTAAGAGGCACAAATTCCCCTGCAGTTCTCCTGAGCCAGTGGGAAGGTGAAGAATGTTCCTGCTTGGGAGTGGAGTGGGCTCAGGCCCTGCTCCCCCAGCACCTTGACTCCTGACCCTGGAGGGTCCTGGCTTTCTTGCTCTCCAGCTGGCTGAGGGCTGTCTCGGTCATGGTTCTGCCCAGCCGCATCCCAGCGCTGCTCCTGGCTCCCAATGTGCTCTGTGACCCACAGTGGACGGATGTCTGCCTGGCCCATCCCTGCAGTGGCCTCACCTCTCTTAACGCCAGACAGAGCAGAAGTGGGGGAAGGTAGTGGGCAGCCACTTGGTGTCCACTGAGTCACCTGGAAGCCAAGCAGCTGGTGGCTTTTCGGTGGCAGACCAAGGCCTGAGTCATGGCTTCGTCACGGCCCCCGGTGGAGGACTGACCCACAGAGGAAATTACAGAGCACTCTGAGGCCATGGTGGGGGCAGGGGCTTTTCCAAGGGGATCAGATGGGAAGGCAGAAGCGGTCTCACCCACGCTGGAATTTAAGGCTTGGGAACTCCCACTTGTTGCAGGGAAGATGGCCTTGTGACTATTTAGGAATGGGGTGGCCTGTGCAAACCCCTTCCACAGCCCTCCATTGGCCAGCAGGGCCTCCGCAGCCCCAACCCATCTGTGACAGAGGCTCATGCTCACCAAGCCAGCCTTGCCCCGCACAGTGCCTCAGGCGGCAGCCCCTAGTCCATCCTCAGCCGTTCACCTAGAATCTGCCCTGGCCCCGGGAGCTCGCTGAGGGACCTTCAGTCAGGAAAGATGACTGAGACTGGGGACACTGAGTGGAACCAGAAGCTACTCCTCTCAGATAGCTGTGTGACTCTGGGCAACTAAATTAAACTCTCTGTGCCTCAGTTTCCTCATCTGTACAATGGGTCTTGAACACCTACCTCACAAAGCTGGGGTGAGGATAAAATGAGGAATATATGCAAAGGGCCTGGCCCAGAGCTGGGCACATAGTGGGTGCTCTGTACATGTTCCTTGTTCTTTTGTTTTTGTTTTTGAGACAATGCTCTGTCGCCTGGGCTAGAGTGTGGTGGCGTCAGCCTAGCTCACAGCAACCTCGAACTCCTGGGCTCAAGCAATCCTCCTGTCTCAGCCTCCCGAATAACTGGGACTACAGGTGCACACCACCACACTCGGCTAATTTTTTCTATTTTTAGTAGAGATTGGGGTCTCTCTCTTGCTCAGGCTGGTCTCGAAATTCTGACCTCAAGCGATCCTCCCACCTCGGCCTTCCAGAGTGCTAGGATTACAGGGTGAGCCACCTCCCTTGTTCTTAGCCAGCTCTGATGCACTATCCAGGTTGGCACCACCCCCTAGGGCTCAGCCCTCGCAGTTATCCCTTTTCTTCCCCCATACCCAGTCTCCCAACTCTTTGTGCAAATGTGTGGCCAGAGGAGACTGAAGCCCCACCATCAGAATGGAGGAGCTGACTCATCTGGGCAGTGTGAAGGGCCGTCCTAGCAGAGACACCACACCCAAAGGACTCTTCCACCCTCCCCTTGCCTACCCCACATATGGGACCCCAGGGCCAACATGCAGGGAGCCCAAGGTAGAGGGGATTGGCTGCCTGTCCCCCTGTGTGGGGGAGAAGGGGGAGTGGAGGGCAGGAGGGAAAAGTGATGGAGGTACCCTAGGCCCAGCACCTGGAATTAAAGTGGCCGCCTCTGGGACCTTCACCCCTATGAGCACGTTGTGATGGGGTAGAATGTTTGCCTGGAACCCAGAGGGTAGGACTATAGGTTCTTCCAGTCCCCCGTGTGGACACCTGGGACAAAGGCTACACTGCCATGCCCCTTAGGCACCAGGGGCTCCATGCGGGGATTACCGAGTGCCAGGTGTGGGGAGGCCTGCAAGGGAGGGCAGACAAGGTCCTGCCTCTCCAGTAGGTGCCAAATGAGCAGATCGAGTGGTATGTAACGGAAAATGCCACCTGATGACCCTCCCTCCCTAACCCACACTCCACCGTCATCCTGAAGCTCCTGGTCCTGCCTCCTGGTCCCTCAGCCTGGAGGGCCATATACCCAGCCCCCTCAGCTCTGGAGCTCCTCCCCAGGGCTCCTGTAAACAGGGCTCTGATTGTCTCAATCACCAGACTGGAAGCTCCCAGGGGCATAGGCCAGCTCTGGGAAGGCCTGGTCCCTTGAGCCTTGTACAGTGCCTGACACATAGTAGGTGCTCGGTGTCTGCATTTCAGCTTGTGGCGTGGCTGAACACAGCTCTGTATGTGTGTGTGTGTGTGTGTGTGTGTGTGTATGTACAAGGGGAGCAGCATTCATTGTGCACTTACTATGTGTCAGGGCAGCACTGGGCCCTGCACTTGCAGTCTTTCATTTAATGAGTGTCATTTGCATGGTTGCTTCTGTGTCATTCCAGAGTGGCTTTTCATGCATACATTCTTCAGCTGGGGTGGGCGTGGGAAGAGCTCTATTTCTATTTTTATCTTCCCATGGTGGGGTGCTCTGCTCACAGGGGCCCCTTATCTCCCCTGGCACTTTCCCCTACATCCGGCTGCAACCAGAAGCTTTAGGTTTACAAAGGGAACTTGCTGCTTCACACCAGCCACCTCAACCCCTCCCTCCGAGCCCAGAGTGGGGCCTAGGCCACCTGTTCCAGAAGACCCTCCTCCTTCCCTCCTGGGCTGCGTAGGGATGGGATTTGTGCTTCTTCCTGGAACCTAGGAACCACCCAGGGTGGGACATCTCTTCCCTTTACCCCCTACCCCCAGCAGCTCACGGGTTCACTTGGACTTGGCCCCTCCCTGTAGCAGCCTGGCATGGGGGCAGACCAGGACTCCAAATGGCTCAGGAGCACCCCGTGGGCCCATGCACCCATTTGAGGTTGATTTATTTTAACCCACTCCACTCCCAGCTGAGCACTAGAGAGTGCAGTTTGGGGTTGGAGGTGCAGTGGGGGCTCCAAATTGTGACTTTACATCTAGGAAGGCCATGTAGATAGTCAGCATGTGATCTTCACAACCACCTTGCATGTAGGTAGGAGCAGAGTGCAATTATTATCTCTAATTTGCAGATAGGATCTGTAAGGCTCAGAGAGGTTAAGTACACTGATTGAGGTCACTCAGCTGCTACGAAGTGTCTTCTGAATCTCAATTCAGAGCCACTTTCCACCACCAAGTGCCACACAGGCGGGTCCGGGTGCCTGCCATGCTGGCTGGAGGGGGCATGGCTCAGAGAGAGTTCCAGGGACATCTCTCCTCAGGAAACAAACACCAGGAGACCCATGGCTCCACTTAATGGCTGGCTGGCCCCAAACACTTAGGAAGAGTCACAGCCTCAGTCTCCTTGGGTAGAAAAGTCTGTGTACCTCCCTGTCGGGGCTGGCTCGGAGTAATAGCTGATACTGAGGTAACACTTAAATACCATCTTCCTGTGCACCAGGCACAGCTCCAGTGCTTTCCAGAGATGGGCTCATTTAATCCTCACCAAACCCTAAGAGACAGTATAATTACGTCCATCTTGCAGATAAGAAGACAGTGGCACAGAGGGGTTAAGAAACTTGTCCAGTATCACATAACTAAGGGAGTATCCAATATGCTGACCTCTTCAACTCCTTTTAGACCATTAACTCCTTGTGGGTAGAAAATGAGACTGGTCCCTCACGCTGGGCTCTGGAAATGAGCTCAGGTGTCCCCTCTGTTTCCTCATCCCTCTGCCTACAAACACAGGTGCACTTTTGCTTGTAGTTACAACTGGGGGTGGCTTATTTGATTTTTGTAAAAGCAAAACTCCTTTTAATATTTTATGTCATTAGGATAAAAAGTATGTTTATTCTCATTTTTAAGTGATATGCAGCCATTGGTGCTTTCCTTCAGCTGGGGCTCTTTGTAAGAAAATGGCCTGGAGACGGCTGAGTCACAGAGCAGCTCAAGTTTCTAAGCGGTGTCAGGGTGCAGCCTGTGATTCTCAGCCTGAGCCCACTCCAGGGGCTTTCCGGGCGAGGCCTGGGGACTGCGCGGGGCAGAAGAGCATCCCTGGGGACGGCCTGGCCAGACCATGCCAGAGGGAAGCCCACGCTCCAGGGATGGGCCTAAGGATGCAAAACCAGAGGGAGGCAGGGCGTTTTGGGGTGACAATTTTTGACACAAGAAATATTTGGAAACAGCTATTTTTTATATGGTTATCTCTAAACTGCAAAGACAAATTAAAATCGCTTAAATATCAGCTAGCTGTGTAGCACATTTGTCCCTCTGGCCATGCCCCGAGGACAGCGGCGCTGCGACTCCAGGCCCGCGGGGTCCTAGCTGGGCTCAGCCCAGGGGAACGCGGGCCAGGGAGAGGGAGGTCGGGGTTTACTCCCTCGACCCGCTGCGCCTGTGGGTCTTCTTGGGCCCTGCGGGTCACCTGCGGGCCCGCACACCTGCTCACGCTCTCCTCCCGCTTTTTTCTCTGGCTGGGTTGTCTCCGGGTTCAGGCAGCAGGGTCAGGTCTAGCACGCATCCTCGTGGCCTCCCCCCACCCTGGCCATGGCCTTTGTAAACAGTCCCTTTATTAAACTTTCTCCAAATTACCCACTGTGTGTGCGTGTGACAGCCGATGCCGGCTTGTTACGCCAGTGCTGTGCACAGCAAACATCTCAGACCCTCTCCTCACCCCACCTGATCCATTCAAAAAGGCCTCCACAAACGCCACCGTCCACACCGGGGTCCCACCTCCCAGCTCGGAGGATTTGCAGGAGCTGGTGGGCCTGGAGTCGGGCAGTGTGACTGCATTCTCGGAGCGGGCCCCGTAGCAAACTCCCCTGCATGTTCCTCCCGAGGTGGGGCCTCAGGAGGCACTGGGCATTGGTGTGTGCCTCGATGGATCGGACCGAGACGGGCGCTGTGCCAGGCCGGGTGGGCACCCAGGCGCACCAGCCATTCGGGAGTCCCTGCTGAGGACCGGCCCCGCCTCCCGCACCAGCTCCGCCAATGGGATGGCAGGGATGACCCGCCCCACTCCGGGGCAGCCTCCAGTGAGCCACCCGGGCCACGCCCCGTCCTGCGAGGAGCAGGTGAGCGAGAGGTGGGGGTACACCAGGAGATGCTGTCTTATTTTGGCACGCACCGCACCAGGATGCTGACAGCCTGTCAGCTTTCGGAGAAACAGGAAACGCTCGCAGGCTGGTCCACGCTTGGCGCTCCTGGCTCTTTCCAGGTCCAGAGAGCAGCATGAAACGCATCCTGTTACCATAACATGAGTCAGATGGATCGTGTTGTGGCTTCTTCCCCAGGTGCACAGACTTACAGCCTGGGATGGGGTGGGGGCTGGATCCTAGAGTTTGCAAGCTAGCGAAGAGGTTGGGGAGCCTCTGACCAATTGCCTAATCACCCTAATTTCACAGACCAGGAAGGGGCCTGGGAGTTGGAACTTGCTCATAAGTTGCAGAGCTGGACTAGAACCCAGGTACCCCAGCTTGGTGCAGCACGCTGCCCACTAAACCTGCCCTCCTCTGGCACTGAGCTGTTCTCTGAGCAGCTTTTCTAAACCATTTGCCAAAGGCTTTTTTGAAAACTGGTTGCTCAGAAGCTGGGGAGGGATGATCCTGGGGCATTATTAAGGAAAGTCCCCTGAAGCCCTCCCTGATGGCCCCTGTGGGAGTGATTGTTTCCTTCTCCTCTCTCAGGATCTTCCAAAGTAGGCCGTAAATACAGATATTCATGTATATCAATCCACATTTTCCACGTACTCTCAGTGTTCCTTCTTCCTGCACAGTACACAGACTCCTGAGCAATTTCCACGTCCCCATGCATGCCCGACCTAAGAAGTATGTGTTGAATTTGGATGGACAGAGCCACAGAAATCCAAGGACTGGGAGTGAAGATGTTCCGAGTGTTGCCGGTGAGTGATCATCCTTGTGCTCAGATACAAAGAATTGAAAATGAACACCAAAGCAGTAAAGCAAAGTGAAAGTTTACTGAGCAAGTATATCTCCAGACATGGAGAGGGGTATCAAGAAAGATTAATGAGAGATAGTACACTACAGAAGGGGGCAGGAGCAGGCACCTGTCACAATGGACAGTGGCCCTGGGTCTTTTCTTTCTTCTGACTTCCTCTTTCTTGTGTTGCCCTCCCCCTGGCCAGTGAGAGTGTTATCTCCTCCCACCCCTCGGGCAGGGGAGTTTTTCACTTTATTTGTTCAGATCCGGATTGTCGGGGCTTCCAAAACCCACAGGGGCGGGGTCAATGCTAATTTATGGTAATCATGGAGAATGAAGTCAGAGTCACTTGAGGACACTCTTTCCCTCCATCTGCGCAGGCGTCTCCTGGGCACTTTCCCAAACCGGAGAAAGCAAGGTGTACCTACCACGGGTACAATCGCAGCCTGACTACTGCTTTAGTTTTCATTGATCCATAACCCTAATTTTGTTCCTCTTGTTTCATGCTACCTGAGTTCTTTCTGTGTCACCTGTGCTCCCCATCCTAATCCCCTGCCTCATGTGTGCTGCATCCCTGGGCTGTCTGGCTGGGACAAGGCCTTTTGCAGCCCAGGTGGGGGTTGGTCCAGATTAACAGGGACCCACAGGGATTGTTTTCAAAATGGACCAGGTAAAAAGGCTTCATATTCTTCCTGCTACCCAACAACTGATATTAATGGTTGTATTATTGCGAGCTTACCATGGGTTAGGCGTTTGGATGACTTCTTTCCACACAATAGGTAGGAACTACCAAACCCCTCAATTTAAAGATAAGTAAACTGTGGCATAGAAAGGTAAGAGATGTGCTCAAGGGCTCTCAGTTGGGAGGCAGTGAAGCCAGGAGGCCACCATTAACCACTATGCTCTATTGCCCCCCAGATGTGACTACATGGTGGCCTTCCTGCCCTTGATGGGGTATCTAGGGGTCCTCTGAGCAGGGACTCACAAAGGCTGCCCAAGCAAACCTGGTTCCAAGATAGAGGAGCTTTTTCTTTGTCACTTATGAAGGAGCTTAGGAAATTTCACCCCAAAATATGACTCCTTGGTATAAAGAGTATTTTGAATTAAAGGCCCTTGGAGATTAACAGGCCCTTGGAAGGGGCTTTCCCTCTGTCTGCATAAGCAGACCATCAAAAGAACAATTGACTTTCCCCAGTATCTCACTATATTTGGGGGGGTGGTGGCAGGAAAGAAGATCAAGAATGCAACCAGACCTGGCTCAAATCATTTGAAACATCATACCTGTCTCTGAGGTTAATTTACAGGTCAATCTATCTCCCCAATTCATTCATTCTCCCAGGTCCTCCCTAGCAAACAATTATTGCCCCTAAACAGAATTACCTATATTCCTCATCTCCCCCAACCTAAAAAAGGAAGATATAAAAATATCTGGATCCCATTGTGATATTGGGTAATCACTCTGTGATTTCCCTTGTGCACAGGATAAATAAACCTCTTCCTCTTATTAATCTGTCTTGATTGCAAGTTGATCTTTCAGCAAACTTTTTGGGGGGACAGAGGAACTACTCCAACAGTTCCATGGCCCCAAATTGTGAGAAAGCCTTGCCCAGACTGGATCCTTGGATGCTCAGTGGGTCTCTGGGGCAAAAGTGGGAGTTAAGAGGGGACGGTGAGGAGTGCATTCAGCCAGACCCTACCCCACCCCTGTAGCTGTCATGGATTCCTCACCAGGAGCTTGGTTATTCAGACAGACTGCAAATAATGAGGCTGGAAGGTGAGCGAGCCCACGTGCAGGACTAGCAGGCCAGAAATAATAGGAAAGGCACAAGGTCACAGAGACCTGGTACACTGAGCCGCTGGATCAACAAGTTCCAATTAAGACTCAAAGTAGCCACTGAAGGAGACCATGTGGGAGGACAGTCCACTCTGCATGTGCAGCTGGCCACCCCTTTGCCGGGTAAGGGAGCAGGCAGCCTTTCTTGCATCTGTGGGCTGAGACCTTAGCAAACAGAAAAGGCAGGTTCTGTTTAAGAGCCCCCTGAACCTGAAGCAGTTCTGTTAATACCAGTGTCTTCCTGGCTTCTGTGACTTTTTTTTTTGGAGACAGGATCTCACTCTGTCTCCCAGGCTACCAGGCTAGAGTGCAGTGGCATCATAGCTCACAGCAATCTCAAACTCCTGGGCTCAAGCCATCCTCCTGCCTCAGCCTCCTGAGTAACCGGGACTACAGGCACACGCCACCACGCCCGGCTAACTTCTGTGACATTTACTGGGCTACTCATTGTGCTCATTTCTTAATCAAGGAAAAATGAAATATCAAGAGTCTTGGGAAATCTAGGAAGCTCATTACAGGAATGCCTCACAGAGATGACTCAGCACTTCATTTCACAAAGGGCACCAGAAGTGTTGCAAACACAATGTTTTTCCTGGTAAATAAATGGATTGAACCAGGATCCTGACTCCTAAACTCTGTGAAAGCCCCGGGTTCAGGTACAAAAGACTCTGGGGTGGCAGGAATAGTGTACTCACTGTTCCAGAATTGATTGGGTCCGCAATAGCTGAGTGACATGATGTGCTTCTCTAAGAGGATCGCAGATTGGTTTGGGCCTGGTAGCCAGGGTATTCTTCAGGAACACCAAAAATGCTCAACTATTAATATTAATTCATCTCAGGAACCAGAAGCAATAGTACTAACAGAAAATCCACTTAAAAATAGGACATGAAATCCCAGCCAAACTTTCACACATCATGATCAATGATTTGCTAGTTTTTTCATTTATATCTATTTGCTCTTCTAAGTGCATTATGTAAAATGTATATAAACATTAACTATAATTAGTCAAGGGATTGAAAGGATGGAAATAAAGTTTTATGTTCTTATAGTAGCTTGTTTTGCCAAATCACTTAAGTAGTTTATTTTTAAAAAAAGTACTTTCCCAGATGTCATGCCCTCCTTACCAATGCTGTAGTTTTCTTAACTTTGCACACACCTCACATATGGTGTATTTCATCCAACAAGAGCTCAGTCGACTGCAGAACATCCCAGCTGTACATGTCCCATCAGGTCACTGCTTGCTGAGGGCAAGCACAGCATGGTTTGGTCTGAGGCTGACTTGAAGGGTTGAGTGTTCAAGATTTGTCAGTGAGTCTCCAAAAGGTCCCTCAGCCTGGGGGCTGAACCCAGCGCTCAGGGCTGCAGGGCTTTCTGAGGACAGATTCACAAACACACACACACATGCACACACACATACACACACACAATTATTTTGTTTGATGGTAGAGTTCCTGCCTTACTGAGAGATACTGAGAGATTTTTATTTATTTATTTATTTTGAGACAGAGTCTCACTCTATTGCCCGGCTAGAGTGCCGTGGCATCAGCCTAGCTCACAGCAACCTCAAACTCCTGGGCTCAGGCAATCCTCCTGCCTCAGCCTCCTGAATAGCTGGGACTACAGGTGTGAGCCACCACGCCCAGTTAATTTTTTTCTATTTTTAGTTGCCCAGCTAATTTTTTTTCTACCTTTAATAGAGACGCTCTTGCTCAGGCTGGTCTCAAACTCCTGAGCTCAAGCAATCCTCCTGCCTCGGCCTCCCAGAGTGCTAGGATTACAGGCCTGAGCCACTGTGCCTGGCCAAAGAGACACCTTTCCATAAAAAGAGGATGTGGGTTGCTTCTCCTGGAAGCTGTGCTGTTCTTCTGTTAGCGCCAGAACTTTTCCATCTGACAATCCCTCTCTGGGCTGGGAGTCACTAGCATTGTTCCTAAGAACTTCCTGGTACTACTTTTCCCAAGGACTGGAAGGAAGTTCTTAACAACAGAAGCTATAAAAGGCTTTTTGAAATTCTTTATAGCACTTTTAAAGAAATCTGTACTTAAAAAGTAACCTAATGAGCAGCAAACATTTTATATAATTTTAAAGTGGCTTCTAATAGTCTCTATGACTTTGTACATTTTCCTTTGTATTTTACTGTCTTTGCATTCTATGGTAGATACTGCATCTGCATTCCCATATGCTTCAGTTATCTAGTGCTGTGTAAAAAACTACCCCAAAACACGGTGGTTTGAAACAACCTTGCTTTATTCTCATGAGCCCATGGGTTGGCAGGGAGGTTCTTCTGCGTCACATGGCATTACTCATGTGGCACCTTTCAGCTGGGACCTCAGCTGGGCACCTCTGTTCTTCTCCATGAGCTGCTGCATTCTCCCAGGCTTCTCCTCACTCCAGCTCACTAGCCAGGACTTCCTTAAAGCACGGCAGCTGGTTTCGAAGCGAGAGTGCTCCAGGAGGACAGACCTACAGTGCAAACGCTCAAGACTCATCTTGTGTCATGCCTCCATAAAGTCCCATCGGCCAAAGCAGCCACATACATGGCCAAGGCCAGTGTTGATGTGGAAGGGAACAAAGGGGCATGGATACCAGGAGATGTGCTTCCTCCTAGGGCATTAATGTTACGTTAATACAGCCATCGCTGTCTTTCAGCCATTGCTAGTTTTCTCACTCACATGATACGCTTTTTTTCCAATGTAGTAGCCTGCTACAAATTCCATTCTTATTCCGGAGGACTGTTACTAACTGTGGATTTGACATTTTCAGGCTCAACTATTTCACAGTAAATCTGATGTTAGAATTGTGATTTTGCAAGGACAAGTTTTGAATTGTGCAACTCCAGGCCGGTGTGTGGAAGTGAGAATCACCCGGTGGTGGATGAGCGTGGCTGTCTCCCCGCCCCCCGACTCTTGGCAAGGCTCGGTCGGTCTATCTCTCTTGGCTACAGGGTAGCTCTGGAAAAGTAGAGAGAAAAATCAATACTTGGGGGGAAAAAAAGCATATTTGTGAGAGATAAAACTAGCGATGGCTGAGAGATCCAGGAATACGCACAAGATGCACAGGGTGCCATTGAAGCCATGATTCGGAGGATGAGGAGCTGGAGGAACATTTCCTTATGTGCAAATTTGGAGATTAGCGAAGGTCTTGAAACATTCTTGTAAATGTCAGGTGGCTACTGTATTAATATAACAAGTATTTTACTGATATTAATAGAATTTAAATATAAAGGGAAAATAATTTGCCCAGGGGCACCCCTCAGGGCTCCAGATTCCCTCTCTGAATACCTCAAGAGACACAGCAGAGACCACCCACCTGCCCAGCGGCGGTCAGTAATTTTCTCACGAAGCTGCCACTTGTGTCTTTGTCCCAGTTCTGTGGCCACATTCCTGCATGATTTCATGTAAGTGTAAGTATAGAATAGGTACATTTTATAAAAAATCATCATACACACTCTTCCTTTTCCTATTCTGTGTTGCAGTTTGCTTAACTCTTCCCTTATTGGTGGGTATATGGGTTTTCTACACTGTTGCTGCTGCCATGAATAGCTTTGCAAATCTTTTATTTTGGATTATTTCCTTGAAGGGATAGCCTCTAAAGTGGGCCAGGGAGCATAAATATAGTTCTTGTTGCAAATTTCCAAGCAGTTTCTAGATCTATGCCACTAAAATAAATCCCAGATGGATTAGATTTACGTAGTAAAAAATAAACAAAAATTCATAAAAATCTAAAGGCAAATGAAAGAAAATAAACAATACAATCAT
This sequence comes from Lemur catta, assembly GCF_020740605.2. Classification (NCBI taxonomy): domain Eukaryota; kingdom Metazoa; phylum Chordata; class Mammalia; order Primates; family Lemuridae; genus Lemur; species Lemur catta. The sequence continues at coordinate 55,992,987 of NC_059128.1, read as the reverse complement.
TGGAGATGAGGAGACTTTGTTAGTTTAAAGAGAAATAATCATATAAAAAAGATTGATAGATTTCACTTAAAAACATTTTAAGCCATGCTGAGCTAAGTAAAGACTGTATCCTATGGGAGTGAGGGAAATAGATTCCTAAGCAAAGGCATCTGGCCTCTGCATTGCTTTAAAGTGTAGGCAATGAAGTCCCTTCTCAGGAATATCACAAAAGTAGTGTGCTATACAGAACAAAATGTACTCTGCTTGGAAAATAGCATGAGATGCCTGAGATGTACTATCATGACTAAATGTTTCAATTAAGTCAAATATTGTGATTATAAAGTTTCTAAAAATTAAAAGAAAATCTTTCTGGTGAAAGATTGATAGACAAAGTGACAAAGAGTTGAAATTCTTACTGTATCATTAAATGGAAAAGAAAAATAATATTACTCTGAGATACATAAGGGATATGAGCAGTAAACCACAAAAGAGCACAATTATTATGAAACAATTGAAAAAGAATAATAATCAAAGAAATGCACACTTAAGATATATTTTCCATCTATAAGATTAGCTGACTTTCAAAATGTTATGACATCCAGGGTTACAAAATGTGCTGTTGTAGGATGAGGATCCTTCCCAATCCACTTCTGGGCAGAGGAGGATTTGCATGCTTGCAGAAAGTGAACTGATTTCGCAATGTGTGTTTAAGCTGTGCCCTTTGGCCCCATAAGTAAGTGCTTTTGTAAAACTCCTTTTAAGGATATAAACTTAAATACATAAGAAGCTCTATATTCAACATTATTTCCGACTTTAAAAATTGAAATAGAAATAAACAAAATACCTAATGTTAGAGAAGTGATCAGGTAAATGACAATATTCACTTGCTAGACATTATGCAGCCATTAAGACTCACGCTTAAATAACTTTTACAATACGGAAACCACTTATAACATTACACTTAAAAAATAGGTTATAAAATTATTTGTACAAAGTTATTCACACAACTGTATGAAGAACAAAACTGCATAAAGTCAGTAAAGAAGTCACTCAAAATAGTCATTTTGAGAACTACCCTGTAGCTGAGTTTTGCAATTTGGTAAGAGAAGTCTAGTTGAGTTTTTCCTAATTTTCTTTTTTTTTGTATTTTCTTTAAGAAACACACATTTCCTTTATACTGGAAAAGAACTAACTGAATAAGAAGAAAATGTTTGCAGTGACACCAGGTAATGGCTCTGTTACCTGAGATTTGGTCATTTGATTTATTCCTGCAGGTCAAAAAGGGGCATTTATAACCACCTCGTTTTATATTTTTCAAACTTAGGTTCAAATGTTCTCGAAAAGGTCAGTAGAACTGAAGAGGTTGGATGGGGCACAGGGATGGCAGGGAGGGTGAAGGAGCGGGTGGATGTGGATTTAGCAGCTCATGGTGGAGACGGGGGAAGTGGGAAGGAAGACACTGCGGAAACGTTCCCAATAGGAATACTGAAAGTAAGTCTCGAGCCATGCACGCACGTGACATATTCATTCAAACATATTTGTCAAGCACCTCATTGGGAACACAGAGCAGAAAAGACACAGGCTCTGCCCTCCAAGCGGGGAGGCCAAAGCGTGAGAGAGAAGTGATGACAACACAGCCTGCTGATGGCCAGGATGGCGCCATGCAGGAAAAATGAAGGCCTGGAAGGATGCCCGGAGCCTGGTGACATTCATGTCAACGGGAAGAAACCCAGCACTGCCAAAGGCCCCGCCAAGCCCTGGTTATGGACACATACGTAAGTGTGTGAAAGTAGCCAGAATGGACTGGAAGGAAAGTGCTACCTGCAGAGACAGGAGGTGGGAAGGAATGGAGCCAGGGGTGATAGTTAATGGGAACTTTTCTTTTATGCCTAAAGTCCGACTTCTCAGTGAAAAAAAAAAAAAGATTGCAAGTAAATATCACAAAATGTAATATTTCTGGGGGGAATAAGTGCATTGGTTGAGATATGTACAAATGTGGTGGGACCAGGGAGGAGTGCTTAGGAGCCCTGAGGAGGGTGGGGAGGGGACGTGCAGGCTGAAGAGGGGTCCACCAGCCCAGCAGGACACGAGGGCTGGGGGCCCTGGGGCACAGAGGCCTTCTGGGCAGAAGTGCCTGCAGAAACAAGGTCACGCCTGCCTGGGGATATGGCAGGCGCGTCAAGGGCTTCAGGCACTCCGAAAGACGTCAAGCTTCCTCTTGAGGGAGAGAGGAGGCTTGCTCTGGGGCAACGTGAAGGGTGGTCTGGGAGAGGGAGCGACCTAAGGAGCCAGGGACCATCCTGAGGTGCCCTGGAAGCCCAGCAGCCGGCCCACCTGCCCGCAGCCTGCACTAAATGCATCAGGAAGGCGTGGAGCAGAGATCCGGGGAGGCCCTTCCAGTGACGGTGACCTTGGAGAGCAGTCTCAGGAGAGGAATGGGGTGGTGAGAGTTCTCAGCAAGCCGAGGGGTCAGCTGATGGAGACAGAGCCAGGTGGAGGCTGGCTGCATCTTTAGTTGTCCAGAGCCCAATCCTAAGAGCACCCAGACCACCTGGGGGGACATTGCCTTGTTCCCCCTTCCCTCAAAGAAAGCCAACGGGGTCAAATTCTTCCCACCCCACCCCCACCCCAGCCAGTAGGGACAGGAATGTGGCCTCTGCCCGGCCAGTTGGACATTCGTGCCTAGGGCTTTGGATCCTGAGTGAGCTAGCTGAGGACGCTGGTGGCTAGAGGTCATTTACAAAACAGGTGCAGCAGAGGTGGCTGCAGCCTTGGCATCCCAGCCATGACTAGCTTCTGGCCCCCAGAGCCCTCACTTCCTGACTTTCCCACGCCTGTCTCCGCCATCCCTTGTCCACTCTGTGAGCTCCCCACCTCCTGTGGGCTTCCATTAAATCCCTCTTTGTTTAAATTGGCTAGAACCAGTGACTGCTCATGGACACAAGCGTCAGGCCTGAGTCAGCCGCTCGTCTGGCGAGTTGGCTGCAGAGAGGCAGCTGACATATCCCGCGGTTTACTCTTCACAATGCATCTTACACCTAATTCATCCCTCGTGACCTCTTTCCCGACCTTCATGCTCTCATTCCTGGGCAGCTGCAGCTGCTTCCTACCTGGGCTCCCTCCCAGCTCTCTCTGCATCCTAAACTCTTGTGTCACTGTTGGACTTTTATCCTGTGACTTCTATGCTCAAGAACGTAGTGTGGCTCCCTATCATCCCTAGGTCAAGTCCAGGCATTCACAGCCTTCTGTAATCTGGTCCTGCCTCTGCCATCGAACTGGAGAAACCCTGTTATCCAGATGAACTGCCTTGGTGCTTTCCCCCGATACAATGCTGGTCCCTCCTTGTGTGTCCAATACCTGGTAGGATTTGGGGTTGGGGGGTGGCTCTCTGGATCTGCCTCAGAGCTCCAGCAACTTGCCCTGATTTGGGGCAGTTACTGACCCTTCCTGGGGGCTGCTGCCATCTATGGAAGGGTTAGGTCAGGTGGTCACTTGTCATTACTCAGAGTTCTGAATTGAACCAATTCTGTGCAAAGGCCCTCCTGCTTTTTGTTCATCCCTTTCCTTCCTGAGGCCCCACCCTGGCAGAGGCCATGGAAAGTACATCCAAAGACCCTCCTTTCTCTGCCTCCTGCCTGCATCGTTACGATCCTGTGAGCCAGCTGGGCACCCGTGGGCTTGCACTGTGCAACCTCAGGAAAAAGGAGACAGACATTGACCCCAGGCCCACAAAGGCACCGAGCTCTTCCTTGGCACCTGCTGCATGGACAAAGGCCTGGCCGGTGAGCAGTCTGGGATTCTGTGATGCGCCAGGCCTCGGGGCCTCCCTCTGTGTGAGCTGCTGCTCAGTGGCCACCCTCACCCTGCGTTGTGCTGTGCCGCTTCCGGTGACTTTCTAACCATTGTAGTCTGGTGACCAAGCTCTCTGTCAGCACAGACCCCGTGTGAGGTGGGCACTGGTGGGCTGTCTGTGCAGCTTAGAATGTCCCTGCTTCTGGTCATTGCCTTGCTCTGTCTAGACTCATCTAGGGTTTTAGCACGGGGCTCTCAGGAGTTAAACATGTTGGAGACATGCCCCATTTCCCAGGATATAATTACAGCAGTCCGGGTCTTCTCCCTGGGAGTGTGTGTGTGTGTGTGTGTGTGTGTGTGTGTGTGTGTGACAGAGAGAGAGAGAGAGAGAGAGTCACTGACTGAGGGCCAGTCTCGGGTTCGGGCCTGTCTCCTGTGAGCAGCTTGGCAGCACAGCCGCACTCTCCTGCCGGTTGGCAGGGCTCACGGGGAAGTTTCCAGCAGAGAGAACACAGACAAAGCTCCTCCTCTGAGAGGAGCCAGGCAGAGGGTGCAGGTGACTCCTGATAATCTTCCCGGCCTCACCCTTCCCTTCGCTGTCCTGGACTCTAACGAGCCTCCAGAGCCCTTATCCAGAGGCTTCTGCTACTTGTGACACAAACCATTCCCACTGTCACCCTGGGTTATGCTGTGTGCCCTGACTGGCCTTCCTTGGGACAGGATATGTGGGACATGCTCAACTGTGGATTAAGTTTTTGAGAACAAATTAAAAATTGGAATAGCTTTATTGTTTTTATCTGATAATCAACATCATAGAGAAAAGCACAGAAGAGAGTAAATCTCCCTGATTTATTATTAGTTTTGAAAAGTGTGACAATGGTATTAAAGTTATACTTTTCAAATATAATCGTTATCTTTTAGGGATAAGTGCCAGAATATTTAGGGATGACTTTACATGATGACTGGTGTTTACTTTGAAATGGGGCAGGGGGTGGATGGAAATGTAAATGAAACAAATTGCTCCGAGGATATGAGGGAAAAACCAACCAAAGTGCTTTTCCTACTGTCTCACTGGCCAATCCAGACAGAACACTTCTGAGACCAGATGTGAGGGGGGATTCCCCCCACACCAAGCAGTCAACCAATTCTGCAACACCAGCGGGGTGTCCTCTAATTCAATTCAGTTCTGACACTGTCTACCTGGGAAAGATCCCATGGGCTGAGGGCTCAGTCCCATGAGACTGCCCCTCACTTCAATGCCAGTTGCAAGTCCCAGGCTGTTTTACCTGTGCTTCTGACCCATATCCGGGTCCCCACCCCTCTTCTTGGGTTCAATTAATTTGCTAGAGTGGCTCACAGAACTCAGGAAAACACTTCACTTTTCACTTACTGGTTTATTATGAAGGACATTACAAAGGATACAGATGAAGAAGTGCGTAGGGCAAGGTATGGGGAAGGGGCTGGGAGCTTCCATGCCCACCCTGGTGTGCACCACCCTCCAGGAACCTCCACATGTTCAGCTATCTGGAAGCTCCCAGAACCCTGCTTTTTGGTTTGGTTTTTGGAAGCTTCATGATTGATTAAACCATTGGCCATTATTGATAAACTCAACCCCTAACCCCTCTCTGCTCCCAGAGGTTGGGGGTGAGGCTGAAAGTCCCACCCCTCCAATGCTGCCTCCAACTTTCAGTGACCAGCCCAGACCTGAAGCTGCCTGGTCAACTCATTAGCAACCAAAAGACATTTACCACTTTGGCGATTCCAAGGATTTTAGGAGTTGTATGCCAGGAAGCAGGATGAAGACAAAATATTAATGTCTATTTCACAATATCACAACTGCTGATAACTGGAGATGGGGTATATTTTAATATTCTGTCTATTCTTGTGTATATTTGAAGTTCTCCATAATAATAATAATAATAAAAAAAAGCCTAGAATACAGCCAACCAGTGGATCACCACTGTTGACATCTTGGGACGTTTGTCACTCAATTCTGTCACCTGAACCCATTTCCTATGTTTGGAGGATGCACTACTTGAAGCAAGAATGCCAGACACTCACTTTCCCAGCCTCTGCTGCATGGCACCTGACTGAGGCTCCAGCAATCCACCCTCTACTCAGACCTTGAATCAGGCACTAATAAAGGGAAGGACTAAGAAAAAAAAAAGGGAGGGAATTCGTGGCACCCATCTGGGCACAGAGGGCCAACCAAGGCCAGTGGCACAAGGGGTGTTGGGGAGGCTGGCTGCAGGGCCAGCTCATCCAATCTCTGTGGATCTCCAGGCCACTTGGAGATTCTTAGGGCTTCCCAAAATCCTTTTCACAAATTTCTTTTCTGCTGAAATTATCCAGAACTAGTTTCTTTTGCTTATAACCAAGAATCTTGGTGGTGGAATAGAGTAGTCACTCCTCCTCCGATAGATATGGAAGGATAATATCGACAGGGGAGAATATGGAACAGAAGAAATGGCTTGAAAAAATGGCAAAAATGGGCTGGGCACAGTGGCTCATGCCTGTCATCCTAGCACTATGGAAGGCTGAGGCAGGAGGATCACTTGAGCTCAGGAGTTGGAGAGCAGCCTGAGCAAGAGCTAGATCCTGTGTCTACTAAAACTAGGAAAAATTAGCCAGGTGTGGTGGCACGAGCCTATAGTTCCAGTTACTCAGGAGGCTGAGGCAGGAGGATCTCTTCAGCCTAAGAGTTTGAGGTTGCACTCTAGCCCGGGTGACAAAGCAAGACTCTGTCTCACATGCACACAAAAAAGAAAAAAATGGCAGAAAGGTTCTATGTCTCTTTAAAATATCCTCCACTCCTTATGGAGAACTAGGACCTGCATCCCTGTCTCAGGCCAGTGGTTGGGAGAGGCAGGGGAGTGTCTTTTGTTCTTTGTGCCACAGGAGATTGCTCAAGGGAATTGTCTGGGTGCAGGTCACAAGATCATTTTAGCCAACAATGGGATTAACCCTGGCAAAGGTCACTAGATTGTCTTAACCCAAGATGGGATGAACCTGAGCGGAGGTTATGACATTTTTTTTTTTAGCTAAAGATGAGATTGGCCGGGCGCGGTGGCTCACACCTGTAATCCTAGCCCTCTGGGAGGCCGAGGTGGGCGGATTGTTTGAGCTCAGGAGTTCGAGACCAGCCTGAGCAAGAGTGAGACCCCGTCTCTACTAAAAATAGAAAGAAATTATGTGGACAGCTAAAAAAATACATATAGAAAACATTAGCTGGGCATGGTGGCGCATGCCTGTAGTCCCAGCTACTCGGGAGGCTGAGGCAGTAGGATCGCTTAAGCCCAGGAGTTTGAGGTTGCTGTGAGCTAGGCTGACGCCACGGCACTCACTCTAGCCCGGGCAACAGAGTGAGACTCTGTCTCAAAAAAAAAAAAAAAAAAAAAGATGGGATTGATCAGAACCTTTAAAAGCTCTGTACTTCTGCTCAGAAGCAGGATGTTGGTACTTTGAGACAGGAGTCTGCCATCCTCCTCATTTGCCAGCAAATTAATAAGCTTCTCTTTCCTTCTCCTCAAACCACTTGTCTTTGTTCTTCTGATGTGACCTGGGGAACAAATGCTGACCTTCATTAATTAATAGTGGGTAGAACATTTTGGTGTAGTTTTTTTTTTTTTTTAGAGTTGGGGTCTCACTCTGTTGCCCAGGCTGGAGTACAGTGGCTCAATCTAAGCTCACTGTAGCCTTGAACTCCTGGGCTCAAGCCATCCTTCTGCCTCTGCCTCTGGAGTAGCTGGGACTACAGGTGTGCACCGCCACGCCCGGCTAGTGTAGTTTTTTATTCATAGATAGGATATACTATTCAAACTGCTCTGTAACATGCTTTTTTCCCTCCACGTGGAGGATGTGTTTGTAGGTCTACAGAGCTCCTCCTTCCCTGTCTCTCAAGTGCAGCCAGTGCTGCCCCAAGGGCTCAGCTCTCTCCTTCCTTGCCTTTCCCACAAGTGGTAGAAGGAAAGGACAGGCCTCCACAATAAAAGTACACTGTTTGCATCACTGAGGCAGGACACGGAGGGGGAGGATCTGGGGGGCCCGAGGGTCTGCCCGATTTGCTGTCCCCAGCAGAGGCTCCAGGCAAGGCCCAGGGAAGGGGAGCGGAAGCTTGTGGCTCTCTGTAGCTAGGCTGTGCTGCTCCAAAGGGACATCCCTGCAGGCCCCTGTGGCCTGGCCCCTGCTCACCACAGAGCCTCCCGCGGCTTCCTGAGACTTTCAGAGGTCAGGGGCTCACACCCGGTGTGGGCCCGGGACACCCTCAGTTCACACCTTCCAACAGCCCCCCAGCCGTTCGTGACTCCCAGCACCACAGCGGCTCCCATGGGTCATGTCTGCACTGAACGGGTGTTGGGATGCTGAGAAGGGCTGGTGAAGGTGGGGCCGGGCCAGAGGGACAGGGTCAGGGAGGGCCAAGAGGGAAGACTAGCCGTCCTAGTCTGTCCTCAGACGATCTGGTTCCTCAGGTCCTGGGCTACCCCAAGTAGATGAACAAGGCGTGCTGGCTTACAGGGAACAACGTGCCTGTGGGGAGGGCTGTCAGACGCTTTGAACATTAATTATATTACTAATCCGAAGAGCAGAAGCTGTCATCTGCTGAGCACCTACTATGTGTTGGGCACTTTGCCAGAGCTTTACAGACACCACTGGTGATGTTGATAGTTAAGCACCACAGCAACTCTGCAAGGCAGCTGTGATCGCCTGCCTTGGAGATGAGGAACTGAGACAAAGAGAAGCTAAGCAACTAGCCCAGGGTGACAGTATGGTACAGAGTAGGGTCTGGAGTGGGGCCAGGGTTGGTCTGAACCTCAGAGGGATAGGTAATCACTCTGGAGGCTGCCTGTCATGAGAACCAGCAGGGGTGGTCCCTGCTGCTTGGCCACCGTAGGCCCCCGGCCCGCAGGTGTCTGCTCACTGTATCCATCTCTAGTGGGTCAGCTGGAAATGGGCTCGAAACTTAACCACACAATCACCTCAGCCAGGGCTTCCCAGCAGGATCCAAGGAAGCAGAGTTTTCTCTCTCCTTTGCTGGGGGGTTTCTGCTCTCACAAGCCCTCCCAGTACTACCTGGGAGGAGCTGGGGCCAGAGCTGGTGGGAGCCTCCTTGTCGCTGGCCAGGAGGCCTCTCTCCCACTGAAGCCTGGTGTGCTAGGACTGTACCCATAGCTGCTACAGTGGACTGAATGTCTGTGTCCCCCCCTAATTCATATGTTGAAATCCTACCCCCCAAGGTGATGGTATCAGGAGGTGGAGCCTTTGGGAGGTGATTACCTCATGAGGGTGGAGCCCTCATGAATGGGATTCAACCAGCCCCTTCCACCATGTGCGGACACGGCAAGAAGCCACCATCTGTGAACAGAAAGCAGGCCCTCAACAGACACCGCATCTGCTGGCATCTTGATCTTGGACTTCCCGGCCTCCAAAACTGTGAGAAATACATTTCTATCGGTTATAAGCCACCCAGCCTATGGTATTTGGTTAAGCAGCCTGAACAGTCTAGGCAGCTGTGCTCATCCCATTTCTTGTGCACTTACAGCAACTCTGTCCCTTACTTTGCAAACACTCTGTAAGGAATGTTTCCAGTTTCTCCTATAAGGAAACTTTATTCAATAGAAGTAGGAGCAAATGGCTTCTCAGAGTACAATGAGTTTCTGCAGCAGCCAGAGCTACTTCAGGTTAACAATAGCAGCTGTGGAGGGAGCTTTGCACGTCTTCAGCAAACAAGGCAGCTCACTCTGACCAGTCTGGAGAAGAAGAGCTATGGAGGCAGAGGGTGCAGGTTTGAGTCCCAGCACGGCTGCTGTTCTAGGCTGCCTCACCTCAGACCAGTTAGTATAATAAACCCCTCTGAACCTCAGTTTCCCCAATGATCCTCCCATGACAACCACCTGTGCCTGGCATAGGGTCACAGTTTGATAAATGACACCTGCCATTATAATTCTGCCCTGGTAGCTGGATTACCTGAGTGCTTTGCAGCATGGATTATACTGTGGTGGGATTGAGGCTCATTATCATCAATTACAGGTGAGGGTCAACACCGGGTGCAGCTTGTTTTCTGACTCCCCTCCATGCCCCGCCCCCCAATGTCATGGGCTCATGTCCTAAATTTTTAACCTTTGTAATCTCTCAGGTCTGCCTGGCATGTGCCCTATTCCTCAGACTTTAGGCCTAATGCCTAATCAGACAGAGGGAGAAACCATCCGCCCTGCCCCCCGGTTCGCTGTCCATAGTAATGTGACTATTTTCTTCCATTGTCTTCAGTACAGTAGCTTTACTATTCCAAGAAACTCTTGCCCAGGCATATCACTTGATTGTTATAGGAATTTCCCAAAAAAACCATCAACTTTTTAACAGGAAGCATCCACAGACGTTGCACACCTAGGCACTTCAGACCCTGGGCCTTGCTGTTTGCACCCATCTGAAACTGCTCTGTCATGATCTTTCCGCAACCCCAGTCAAGCCCCTGCCTGAAAGACCCTCCTTAAACCAAACTTGACACTCTCAGTGAGATCCTGCGTCTCCCCTTCCCCTGCAGCCACAGCGGAGGCTCCGTGACAGAGACGCTGCTCTCTCTCCTCACCAAGGAAAGAACTCAGCTCTGTTTTACAACAGGTTGGGTACTGCTGTTTAGGGAGCTGGCATTCAGCTAGATAAATGACCGCATGGCTGCCAGTCTCTCTTCCCTAGGACAGAAATTCTAGTGCACTCCTTCCAGAAAGCCCCTTTGGTGTGACTGACCCAATCTGAAGCCCCATTGAGAGGCAGGATGGGAAGCGTCTGGGCCAGGCTGGCTCTTCGTGTCCTTTACATGCCTCTGTGTGTGTGGAGCTGGCTCTTGGGGTGCCGTGGGGATAATGGGTGGAGGGCCACGTGCACAGAGCCCCTCACAACCTCCCCTTCATAGCTGCACACACTTCGGGCCTGGAAGTCCTGCACTTGCCCCAGACTGAGTGTTTCACGGTTGGGCAGCCAGGGGGTGTAGCCTCTAAGAGGGGAAACTTTCAGCTGTCATTTGACTTGCAGATGGCGGGATGTTTAAGTATCTATGGCTTAGGTCCCCCCTTGAAACCGGAGGTTTCCTTTGTGTTCTAGGGAGAACAAGAATTTATGTACACTGTAAAGACCTGGAGAGCCAGCTGCCCCTTAGCTAGGCCATGCACGGTGGGCCAGCAGCAAGGTCCTGCCCTGGGAATTTGCCTCCCAGAGATAGAGGTGGGAAGGTCTTCAAAGGAGAGGTTAAAAATCAGTTTAAAACTGAATCAGTACTGGAACATTTCACCTAAGAGAAGTTTATTCACTGGTCCTTAAAAAGTTGCATTTGCTTGGCTGGGCGCAGTGGCTCACGCCTGTAATCCTAGCCCTCTGGGAGGCCGAGGCGGGTGGATCGCTCAAGGTCAGGAGTTCGAGACCAGCCTGAGCGAGACCTTGTCTCTACTAAAAATAGAAATAAAAATTATCTGGACAATTACAAATATATATAGAAAAAAAATTAGCTGGACATGGTGGCGCATGCCCGTAGTCCCAGCTACTCGGGAGGCTGAGGCAGTAGGATCGCTTAAGCCCAGGAGTTTGAGGTTGCTGTGAGCTAGGCTGACACCAGGGCACTCACTCTAGCCCGGGCAACAAAGGGAGACTCTGTCTCAAAAAAAAAAAAAAAAAAAGTTGCATTTGCTTGTTTCCTTTGGGCATCCCCAGAGATGAATATTAAAATACTGTGAAGTTTTTAAAAGTCTGACCAGAATGGTTAATGTGGTGATTTTGGGTAGACCCGAGCCTCAGTGAGACGCAAACACAGACCGCACAACTGGAAACTCCTGGAAGAGACAGGCCTCACTTCCTTTATTTAGCACTTTGTGAAACAATACTAAAAATTTCAGGGGACATGAATCAGGATTTGGGTCCATATCCACCCAAACCCCATACTATTGTTCAGTTTACTGTGGTCTTCTAAGATCTCAGATCTTGCATTTTCTGCATTATGGTATAGTTTCTATGAGACATTTCCATTAACATATCAGAAATTCAAACTATCCTTTGTAATATTTACCCAGTTTTGGTAGGATGTCAGCAACAAATGCATGAGAAATATATTCATAATTGGTGACCTGTGAAGAAGCTCAGGAAATTTCACCCCCAAAATATGACTTCTTGGTATAAAGAATACTTTGAATTAAAGGCCTTTAGAAAGCTAAAGACATTGGAAGGGGCTTTCCCTCTATCTACATAAAACCAGATCAGACCCATCAAAGTAACAATTGGACATCTCTTCCCTTCCCTGTTATCTCAAATATATTACACGAAGGAAGATCAAGAATGCAACCAGGCCTGGCCCAAATCATTGTAAATATAATACCTGTCTCTCAGGTTAATTTAATTTGCAAAGAATCACTTATTCATACAAGTCAATCTGTTTCCCCTCATCCACTCATCCTCCCTAGGAACCATTTATTGCCCCTAAACAAAATTACCTATATCCTTCATCTCCCCTCCCCTTTAAAATGAGGGTATATAAACTTCTGGACCCCACTGGGTTAGCGGGTGATCACTCTGCGATTCTCCCTGTGCCCAGGGTAAATTAATCTGCCTTAATTGTGAGTTGATCTTTCAGCTTCCAGGTGAAGGGGAAGGTGCCCTCACCCCCACACCTGAAATCACTTCTGTTAGTGGGAATTCCCACGGATGCTTGGAAGCTGCTTTATGCCACAGGTTAGGAACTTGGGCCTGGAGGCCACCCAAGCCTGACCCTGCCATTTACTGGCTGAGTGACCTGGGCCGACTTTCTTACCTTGGCTATGCTTCCATTTCCTTATTAAAAAATATGAAAATAATAATAGTACCTACCTCATAGAGTGGTTTGAGGATTAAAGGACTTGTAGACCACTTAGAATAGTGTCTGGTACATAGTAAACACTATATATGTGTTATGTAAACAAAAAGTAAAATTATCCCATTTATTCCATGATATGGATTGTTATAGATCAGTTGAATAACATTGTGAATCAAATGAAAATGTGGCATTAAAAGTTTTTTAAAAACTAACCTTTAAGTAGCTGAATATTTTGCACATAAGCTATACTCAATAAAATTTTAAAATATATGAAATGAGGGCAACATTAAGGGGGAAGTTTTTTTTTTTTTTTGAGAAAGAGTCTTGCTCTGTCACCCTGGGTAGAGTGCAGCAGCAGCATCATAGCTCACTGCAACCTCAGACTCCTGGACGCAAGCCATCCTCCTTCTTAGCTTCCCAGGTAGCTGGGACTACAGGCCCGAACCACCACTCCGTGCTAATTTCTCTATTTTTTGTAGAGATAGGGTCTCACTCTTGGTCAGGCTGGTCTCAAACTCCTGAGCTCATGTGATAATGCTACCTTGGCCTCCCAGAGTGCTAAGATTACAGGTGTGAGCCCCTGTGCCCAGCCTGGGAAGTTATTCTTTTTTTGAGACAGAGTCTCACTCTACTGCCCAGGCTAGAGTGCTGTGGTGTCAGCCTAGCTCATAGCAACCTCAAACTCCAGGGCTTAAGCAATCCTTCAGCCTCAGCCTTCCAAGTAGCTGGGACTACAGGCATGCGCCACCACGCCGGCTAATTTTTTCTATATATATTTTTAGTTGTCCAGGTAATTTCTTTCTATTTTTAGTAGAGATGGGGCCTCGCTCTTGCTCAGGCTGGTCTCGAACTCCTGACCTCGAGCGATCCACCCGCCTCGGCCTCCCAGAGTGCTAGGATTACAGGCGTGAGCCACCGCGCTCAGCCCCCTGGGAAGTTATTCTTAAGTTTTCCCTGATGCATTTTGGTCAACTGCTTGTGAAGACTTCTCATGTTCCAGTAAGGACAGTAGGGACTTTGTCGTAGGAAGGGAAGCAGCTGCGTCTTTACTCCCAGTTCTGAAGTCTGGTCAGGGCCTGTCCTGCAGGCTGTGCCTCTGCAACCCCATGCAAAGGTATAAATAAGCTCCTATTTAAACCAATTTTTTATCTTAATGGGCAGACTACCCTCTCAAATGCATTTGTTCGTCTCTCGGAGTCCAGGTGATTATGCCTTTGGCATCAGCTACCTCCCCTGTTTCACTTACCTGATTTGGGAGCGGGTTTGTTGACCTTGCCCCTATGTTAGCATCAGTGCTCAGGATCCAGCCCTACTTTCCAAAAGACTTGCGTTACCTGATGTGCTTGTCCCAGGTTGCAGCGGTTCCCAGGGGGACACAGAGAGCATTGTCTAAGGCCTAGTTCCTCCAAGTGTGATCCCAAACCAACAGCACTCTGGGAACAAGTTAGACATGCAGAATCTCAGGCCAGCCTCAAATGGATTGAAGCAGAATACGCATTTCAACAAGATCTCTAGGCGATTCGGGTGCGCACGTTGAATTTGACAAGTTCTGGACTAAAGTAACCACATTGTTTGTCATTAATTCAAAGATTGGTGGCAAACTTCTTTCAGGCTCAGTTCTGGAATCTAGGATCACACACAGACGCAAAAATGAATGGTATAGTGCTCGCTTCGGCAGCATATATACTAAAATTAGAACGTTACAGAGAAGATTAGCATGGCCCCTGCGCAAGGATGACACGGAAATTCGTGAAGTGTTCTATAAAAAAAAAATAAAGAAGAAAATGAATGGTGTAGCCTGTTGTTCATTTAATCCCAGCTGGGATGTCAGGGTAAGTAGCTACCTGGGTATCTGCTATTTATCCACCCCGCATTCTGCCCTGGGTGCCTGTTCCCTGTGCTCCCTCCATTCCCTGGGCATTCATCTTTCCATACTGTCTTACTCATGCTCGCATGCTCCTCTGTCCGCCTCTCCACCTAAGCAAGGAGCTCTTTGAGGCAGAGGCCATGACTTATTCCTTAGTGTCTCCAGCCCTTGGCAAGGGGCCTGGAGAACAATAGTTGTTTCTAATGAATGAATGGGACTGAGTCCCACTTAGGGAAACACATATAAATATCCAGTTTCAGTTTCTCTAATGCTCCCTTTAAATGGGGAAAAGACCTGGGATAGTCTTGTGCAGGTCCCCGAGGGAGGAGGGAAATGCTTCTTGGGCACGTTTCTGACTGCACGTTTCTGACTGCAGTTCGACAACTCAGACCTTTCTTGCCAAATGAACTTCAGCTACACCTAAGGCAAGTATGTGAAAATCTGAGGGAAGAGGGTGGAGCTGGAAGGAAGACCCATCTCACAGACTCAGGACTCAGTTCAACTGTCACCACTTAATCACTTCCAGGAGCGGTTGACGTGTCAATGCAAATCCCCCCAAGGACCCGGCCCTGGCATTTCCAGGCCTCAGAGGAAGGTCTTCAAATTGCTCAGACCAGAGTTTGTTCCCTCTTTAAAGAAAAACCCTTCTTTCTGGGGGGACTTGGTACACGTGACCTATAAGGGACATTTATCCTGATGGACGATGCAGGCAGAAGGAATCCAGGAACTAAATTCAAGGAAGTTGCTGGCGTGACTTTTATTTCCCCTGCGGAGATCACTTCCCTCTTTCCCAAGGCTCCTGCACTTCTACCTGTCCCGACAGGGCCTCTAGCTCTTGGAGAACATTGAAGTGTGTAAAAGAAGGCTCTCGGTTTGCTGAACTGCTTTCTTTGAAAACTTTTCTTCTTGTTTGCTTGGAAATTTGCAGAAGACATTCTACAGATTAGAATGTTTCTGTTCTAAAAATTTCCTTGAGGGAACTCCAGGCTCCAGCCACCCAACCACTGGCAGAAAGAAAGAAAGTAGATTAAAAAGAAAAGAAAGGAGATGAGAAATGGGGAGAACTGGAGAGCAAGGAACTGGGGCAGATTTCAGTCCTTACCTGGGCCCTGCTACCCCCAGATTCATGCAGATGACAGAGCCTACCCTGAGAGTCAAGATCCTGAAAAGAAAAGCTGAAGCCTAGAAAGGTGGGAGCCTGGGCCCACCGGGGCGAGAAGAGGCCCTTCCCTGCCGTGACTGTGTGGGGGCAATGCCCCTACACAAGAGCTGGTCGTGCTAAGGACTGCGATCCCCAAAGGCGGCCTGTTAGGGACCAGCTGCAGAACTCCGCCCTCCCCCACCCCCAAGGAAAAATTGCAAATTGTCTTCCACGAAACCCATCCCTGGTGCCAAAAAAGACCGCCTGCTAAGGAGGCCGAGGAGGGGTGGGCCACAGAACTAGACAGTGTATGTGGGTGAACTGGCACAGATGTAACACCTTTACAGAGGGAGGAAGTACCATGTCTGACCAAGCAGGAAGCTCTAAAGGCATCAGGCCAAAATTGGGGAGCGCTATCTCCCCCACTCCCACCTTACCTCTTCCCCTTATCAGCCAAGAGCTGGAGCTGGACCTAATTCATGTGTTGGATCATTTAACACCTGTGTTGAGGTGCTCAACACTTTGGCAGAGAACAAGGCTGCTAGAGTGGCCACCAGTGCTTGGTTCCAGATGCACTGAGGCTGCAGGAGTGGGGCAGAGCTGGCTTTGGCCAGTCTGCAGTTAATGCTCTTTGTATATGGAAGACTCACTCAGTGTTGGCTTCTTTTTGGTCTAAGACAAAGGTGACCATCATTTTCATTTGACATCATTGTGGACCAGGAAAGGGATAACATAAGGTAACAGTGAAATGCTTTCCTATGTAGAAGCCAAGCACATGAATTGCATTTCTACACCACTCTGCATTTCCTAGAATGCCCTTACCCTACTCCTCTTTCTACCTGGGCTAGAGATGTGTTTTAGGGATGAAAACATCAAGATACATGTATGTAAACCCAAATTTCACAAGTTACTGATTTCCTGTGAAATCTGCTTCTGTAGAATCATTCAGTACAATCAGCAAACTGATTGAATTAATGAAGACTCTTTAAGCCTTTAATATCATTTTGATACTACAGCCATTAACAAAATAGGTAGATTTAAGGATGGGATGCATTTAAAAAATGTTTAAGCACCTGAAACCAGGAGTATATTAAATAAGTCAACCACTTAGCTCTCCTGCAAGGTGACCCTGGACAGGACATTCTCTCTGGACTTGGTTTCTCCCCATGGGAAATATGGGCTGCTGTGTAGCTTGTATTTTTATTTGCCTGGCACTCTGCTATACTTTTTACGTGGATTGTCTTACCCAATATTCACAGCCAGGTAATAAATGAGAAAACTAGGGCTGAGGTGAACACCTGCTACCAAATGTTAGTGCAATCCCATTTCTGAGCCCAAGGCATTAGGAATGTTCAGTATTATAGGTGAGATCTTTCCTAGCTCTGTAAGATATGAATTCAACTTATTTCACTTGGCCAAAGTAATTTCCTAAAGAGAAGGTTAGGGTCCTGGAATAGCTTAGATCAAAGGGATGACTGGGAATGACAATGGAGAGCCTTCCAGCCACAGGCCAAGCAGCTTTTGCCACCCCAAGCCTAAAAACTGGTATTTCCTATCAGGCTGAGAACAGCCTTCCTCCCACACACCAGGCCCAGGGGCTGCCTGCAGAGTTTCATTGGCGGCTGGGTACACTGTGTGAGAAGCTGCTCTCAAAAGAGTTCCCTACCAGCTGTGGTAAAGGCCTCCCCCACGACTCTCCACCTCCACGGACTCTCAGAACAGGAGTCCCACTTTAGGTGGAAGAAAATGATCAGAGTAACTTTTCATAAAAACTTGTTTAATAAATATACATCTTAGAAGTACCAAAATAATTACCGACAAAATACACTATGTACACCATTTACAGGAGGGTAACGCGCACCTTGATAGGCAGCCACTTCTAACCCACACCATCCACAGGTTTGACAACACACCTGGCTGTTACATGCCACAGGATACAACTGGGGGCAGCCACCAAATCCATGGTGGTTCAATCAAAAGCACAATAAATAAAATGTGGTCCTTTCACCAAATATGGATAACCTTCTTCAAACCCCCCCTAAAAGTTTAAAAGAGGTTTTCTTTGAATTCCAATGATCCTTCTTGTCCCCCAAAGTTCACAAAAATAACAAAATGAAGGCTGATCCACCACAGTAAAATGTCTCAGGCCAGGCAGTGTGCAGTGTGGTTGTAAGTACACCCTTTGAATTTTTTTCTTTTTTCTTTTTTTAGAAAAATAAAACTCTTTTTGTACAAATTATACAAGTCCATGTTCTTTTAGACCCTTTCCGCTCATAACGTCAGGCGCTGGCCTCCAAACACACAGTCATCGTAGGGCAGCTAAAAACAAGAGGAAAAAAAGACATGTTAGATTTCCAGAGCTTTGCCAAGGTCGTTGGGATGATGGGGAAGCTGCTACTGGAAATAATGCCAAGTATTCTTGGACTCCATTCTCCATAACCCAAATAGAATGGACTTTACAGGATGAGGGAGTTTTCCTTTAGTGCTCCTCTCCTTAGGAAAGGGTAAGCTATTAAAAAACAAACCCTTGGGATACTGGTTATACACACTGAAGTTTGAGAGCTTCATTATGTCAACACCCCTTGGATATAAGGAGTAGCTCTAGAGGCCTGGGAGGGTGGAGGGAGAAGGGCCACTCATTTTTTGTAGAGTGTTGAAGTTAAGAGAAACTCACCTCATCCTCTGTGAACTCAGACTCCGTATCATAGCTCTCCTCATCCTCACTCTCTGGCAGCATCTGAAGGTTTTCCAGGGTCAGCTGGCCCAGCTGCTGCTGTATCCGGGTGCTTGGGCGGCCCCAGGTGAGCTGGTATGGGGAGTAGCCCTGGTAGGTAACTCTGTTGACATCAGCCCCACACTTCAACAGGAGTGACACCAGGTCAGGATTCTGCAGGTCCACTGCGAGGTGGAGGGCAGTCCGGCCGTTACAGGGCTCCTGAAACCAAACAGAATTTGAGATGCTCAGGCTGAGTTTGGAATTTCTGCTTGCAGGAGGTGCATGTGAAGTATTATTGAGGAGGAACTTGACTCACTCCCTCTGGAGACAGGAAGCACTCACCTGCGCATTGACATCAGCACCCAAAGACACCAAAAGCTCCACGATGCCCAGGTAGCCATGGATAGAGGCTAAATGCAGACACGTGTGGCCTAGAAGAACAAAAAGAAAAAAGTATAACCACCTGTTTCAACCCTCACACCCGAAGCAAAACCTTTCACCCATCCTTTCATAGGACAAATAGTCATGTCTACTGAATTTTAAGAACCCAAAATCTGGGTTCTGAATGAACTTTATGAAGGCAACAGATAAGCATTTTGCATACGTATTTTGTCAACCTTTCTCACACACTGGGAGTTTAAGCTCTTGCCTGGATTCCTTAAGTCATCCCTCCCCTTCTCCATGTCACCTGCCCTCTGACGGGTGGGGCAGGCACACATACCATTGTAGTTGGTGGCCTGCAGGATGGAGTGGAGGTGCTGGGTGGTGCAGGTCTGCGTGAGGACTCCCACGCTGGCCAGGCAGCCTTGCTCACATGCAAGGTGTAGGGGGGTATTTCCTCGAAAGTCTCGCAGCTCAGGATCACAGCCAGCTTCCAGAAGTGCCTCAGCAATTTCTGGCTGGTTGGTGATCACAGCCAAGTGGAGTGGAGTCTATAAATGGAAGAAAGAACAGAAAGAGAATAAGCCATGGACCAAACCCACAATCCGAGTTCCCGTGACCCCCAGACATGTCCTGGTAGTGGGTCCCGCTCCTCCCACACAGGTACAAGCGGTTGGCAGATATGCGGGCTCCAGCTGGGTCATAAAGACCTCACCAAATCAGTGGAATTTTCTTCACTCTCTAGGCTGTTGGCTGATTTGAGTGTAAAAGGCCAGGGCAGATAATGACCAGTGATGGTTCACTTAGAAAGAGTCTGGGGGCGACTGTGCTACATCCAGCCCCATCACGGGTGTAGAGAACACAGGGCTAGGCAAGCGGCGCACCTGCTGCAGGTTGTTTTGGAAGTTGAGGAAGGCCAGGTCTCCCTTCACCTGGCGGATCACTTCCATGGTGAGTGCCTTTTCTTCATGGATGATGGCCAAGTGCAGGAACCTGTGGGGAAGAGAGGGAAAAACCCCCAGGGGTGGTGAGTGCACTGGCTGGGGCCCAGGGAGGCGCGGGCTGCGGGGGATTGCGCAAGGCCGGGGTTTCTGGAGGCCGAGGCCGCGGTGTTTTCCGCGAGGTTATTATGAGCTGAGTGTTCCTGGCAGGCGCCCAGGGACTTTCCGGGCCCCCCCCCCCTCCGCTCTCGGCGGGCGCCGGCCAGACCGCCCCGCCCTCCCGCCGGGCCGGAACGCCCTGTACTTCCCCTCCCGGCCGCTCGGCGCCAGCCAGCGGCCCAGAAACTCCCGCCCTCCCTTATGCAACCCGGGACTTCGCGTCCCCCGCCGCCGCCCCGCCCCCGGCCGGGGGGTGGGGTGGGGTGTGCGTGGCACCTCGGCAGTAACGGAGAGGTGCCCGGCCGCGACCCCCCGGGGTCCCAGGCCCCCAGCGCCCGCGCAGCCCTGCGACTCTGCAGGGGCCCAGGGCGGTGCATGAGCCCGGGGCGCTCCGGCGGTGGCCCAGCTGCAGCGCCAGTCCCCCGGCTCCGGCTGCAGGCCCGGCGCCCCTACCTGGCTCGCGCGCCCGGCCCCCCTCCCCCAGACTCCCGCCACGCGGGCCCGCGACACTTACGAGTCTCCGTCCTCAGTGAGCTGCTGCTTCCAGGGCTCGGCGCCGCGCGGCACCTCCTGCGGCTCCAGGCGGATCTCCCGGAGCTCTTTCACCATCTGCTCGTATTCCTCATCCTTCATGGAGTCCAGGCCGCTGTCGTGGCGGTCGTCCAGCAGCCGCTCCTTCTTCAGCCCATCCCGGGGCACCTCCATGGCCCACTGCGGGGCGTGCTCGGCCGGCTGGAACATGGCGCAGAGAAAGCTGCGGGCGCTGCTCCCGGGTGCGCTCGGCCGCTGCTGCTCGCGCTGGCGCTGGCGCTGGCGGTGGCGCGGACGGGCGGGCGGCGGACTCGCGCTGTTGTGGGCTCGGCAGCGCCGCCGCGGCGCCCTATAAACGCTGGCGGGGGATTTCTCTGGGGCGGGGTCAGGCGTGGGGAATTTCCAAGCCAGTCAGACCAGAAAAGAGAACTTGCCTCGTCCTCTGCTAGGGGGAAAAAGAAGCCTAAACCCTGAGCTGGGGTTCATCAGAGAAACTCCCTGCGATGAGCCACTGGGGTCATGTACAGGGAACTTTTTGATGAGCGCGGAGTGGCTGGAAAGTCCTTCCGACGAGGCGCCCTCCCCCCGGGTACTTCCCTGCAGCCTGCGCTCAGTAATCCTATCCCTCCGCAAGAAACCTTCTTTCCCTGGGGATTCCCACGGTCGATTTGATTTGGGGTCCCCGGCTGCTGAGATCCCGGGAACTCAGACCTGATGGGCGGTTCCTCTTTGGGGTTTGCCAACCTGCCGGTCCTTTCCGTTTTTTGATCTTTTGAAAACGCAAAAGTGGAAATGATGGCTGGGTTTGAGGATTTGGTTTCCCCAGACTTCTCTCTGAGGGGAAGGACGCACTGGTAGGTAGAAGGTCGCAGGCCACCTCTGTATTTCTGTCGATACCAGGCCTTCTGCAATGCAGAGACATTTAGCTCCCCCGCCCCTTCTCTCTCAGGTAGAAGTTGTGAAAGCTTTGGCGTTAAAGCCCAAATGCTTGGAGAACCTTCGAATCATTTCCTAGGGATTAACAATCCTGTGGACTGGGGGAAGGGCAACTCTCTAGCACTGCATGGGGAAAAGTGCCAAATAGAACCATGTTTTGTTTGTTTGTTTGTTTGTTTTAAGTAAAGCAAGGTGTTAATCTTTGTAGGAGAGGTTGTAGATGCCTTGCAATGACAAAGTAACTATTGAGTGCATGCTCTCTGATTGACACTGTGCTGCTGCAGAGCGTAGATCCTGAGCTGGATGCCCAGCTGAGCGATTTTCCAGGAGCATTTGAAGAAGGAGGCTAAAGAGTGAGTTGAATAGTTAGTGCCTTATCCAAGATTGGACCTTGAGGATGGCTAAGAAAGTAGTTGCTGGGCACCCAGCCAGAGGCTCAAGGCAGCCTTAATAATTGCCCCCTTCCTGCCCCTGCTGGCTCCTCCTGGCTCCCTTGCTCAGGGGGAAGGCAGCAGCTGGACCTATCCGTGCAATGTGGGTAGCCCCTCTGGGGAGAAAGGGACTTGGGCTCACCATCCTCTGGTTTCACCTCCAGAAACAGAGTTTACGCTCCCTGCCCCTCCCCCACCTCCCCGCCTGCAAGCCATGGATTGAATTCATCTACCTCTAGAAGTGGTCCAGGCAAAATAAAGCAACTGTGGTCAGAGTTCTTCAGCATTAGCCCCAGGAGGCCTCTGTAGTTCTGCAGAGATTTCTGGTGATTATTGCAATCGTCTTTACCTTGACTGGCCACACACTAACCAACTCTTCAATCTCCATCCCCTTCTCCCATATGTGAATGTAGGGAATCTGAGTCAATAGGGAGAGACAAAATATGAAGGGGGTGAAAAAGTAAAATAAAGAAATAAAATTTCAGGGTAGCGATGATCCCATGTTACAATGAAAGCTTCCCAGACAACTCCATTGTCTCTGCAGGCTTATGATATACAACTCTCGAGGCAAGGTGAAACAGCTACTGTAAGTAGGAGATCTCAATTCTAGGTTCTACCTTTACTTAACTGCATACTAGTTGGAGAGGTCAGTTAACTTTTTTTGTGGTATACTTGCTTTTGTAATAAGGTTGGATTTAATGCTATTTAAGATCTTTTCCAGCTTAAAAATTATATTACTTGTCTGCAAATGCATGTCTAATTCTGCTTTGTAAAGACCATGGCTCTTGGGAATGTCACAGTATAAATTTTTGGAAGAACTCCAGCATGTTACACATCACATTATTAGTTCTCAGAACTAATCTTGTAAGATAGGTATGGTTCCTACTTTGCTGAAAAGAAACTGAAATGCATAGACATTTACCCAGGTACTTCCATTGGCAGTTTAGGTAATTTCTATCCCAATATATTAATCATTTGTCCAAGACAGTCTTAGTATTAACACTTTTGAAAACACATCATGAAAATGACACTGAATGCACTATAATCTGGAATATCCTTAAAAGTATGTTCCACTCTATTAGGTAAAATAGCTGGTAGGTGTTCCCTTGTCTGGGGATATTCACTTCTTTTTAAAATGTACAGAAATGTCAAACTCTAAATGCTCAGAAGAGTATTTTTGATCGTAGGTATAAAAATGATTCTTAAGTAAACAGTAAGTAAAAATTCTCTTAGGAATAAGTTTCTTTGCACCTTCTATTATGGTTTTATATTCCTGATAGCCTTCCGGACCTAGTGGCCTTTATTCCTGATTGTTTAGTGTGACACCTAGTGGTAAGAGTCAGGCCCAGGAGTTCCTTGATTGTCATAGTGCCTTTTGAACAACCTGGGAGGTGCTGAGCCTTGATGACTTGTCCCTCCAGTGGGAATTCCCAAGGAGGTACCTTTTGTTTTCCTGCAACCCTAAGAGATAGTTTTGAATAATGTGATCCAACAGGTTTTCTCCCCATCGTCTATAGCTCTATGTGGTTTAAGTCAACAAACATTACAACGTGGGTAAAAAGAAATATGATATACTTGGAAATCAGAATCGTGAGCAGGATTGGGGAGAAGAAAATTTAGAAAGACGTTCATGGACACTTTGGCACTTAGATTTCTCTCATTGTCAAACATTTTAGCTAAACATATCCATTTAAAAAAATGTTACAATCTTAGAAAACTCATTTTTAATGTTATTTGGCTTTTTTTCTTTTTAATTCAGAAGGCAAAAGAATAAGTTATATAATACCTCAAAGCTGCTTGTACAATGTTTGGGTCCAGGATGCAGCCACTCGGAATGGCAGGATGGCCAGTGGTGCTCCTGAGTTCCCCTGTGGGCAGGAGCACCCCCACAGGAAGGGAGCACCGACGAGGCATGGTGGCTCTGCAGGCCCTTCTGCACTCTTCCTGGGTGGGAAATGCGCAGTGTGGACTAGACTTCCTGCCTCAGGTGCCTGGTGGTCTGGCAGCATGGAGACTTTCTGCAAGTTCAGCCAAGTGGTCCCACATCCTCAGCTTTTCTTAACATTATGGGTTGGTGGCCTGTGCCAATTGGCTTGACCAATTAAACCTAAATTGTTTAAATGCACTCCTGAATCAGGCTACCTATTGCTCAACACAGCCAGGCTGGAAGAGAGAGGAGCAGGACAGAGTGTCTAAAGGGCAGGCAAGGCAGGCACAATCCCGAGGGACGGCCCTGCTGTGAAATTCTGAGTTCACATTCTGCTTCAAGCTCAGGCTCAGTCTTCTTTCCCCCTGCCGCGGTTAGCAATTGTCTATATCCCCCACAGAACCTGGAGCCGCCACGCTATGGACCTTTTCCCATGGAAAAACAGCTGTCAGGACCTTCATTTGTAGTCAAGTGAAAATAGATTGTCAAAGCCTTCCTATGTTTCCATTGCTACAAACTCTGCAATTTTATGGGGATCAAAGCTTTAAATCTCAAACTCAAATACCTACCATACAGGCCAGGCAGGTTTCACAGATGAGCGAAGCAGGCTGTGGGCGGCTAGAAGTAATGGTGGTGCTCCAGCAGCTGGGCCCGGAGAGCACTTCCCTCCTGCTCAGCTCAGACAACGTTTGCCGTGCAGCACTTTGAGTACTGATCTTCCATTGTTAAAGAAAAAACCCTCCAAAACAGAAAGTGGATTTTAATATTAATATTTTCACATTTTAAAGCATTATGAAAACCAAACAAAATGCACTTTGCATTGCATCTTTTGGCTAAATAGAGCTCACAGGCTCCGAGTTTGCAACCTCTGTTTCAGCTGAGGCATTATGATTTTTTGTTGTCATTTTTTTAAAAAGTGAGACAGGGTCTCCCTATGTTGCCCAGGCTGGTCTCTTACTCCTGGGCTCAAGTGATCCTCCCACCTTAGCCTCCAGAGTAGCTGGGCCACCACGCCTGGTGATATGATGTTTTAATGGTGCTTTGGGGGAAGGCCCCCACCTTCTGCTCCCTTAGCCCCTTAGCATACGGGTCTCTGCTCCTGTGTAACAGGAGGCCGGGGTGGGATGTGTTCATCCAAGATGCGCAGGGCTGCCCCTGGCAGACAGGGTTGGCATTAGGGGCTCTGAGCCCAGAGAAGAGAGTTTTTCCTCCCCCAGGGCAATTTTTAAACACTATGCTGTAAAATAAACATAACAAGCTCAACAAAGTTCTGATTTTTCTCACAATGGCTACTTATCATATATATTTTTTTTAAGTCAAATTAGTTCAGTAAACGTCTTCGGAGGTGTTCCAGCTTTGCTGGTGCCCTAACCACATGCCCAGTCTGCCGATTGGGTAACCTGTTGCGAGGGAAGGAGGCGGCCTGCACGTGTCACCCTTGGCCAAAATTCCTGGCTCTCCCTTTTCATGGTTTGTTGGCAGTAACCTAGTAATATTTGTAGGTGTGTAGGATTGTTTATGTTCTGCTGTGCTTAGGGAGGAGTAGTTGGATCAGGAAGATGGTGGAGGCTTAACACACATTGCTTCCCCTGCATGCCAGTGTGTTTGCTCTTTTGTCTTGGGTGCAAATTTATTCTGAGTTTAGTCAGGGTATGAGGAGACCTTAGAACTAGGGCGAGTTCCACACAAGTGCCTGGTACTTGGCAGGATGTGAGACATGATATGAGGTCCCCATTCTTGGGCACCATAATTAGGTGAGGGGCTCATGATCCTTTTCAACCTCAGGGGCTTTGCCAAATCCACCACCAGAAACTACAGGGAGAAGTGGAAACTTCTCCCCATCTGTGGTCTGAGGTCTTGGTAATGGCTTAGGACAAAAGTAAACAGAATCAGAACTGCTAAGAGATCACTTCAGATTACAAAAAGAATAAAGATTTGGGAAACTTGATCCTTAGCCTTTTCTTTTAAGCACTAAAATAATGCCTTTCCCAAACCTCCTTTTAGGGCCCCTATTCTCGGGAGTAGAACCTAGATTACTTGGATAAGTATTAGAAACTGAGATTTGTCTCTGAGGCTATTCATGGGGAAGGATGCCTGTAGAAATATTGGTTCTGAACATTATTCTTAGGTTGATTTTTAAACATTGAAAGCAAATGAGAGGGGCCAGGTTCGGTGGCTCATGCCTGTAATCCTAGCACTCTGGGAGACCGAGGCGGGTGGATCATTTGAGCTCAGGAGTTCGAGTCCAGCCTGAGCAAGAGCGAGATCCCATCTCTACAAAAAAAAAAAGAAAAATTATATGGACAGCTAAAAATATATATAGAAAAAATTAGCTGGGCATGGTGGCGCATGCCTGTAGTCCCAGCTACTCAGGAGGCTGAGGCAGGAGGATTGCTTGAACCCAGGAGTTTGAGGTTGCTGTGAGCTAGGCTGATGCCACGGCACTCTAGCCCGGGCAACAGAGTGAGACTCTGTCTCAAAAAAAAAAAAAAAAAAGAAAGAAAGAAAGCAAATGAGAGACAGAATAGAAGGGTTGCAAACCGAAGCCATGAGTAGGAAGAAAGGGGGAAATTGGCCTGGAACATTTTTTCTTTGTTACAGGTCTCAGCTGTCAGAGTCCAGTCCCATGACTGTGACATATTCCCTCTGCATAAGTCACTTAGCATGGCTCGGGAATGGTCATCACTTCCTATGCACTAGGACTGTTTACAGGCAAGTTTAGAGATTATTTTATCATAAACACTGATATTTTCAGAAAGTGAGAATATTTGAAAATTGCGCCAATTTCAAAGAGTGTGAGAGACGGAATAGGGTGTCCCTACACTCAGTGAAACTCGAGAGGCTCGGGGGAATCTGGGTGGGTTGACAGCGTGGGTATGGGTCTTGGTAAATAATCTAAATGAACATGGTGATGAAGAGAGAGCAGGAAGCATGCGGAGAACCCAGACACAGTGCTGGGCCTGCTGCCTTGAAGGCTCAGGCCCACCCCCAGGTTGCTGGGGCGCCGGGAAAGCACCAGGCTGGTTGCAGGGCCGGGAGGATGGGCAGTCCCAGGAGACAGAGAAGAGGCCACATGCAGAGCAGGAGCCTGGGATAAGGGGAGCTAGGTATTTAATAGAAAGCCACAATGGACCTTTCCTTTCACAGATGGCAAGATGAGGAAGGCAGTGTGGATGGTACTGTCTGCAGTGACATCTTCTGGCCATTTGTGGAAGAAGTTTTCTCTGCGCAGTTTTGTGAGGAAGGGATTTCAGGAAAGCATGGCTGAGGATGTGCTTGGAGACATGAAGTTTCGTTGTGATTATAGTGTGTCACCGTGGTCCCGAGGGAGAGACCCCCACTTTATCTGTGGGTGTTCTTCTCCTGCAGTCCCTACAGCCAAGCAGTTCAGCTTGTCCTGCTTTTCAAATGATGCCCAGACTGTCCCCTTCCCTCTGTTTCTACTGTCCCCACCGTAGTGCAGGCCCTGTCGTACCAGAGCAGCTTCTTTTCTGTTTTTTTTTTTTTTTCTTTCTTTGAGACAGAGTCTCGCTCTGTCACCTGGGCTAGAGTGCTGTGGCGTCAGCCTAGCTCACAGCAACCTCAAACTCCTGGGCTTGAGCGATTCCCCTCCTGAGTAGCTGGGACTACAGGTGCTCCGTCACCACACCCAGCTAAGTTTTTGTTTCTATTTTTAGTTGCTCAGATAATTTTTTCTATTTTTGGTAGAGATGGGGTCTCGCTCTTGCTCAGGCCGGTCTTGAACTCCTGAGCTCAAGTGATCCTCCCACTTTGGCCTCCCAGAGTGCTAGGATTACAGGTGTGAGCCTCCATGCCTGGCCCAGAGCAGCTTCTTGATTTGTTATTTATACATTCATTGAACACTAGGGCATTTGATATCATTATCTTATTTAATCTTCACAACCATTCTATTAGGTGGGTACCATAGCTTCATTATAAAGGAAACTGAGCCTCACAAAGGTGAAGTAACTTACTGAGAAGGCTGCAGCTAGGAAACGTCAAAGCCAGTTCACATCCGCCCCCCCCCAGGCTGTCCCTCCGTGGTTTCCCTCCATATTCTACAGTGTTGCTTGGCTGTTCCTATTTTTTAAGTTTTCAAAGGTATTGGCATAAATTCTTTGTGATATTTTCAATTGCTTTAAAAATGAATTAGTTTTTAAGTTGAAACATACCTGCATGGGTTAAAAAACAAAGCAGTCTAAAAGTGTGACAGTTATACAACTAAATCTCCTTTCACTGCCGTTTCTAGCACACATTTTCATCCCATCATTTCCTGTAACAGAACCTCTAGCCACATACCACGTCCTGCAGGAAAGAGTCTGACCGAATTCCTCAGCTGCATTTAAAGCCCTCCAGGTCAGACTCCAGCCAGCATAGCCCCTCCTCATCTCCGTTTCCGGCCAGCACCGACGCTGTCCCTCTGCTCTGGCCAGCACACGGGAGTGTGTGACTACCCTCTCCGCCCTCCCTGGCCAAGGACCAACTTCCTTCAGCTTCCTTGCCAGGACCCACCCTTTCCAACACTCCTTCTCTGTCTTCCTCTTCTTAGAGTGCTCTGCCCTCTTCTGAATCCTTTTCGTTCTTACTCCCTGTCTTAAACTTTGGGCCACACGTTGCCTTATCCTGCTTAGTTATTGCTGGTGTCACTTTTTTTTTTCCTTGAGTAGGTTGGAGTGCAATGGTGTGATCATATCTCACTGTGGCCTCCAAATCCTGGGCTCAAGCAATCCTCCTGCCACAGCCTCATGAGTAGCTGAGACTACAGGTGTGTGCCACCACGCCCAGCTAATTTTTTTTTCTTTCTTATTTTTGTAGAGACAGGGTCTCACTGTGTTGCCCAGGCTGGTCTTGACCTCCTGGCCTCAGCACTCCAGGTGTGAGCCACTGTGCTCAGCTGTTTGTGTCACATTTTGACCTCTAGTTAGAAACCTGGGTGTTGGGTGGAACAGAGCCTTCTGGGCGGGGAAGACGTTCATTTCTTTCTCATCCCCCTTGCCCAGTCGTGTTTAAGGCATGAGTTTCCCCTTTTCTTCCTATCTGTCATAGTCGTTCTTTGCCTCTTTCTCTGTTCATACCTCACTTTTCATCCAATCAACTTTCCTTCTCTATCCGGAAATTACCTCAAGAGGTCCAACTTCTGCCTTCAGGTGAGCAGACTGTCATCACTCCCATTTTACAAAGGGAGGGGTGCTCTGGAGTAAAGGCTACTACGAGGACGGCAGGGTGTGTGGGGCCAACCAGAGCCACGGTAGCACATAGCCCGTCCTGTCCTAGAGAGACGGGGATTGGAGTGTTGGCAGGAGAAGTGAAGAGATTATAAACAGACCTAGATGGTGCCCACCTTCTCTCATGTCCTCTTCTGTGTCCTGAGAGTGATCTCTGGGGCGGGAAGGGTAAAGAGGCAGATTCCTTCTCTTCAAAACGCTCAACTAAGGAGATAGTTGTGAGGTCCTGGAGGCTTGCTTGGTCCAGCTCCCCAGGGCAAAAGATCAAATAGGAGATCAAATAGAGGCTCAAGTTTAGAGGAATACACATGCATTTGTCTGGAGTATCCCCTGCGTTAGAAGTCCTTTGAGGACATAGCATGGTGGGAAGGAGGCAGAATGGGAGGGAGTCTGGTTGGGTGGGCAGTTGTCCCGCAGGGGGATGCGTAATCAGACCTGCCATCAATGGGCTGCAAGGGGCCGGCACGGTGGCTCACGCCTGTAATCCTGGCACTCTGGGAGGCCGAGGCAGGAGGACTGCTTGAGCTCCGAAGTTCAAGACCAGCCTGAGCAAGAGTGAGACCCTGTCTCTACTAAGAATAGAAAAAATTAGCCGGGTGTGGTGGCACACGCCTATAGTCCCAACTACTCAGGAGGCTGAAGAAGAGGATCCCTTGAGCCCAGGAGTTTGAGGTTGCTGTGAGCTAGGCTGACGCCACGGCACTCTAGCCTGGGCAACAGAGTGAGACTCTGTCTCAAAAAAAAAAAGGACTGCAAGGCTGAATCCCCGTGGACGTGGACGTGCAAGTAGCCAGCCCAGGTAGGGGTGCGGCTGCTAAGGGCCACCAGCTCCCCTTCCAGGGTGCTTTTTGACGGCTTTCAGAAGCAGGGGTATTTCCGATGCCAAATATCATAACCTCAAGAACTTGACCTAGTTTAACAGAGTATATGTAAGCTAATCAGTACTTAAAATGAAAAGCCCGTTGGTGTCCAAAGAATGATGTAGGGTTTGTAGTCTGACTCAGGCAACATCTAAAACAATTTGTTTCCCAGATAATTTTCCCTTGAAGAGGAAATCCCAGGGAGAAGTTTAGATTGTCCAGTGTAGACTCCATAGCTTGGATTCTGATCACACGGAACTTCATTCAAATACTGTTGCACATGAACACATATTAAATTGTTTTATAAAAGTAGTATAGGAGGATATTATACGTAGTCGATGTCAGGGCATCACTACAACTTTCCACTGTTAAAGGCCTTAACCTTATCTTTTCAAGTCTTTTCTTTTTATTCTCAACTTCAGGTCTAGCGATTTGTCAGGCCAGCTGTGGGTGATTCATACCAGCGACAAGACTGAGAATGAACGCAGAGGCATACGGGAGGGCTGCTCTCCGTGGGGCATTGAACTGGGGCTAAAAATAGGTGGGGGTTCCTGGGGCAGCCTCCTTTGTGGCCACAGGTACCACAAAAGGAAAGCTCAGCAGGGAAATCTGTCTTTGAGCCCTGCCCACAGAGAGGGCAAAAGCCCCCACCCCTGTCACCCCTTTTGCCCTACAGGAAAAGCTCGGGGTGACAATGAATTTGGTGCTTTCAAAATGTCAGGGCTCCCACAGCAAACTCTCACTCCTTCCCACCCCCGGGCCTCTGCTCAGAGGCCTTCTTTCTTAGTTTCTGCTTTCTTAGTTTAAGCACAAAGGTTTGTCCCTGACTGCCTGTAGCTACATTTTGTCAAAAGACTGATTAAGATAAAGGGAATGTGAAATATTGACACTACGGGACTAACACAGAAAAACAGAAAAAAAAAAAGAAACTCTAAAGAAAAAAAGGAATGTGGATAAAGAAAAAATAAACATTAAATTGTCAAGCATTTATTAAGTACTTATTTTGTGCCAGACACTGTGCTGGGGTATGGAGGTATGAAAAAAAAAAAATATATGTATGTTTCCTATATTCAAGGAGCTTCTAGGCTGGTGGGGAGATAATTGGGTAAATTAGTCAATCTAGTAAGGCGTGATAAGGGATATGGCCAAGTAAGAACAAATTGCTTTGGAAGCATGGAACGGGAAGTTAAGTCAGTCTGAGAGGGGTGATCAAGGGTGGCTTTCTTTTTTTCCTGAGACAGCGTCTAGCTCTGTCGCCCAGGCTAGAGTACAGTGGTGTTGTCATAGCTCACTGCAACCTCAAACTCCTGGGCTCCAGTGATCCTCCTGCCTCAGCCTTCCGAGTAGCTGGGACTACAGGCGTGTGCTACCATGTCTGGCAATTTTTCTATTTTTTGTGGAGACGGGCCCAGGCTGGTCTCAAACTCCTGCCTTCAAGTGATTCTCCTGCCTCGGCCTCCCAGAGTGCTAGGATTATAGGCGTGAGCCACAGCAGGGTGGCTTTTAAAGCACGAGTAGGAGTCAGGAGCGGGAAGAAGGACGTGCCAGGCAGAATGTTGAGCCTGTTGAGCATGGAGGGGTCAAACAAGCAGTTCCACAGGGCTCATGTGTGGTAGAAGGAATGAGTGAGAGTATTGGGCAGGAAAGACATGGTACACAGCCATGTGACTGGGCAGAAAATCTGGAGCAGCACCCTGAAAGCCATGGACAGCCACTGAGGTGTTGTAAATGGTGGCTATGATCAGGTGTGTGTTGTGGAGGACAATGTGGCCAGTGGACCAGAGTGGGTTAGGCATGAGGCTGGTGGCCAGTTAAAGACAGTAACTGGAAAGCAAGATGGCTACAGAGGGGTCTAAGAACAAGGATCTACAGGTGGTGGTAACTGACTGGATGAGGGTGGGGGAGAGAGGGAAGAGTCTAGCAGCTCTGTTTCTGACTTTGGCTCCTTAGTGGGAAAACAGGAGGAAGAGAAGGTTGAGGGGAAGATGATGGGTTCCATCTTGGACACATGAATTTCAAGGGTCTGGAAGACATATAACAAGGGATTTAGTATGGAGAGTTGGAAGTCATCAGTTTATTTGAGAAGTGGACAGAACCACCCAGTAATTGTGTGTAGAGGTCCAAAGACCAAGACTGGGAACACCTATAAGGGGTGAGCTGAGTCGAGAAGCCAGCGATGGAAACTGAGAAACAACATCCAAAGAGGTTGGAGGGAAGGCAGAAGAGCTGTCCCAGAAGCTGAAAAAGGTGACAGGTACAATGGTCTTTGTAAATGTGTCAAGTATGGCAAGATTGTGTGTCTGTGTGAAGTTGTACAGATCTGGTAAAGCTCACTGATGCGGGCTAACTTCAGAAGAAAAAGGCCAGACTGAAATTAAAGAAAGTTTTAGTTAAGACATGACGCTTAATTACTTTCAAGTATACAATTACAAGACTAAATAAAGGGGTCCTTTGGGGCTGTGATTCAAAGATTTACAATTACTACATTAAAAGCATGTAATGAAAATCTGGCATCTCTTTTGTTTTATCATTAAAGAGATGGAGGTTGATGAGGTTCAGTGATGTGCCCCAGGTCACACGATTAAACAGATCAGGACTGACATCCAGATCTCCAGATAGTTAGCCCGCTGCCCTCCCCTCTGTGTCAGTGGTTGGTTCTCAAACTTCAGCTTGCACTAGAGTCACCTGGAGGGTCTGTTAAAACCCTGATTGCTGGGCCCCACACCCAGGGATTTTTATTCCGTAAATCTGGGTGTGGCTTGAGAATGGTTTCTCACAGGTTCCGGGCCATCTCTTGCTCCTGGCCCAGGACTGCGTGTTGAGAACCACTGCTCTATAAGCCTCTTTATCTCTAACTCTTAAAGTACTCGAGGATTCTGGAAAGCACTTATGTCTTTCAAGTTGCTTAATCATTTTCTCAGAAACCCCTTATATTATTAATTTGCTTAAAAGAATAGGTTCTTCATGCCAACCAGAGTCTACTTATGGGAAAGTATGAGTGTGGATCTGAACTTTGCTCATCGAAAACTCTGTTTTGAGCACTCACGCTATTTTAGACACTGTTCTGGGCATTAAAGATACAGTAAAATATCTGCCCTCAGAGATACAAATATGCAAGATAAAGAAGTAAAATATATAATACATTAAGGAGAGTGCTAAGGAGAAAGCGATAAATCCCGGGGAGTGTGGCAATGCAGGGCAGATGGGCACAGGCAGCTAGAGGGGATAAGGCCACGTGGAAGGGAAGGCTCGAAGGAGACGGCGTGGCTGTGTCAGGCAGGAACGGTCCAGGAGGTGCTCAGAGTGCAGAGGCCCTGAGGTGGGAGCCCTGGGAGGAACAGCAGGAGCCAGTGTGGGTGATGAGGATGAGTCAGGGGGAACAGTAATAGGAAATGAAGTCAGAGGTAACAGAAAGCCAGATAAATGTTGGGATCTTAGGAACTGATTTTGATGATATTTAGTAAATTCCCCCATGAAATGTCATGTCACTCCTTTTCTCTTGCATTAAAACGTACTGGTTACTTTTGAGGGCACATTAGGTCCCAGCCTTGCGTGGGCCCCGGGAGCTCCTGAAGCTCTGGCTGTCCCTGTACTGAAGGGTCATACAAGTTCCCTCCACACAGTGGCTGAGTTTGCTCAGCTGCTTGTCTTCCCAAAACAACTAAGGAGACAGATATGGAAGGAAATATGTTTCTTCAGCCACCTTTTCTATGTACGTGGGCACTAGCCCGTCCTCCCCTGACCCACCCCAACTCCCAACCTCAGCCCCTTCACCAATTGCCAAGAGAATTGCCCTGGCAATGTCTGCCACATTTTTTCTGAATTACAAATTACATTATCTACACTTCTGGGAAAAATTGACCCCACCCTTATGAGTCGTGAGCTGTGGCTCAGACCTTCAGTTCTTTTTATGGTCAAGTTCTGGGTCCTGGCCCATCCTACAACCACCTGTAATGGAAAATGAAAAGACTCGGCGCTTTATTTTTTTTTTTTGACAGGGTCTGGCAGTGGCACCAGCCTAGCTCACAGCAACCTCCAACTCCTGGGCTCAAGTGATCCTCCTGCCTCAGCCTCCTGAGTAGCTGGGACTACAGGTGCATGAGGCCCAGCTAATTTTTCTATTTTTAGTAGAAATAGGATCTTGCACTTGCTCAGGCTGGTCTCAAACTTCTGAGCTCAAATGATCCTCCCGCCTTGGCCTCCAGAGTGCTGGGATTACAGGCGTGAGCCACCTTGCCTGGCCAAAACCCACACTTGAAAGGACAGACTAGGATATTCATTTTTCTGGAGGATTATGAAATTATATTCATTTTTTTCCCTTTAAGCCCATATTGCCATGAATGAAATTATATTCAAACACATAGAATCTTAAAGGTATAATAGTTGCCACAGTCAAAGGCAGACTACTAGGCTGGATGGATCATTGTTGTAAGAAAGTTTTGCATTTTGTATTTTTGCATATAGACAATATGACCTGGAATAGAACTAGATCTATGGTACAGTGAAGTGCTTGGCTGTGTTGTCTTGGAGCCTCGGGCTAGGTCCTGCAAAAACACAGGCCTGAAAAAATGCGGTCCTGGATTCTAAGAGGTTATAGTCAAATAAAAATGTCCTAGACCTCTGACAATGTAGGCGTATTTATGAAGATTAGTGTTTTCACATTGGTACAGGAGAAGTATTTTCTAGCAGAACAAAAGAGAAATGTAAGCTCCCTCACATTTTGATTTTAAGCCTTCAGAGACCACATTTGTTTCCTTGAACAGAATATAATTTGGAAGTCATATTAGCAAATTATCAAGTTATCTGTGGGTGAAAATTATAACATATTGGATTTAAAAACACAGGAGTTTTCATCGATGACTTTTTTTCTTTCCAGACTTGAATTAGCTCTGGGTGGCCCACACAGAATAGAAGGTGACTTTCTGTAGGTGAAGTTGCCCTCCTCTCTGTAGCAGACTCCTCTGTTCCACCCAGAAAAACACATCACATGTGGGTTACTTCAAGATCCTAGCTGCTTCTGCTCCTAGAGTCTGATGGCTCTTTGGGGCAGGGACTTTTTTTTTTTGGTTGATCCCTAGAATCTTAGACTGTGGGAGCTAGAAGTCACCTTTAAGATCATTTAGTCCACAGCTAAATTCCTTTGATGCTTAAAGCATGTCTTCAACACCCTTGCCAAGTTGTCTGGCAACTTTGGTCAAACACCTCTAGTGTTTGCACTTAAGAATAGTATTAGGTGAGAAGAAAGACCCTGATTCCATTTAC
Source organism: Lemur catta (assembly GCF_020740605.2). Classification (NCBI taxonomy): domain Eukaryota; kingdom Metazoa; phylum Chordata; class Mammalia; order Primates; family Lemuridae; genus Lemur; species Lemur catta. The sequence goes on along the minus strand of NC_059128.1, from coordinate 55,958,009 downwards.
TGAGGAAGGTCTTTGTGCAGGAGGTAAGTTCTGGCCTGGTTAATGTGTTCAATTTAATTGTAATTCAATTCAATTAAGAAAGAGGAAAAGGAAACTTGGCTAATGCCTCTTTTCTTTTGCCAAATGAAACAATATTGTGGCTAGATAATCAAGACTATCTCTTTGGAACACAGCTAAATGGTAAACACCCTCTACTCCTATTTTCCATCCTAATAAAAAACAATGCCAAATGCCAGACCACGGTAGCAAAATGCTTAATAGTGCTCCCCACCTCAGCAAGCCATCATTTGCTGTCTCCACCAACATAAAAAAATTTTATGGCCCAGTCTTTACATGAATCACTCTGTGAAAATGATAGTAAATGTAATAATCCCAGACAGCGCAATTATCTAAATGTCTCCCTATTAGCCATTTGAATGGCTAAAGCCTTATAATCAAATGAGAGTGAATGCTAATTGAAATCTAATAGAGCTTACATCCGTGTGATTAGGTATCAGAATTTGATTCCAATATTGTTAAATTACAGACAGGGCCCATCAAGTCACACTAAAAATAAATATTGTAACCTCAATGGCCAAAGAAGATGGATTCTTTCAATAAACAAATCAAACTGGAACGAGTTTGTACGGTGTTACCGCCACCTACTGGGGCTTAGTGGGACTGCAGAGACAATCTTTCCTTTGGGCTGGGCACGACTGTTTTTCTAACCCAAGTAGTTTCTTGACAAGCAAGAGAAACTGCCCAAATTTGTAATTCTGTGGCTCAATATGACTAATTATCATGGGAAAATATTAATAATGCTCACTTCTGGAAAAAGCAGCCAAGATGATTACAGAGAAATTCATATTCATTGACTTCAGAAAACAAAGGGGGCAAAGTTCAAAATATCCCTGGGCTGGAAGCTTCGGTGAAGACCACAGGTGAAGTTACGAATGAACTCAGTGGATCCAGATTATGGAGTGATTCTGAGTGAATAGCTAGAGAAATGACCCTTAATGACTCCCCACGTTCCAGGTGACTATGTTCCTTCCCTAGTTTCTGCTAATGGAAGAGTCACTTTCTGTTTGTAATACCTCTAGAATAAATAACACTTATTGAATCTCTACTATGTGTGAACACAGTCTCCAGGTGAGTAAAATAAGAAGTATAAAATGTCCCTCTTCAGAGAGTTTATAATCAGTTCAGTGGGGAGAATAGAGGAAAATATGTGACAGTTTATACTGGTAATTAAGGACTGATTTTGTCATATGGTAGTCTCCTAAGAAAGAATGTTTGAAGCGTAAATTTTCTGAAGCTTCAAATGTATGACAATAGATTTTTTTTTTAGGAGACAAGGTCTTGCTCTGTCTTCCAGGCTGGAGTGCGATAGTGCCATCATAACCTCGAACTCCTATGTCCAAGCAATGTCCCGCCTCAGCTTCCTGAGTTAGCTAGGACTCCGTAGCTGGCTATTTTTTCTTCTTCTTCTTCTTTTTTTTTTTTTTGTAGAGACATGGTCTCAGTATGTTGCCCAGGCTGGTCTTGAACTCCTGACCTCAAGTGATCCTCTTGCCTTGGCCTCCCAAATGCTGGGATTGTAGACATGAGCCACTGTGTCTGGTTGACAATGCCTTTATTCTACTCTCGTGCTTAAGAAGTTTGGCTAAATTATAATTTTTTCTTGCTTGTCAAATGCATAGGGAAGTATGATTATAAAATATATGGCCCTTGAATGTGAGCAGTAGTGGAGGGATGGTAAGTCAAATCTGTTGCCTAATTTTACTATCTACATAGTAACTTGTCTATGTATCTGCATACTGAATTTGTCCTGAATTAGCCCAGATTTTTTAAATTGTAATTTTCTATACTGTAACATGTATTCCTAAACCACACTGAATTGTTAGTGAACAAGGCAAGAATATAAGCATATAAATGAAAAAGTTTGAATAGAATTGCTAGGAAAGGCAAAGAGAGGTCATCTGAAATGTTTAAAAAGTGTTCTAGGCCGGACGCGGTGGCTCATGCCTGTAATCCTAGCACTCTGGGAGGCCAAGGCGAGTGGATCGCTCGAGGTCAGGAGTTCGAGGCCAGCCTGAGCAAGAGCGAGACCCCCGTCTCTACTAAAAATAGAAAGAAATTATCTGGACAACTAAAAATATATAGAGGAAAAAAATTAGCTAGGCATGGTGGCGCATGCCTGTAGTCCCAGCTACTCGGGAGGCTGAGGCAGTAGGATGGCTTAAGCCCAGGAGTTTGAGGTTGCTGTGAGCTAGGCTGATATCACAGCACTCTAGCCCGGGCAACAAAGTGAGACTCTGTCTCAAAAAAAAAAAAAAAAAAAAAAAGGGTTCTAATACATTTGAAGGATAAAAGGCTGATTTCAATGCCAGCATTATGCCTGGTGATAGGCAGAACAGGGCCACGCCCCTGCACACCACAGATGTCTGAGTCCTAGTTTCCAGAACTTGTGAGTATGTTAGGTTACACAGCAAAAGGAAATTAAAGCTGCAGATGCAATTGAGATTGCTAATCAGGTGACCTTGCCATGGGCAGAATAGCCTGGCCTCTCCAGGTGACCCCAATGTAATCACAAGCGATCTTAGAAATAGGAGAGGGAGGCAGGGGAGAGAGAGAGAGAGAGAGAGAGAGAGAGAGAACCGGAGAGATGGCAGTGTGTACGGGATTTGGCCTGATACTGCTGGCTTTGAAGGTGGAGTCCTGAGGCCACAAACCAAGGAGTGCAGGTGGCCTCTAGAAGCTGTAAAAAGGTGAGGAAATGGGCCGGGCGCGGTGGCTCACGCCTGTAATCCTAGCACTCTGGGAGGCCGAGGCGGGTGGATCACTCGAGGTCAGGAGTTCGAGACCAGCCTGAGCAAGAGTGAGACCCCCCCGTCTCTACTAAAGGTAGAAATAAATTATCTGGCCAACTAAAAATATATATAGAAAAAATTAGCGGGGCATGGTGGCGCATTCTGTAGTCCCAGCTACTCGGGAGGCTGAGGCAGTAGGATCCCTTAAGCCCAGGAGTCTGAGGTTGCTGTGAGCTAGGCTGACGCCATGGCACTCACTCTAGCCCGGGCAACACAGTGAGACTCTGTCTCAAAAAAAAAAGGGGAGGGGGGGAAATGAATCCTCTTCTAGAGCCCCTAGAAGGAGCACAGCCCTGCTGACACCTTGATTTTAGCACAGTGAGACTCATTTTGGACTTCTGAACTGTTAGAAAATACATTTGTATTGCTTAAGCCAGTACATTTGTAATGGCAGCAATAGGAAAACTAATACATGGATTGACAGGAGAAAAGCCAAAGGTGAAGAGGCCAGTAGAGGTCAAGGCATCATTATGCAGGGCAGTAGATACGGAATCAGAAGACCAGGCTCTGCCAGTTACTACCCTTGTAACCCAGATCAAGTCACTTAGCCTCCTTGTGTTGCATATCTCGGCCTGTACAGAGATGCCACTAGTATGTCCTCAGATGGCTGTTGTGAGGAAGAAATGAGGCAATCTCTGTAAGCGCTTAGCACAGTGCCTTTGGAAGCCCTAACGTGAGCCGTTGCTGTGGATAACTTGCTATCACTACCACTGCCACAGGCTTTATGGTTGTTTTTTTTTAAGTGATTGTTTATTTACAAAATTATCTGTACAACATATATATACTTAGCCAAAATTCAATTGGAAAGTATTACAGATTAAAGTTACATTAGAATTTTGTATAAAACAAGGTTTTGTTTACGAGAACTTTCAATTAAACCTACCCCCTGTAATCATATTTCAGGGTTGGTGTTTCCTGCACGGTAGAAGATGGACCTTGCCTCCCAGAGAGGAAAACGGACCATTTTGGTGTAAGTAGTATTCTTGAAATCTTGACTGGCAACTGTAGTTCTCCAATTAAATTTACCTCTTATTAATGATGATTATCAGGTACCAGTTTAGAGTGTCACTCTTTTGTTAAAGTTTTAGGAATGATTCAGAATATGCAGAACTGTTAAATATGGTGCTACTGTTTGCAGTTGAGGATTTCCCCAGTGTAAATGTTTTACTTGATTGTCCTTCCAATTAACAGTCATTTTTGTATTATAGATACAATTCCTATGATTACACATCATTTAAGCTTTTATATTCATAAGAAGGTGCAAAATGGTATGGAGAATTCCCCCTCATCCTTCACTGGGCTTCTTTCTGGGTGTAAACCAGCAAACTGACATTGGTGTAATGTTAACAATAATTATGGATCTTATGCAGATTTCGCAGTTCTTACATGTGCTTTTTGTTTTTCACTATACAGTGCTTTAAAATTTTATCAAATGTATGGATTTGTGTAGCCTCTACTATGATCAGGGTAGATTTGTGCTATCACCACAAAGAAACTGCCTTGTACTACCCTCCATGGTCATACCCTCCCCTGTCCCTAAGCCCTGGCAATGACTGAGCTGTATGTTACATAAATGGAATTACGCTGTAAATTTTTGAGATTGGCTTTTTTCACTCGGTGTAATGCCCTTGAAATCCACCCAAGTTGTTGCAGTTGTGTGTGTTAATAGTTTGCTCTTTCTTATTAATAAGTAGTATCAAGTATCATATGGGGGTATCACAGTTTGTCCCTTCGCCTGTTGTAGGATATTTGTTTCCAGTTTTTAGCTCTTACAAATAAAACTGCTGTAAACATTCATGTACAGGTTTTTGTGTAAACATAAGCTTTATTTCTCTAAGATAAATACCCAGTTTTGTAAGGTATTAAGGGTTAAGATCTTTAATGTTAAAATGGTTTGTAAGTGGTGATGCTCAATTCAAATTTAGGATAGATTAAGGTAGATTACTCCAAGTTATGTTAAGAATGATAAAGAGTGACAAAGGGCTGAAAAATTATAGGAGAAGAAGTGATAAGAGTTGATGGCAGAGGGGACCCAGTTTTGAGTTTTTTCCTTTGGAGAAAATAAAATGCCATTTGTTAGGTAATAGAATGTATGAGAGTCAGGGCCAGCCTTTCATAGAGTGGGAATGTGAGATTGAATTAGAAATAAAAGATTGAAATATCTTGGTATGTTGGCCGTGCACTAGCCTCTGGAGGATATACACAATTAGTGGAGAGAATATTAATAAAAAGAAAGATGAACAAAGACAGGCAGATTCATTCATTTATCCAACAAATATTTATTGGACCCCTACTGTTTGCCATGCATTGTTCTTGGCCCCAGATACACCAGTGAACATACTAGACAAAGTCCCTGATCATGAAGTTTATATTCTTGTACAGTGGGTGTTGTTATTAATGATTTCGTGGCTCCTATTACATCTCTCATACATACCATGATGATATAATGTACCCATTCATTAAATAGAGGCATTATACTAATAAATGCTGATGGTTTTTGTTTGTTTGGTTTTTTTGGTCCATATAGACAGGTACTGATGTTCAAGTGTGCTCGGAAGACCAGGAAAAAACAAATGAAAAATAGTGAAATAAATCTTATTCTATCCATCATTTGCTGTTCCCATTGTACAATCCTTTGTAGCTTTTCTCTAGACAGGATGGATGACTGCACTTTTTCACTGACCCTCTCTTTTCCAGGGTAGGAGGGTGGGGTATTGAAAAGGGGTGAATTTTAGGTTCGTTTTACAGAAACAAAATATTATAGATACCATTGAAGCTCCTTCTGAACCCCTTCTCAATCTCAGTTCCCTTACTCTCTCACCGGTATGTATCTTCCTAACCATGTTTTCGTACTTTTGGTACATACAAATGTATCCATAAATAATAGACACTATTGTTGTTTAAGACTTACATAAATGGTATATTGAATGTATCATTTGGAACTTGCTTTTTCACTCGCCATTATGATTTGAGATTTACTCATATTGATACATGTTGTTCATTCATAACTTCATTGCTATATTCTATATTTATTCATACTTTCCTTATTGCCAGTTTCTAATTTTTCACAATTGCAGACAAGACTATGGTAAAGATTTTTGTACGTGTTCACTTAGGCACGTGTGTGATGGTTTCTCCAGGGCAGTGATTCTCAAAAGTGTGGTGCCTGAGCCACCAGCAGCAGTATCACCTGGAACTCGTTAGAAATGCAAATTCTTTTTTTTTTTTTTTTTGAGACAGAGTCTCACTCTGTTGCCCAGGATATAGTGCTGTGGCATCAGCCTAGCTCACAGCAACTTCAAACTCCTGGACTCAAGCAATTCTCCTGCCTCATCCTCCTGAGAAGCTGGGACTACAGGCATGTGCCAGCACGCCTGGCTAATTTTTTCTGTTTTTAGTAGAGACAGGATCTCGCTCTTGCTCAGGCTGGTCTCAAACTCCTGAGCTCAAGAGATCCTCCCACCGTGGCCTCCCAGAGTGCTAGGATTGCAGGCGTGAGCCACTGTGCCCAGCCGGAAATGCAAATTTTTGGGCCTTAACTCAGGCTTACTAAATCAGAAACTGGGGGTGGGTGCAACAAACTATTTTAACAAGCTCTCCAGTGATTGTGATGTGTATTAAAGCTGGAGAATTACTGCTCTAGTAATATACATTTTGCAATAAAATTGCTGGGTTATAGGATATGTGTATTTGGAAATTTGAGATTTAAACAAATTGTCTTGAAAATGATTGTGTTAATTTACACTCATAAGTATCATTTCTCAGTCTATAACTTAACTTTTTTAAAATGGTAACTGTTATCATAGAAAAGCTTTACATTCTAATGTGGTTTAATTTAATATTTTCTTTGTCTTGTGCTTTTGGTCTTATTTGTGTCCAGAAGTCATAATCTCTTAAATTGTCTTTGTTAATGGAAAAAAACCCTGAACTTTGTAAAATAATTTAAAGAGGCTTATTTTGAACCAAATATGTATGACCCTAGTCCAGAGCACATGGTCTCAAAAGGCCCTTAGAAAATGTGCCCCAGGCAGTTGAGTTACAATTTGGTTTTATACATTCATGGAGACAGGAATTACACATAAAATGATCGCTTCTCAGCCTTTTGGCTAAGATCAAGTGTAGGAATTACACATAAAATGATATATCAATACATGGAAGGTGTACATTGAGGTGTCCTGACTTTTCAGACCAAACCAAGGAGTGGGGGCTTACAGGTTATAGGTGGGCTCAAAGATTCTTTGATGTTGGTTAAAGAAATAAAGCTTTGCCTAAAGCCTTGGACTATTTTAAGATAAGGAAGTCTGTTAATCAAAGACAAGCCACTGGACAGGAGTCAAGTGATCAGTTACGTAAATTGATGGCCCGCAGGTAATTTTAACCTTTACCCTGCACAGCCTTAATAATAATAATTTAGTTATCTTATTGTCTGAGTTGTATCTGAACTCCTTTCCTTTTGGTGGCCAGGAACTCAGTTTTAAGGTTTTTCTGGGGTCCTTTTGACCAAGAGCGGGGTCCACTCAATTTTGGGGGTGCTTAGGATTTCATTTTAGTTCACATCTTCTAATTACTTTAAATGTTCATTTTTCTGATTTAGGTCTTTGAACTTCTAAAGTTAATTCAAATATAGTAGTGCTTTTTTCTGATCTGCTCTTGCTGAAGAGATCAGGCTCTTGCCAAGTTTAAAAAACCTGCTAACGGTGTCATTGTGGGCACAGATTTGTGAGCGGGGCTGTGGGCGGATGGTAATAGGTAATACATGTGAATGATTAAAAAAAAAATTTCAAGCCTGGTGTGGTGGCAAATGCCTGTTGTCTCAGCTACACAGGAGGCCAAGGCAGGAGGATCATTTGAGCCCAGGAATTTGAGCCTTTGAATAACCACCAGTGAAGTCTTGTCTCATTTTAAATAAATAAATAAATGAAGCCAAAGGGTTTACAATGATGAAAAACACAGGTTTATTTTAATTTAATATTAATAGGGGAGAGGTTGGCACTGTTTTCTACAATTGTTTTATTTATAGTGCTGTGGATTTTGTGAGCTTATTTATTTCAGTGCATCATATATGTCATTGCACATGGGTCCTATTAAACCCACACAAAGCCTATGAGAATTGTTCTACTTTAAAATACATTGCTTGGAGATAAGTGATTCTTAGTACAGATTCCAAGAAAATAGGATTTGATTTGGTGGTAATTTGCAGTTTATTGGGAAAAAGCCTTCTAATACTTTTAGCTGACCCCAGACAATCCCAGAGTGTGGAACAATGCCTAGCTATAGTGTTTTAAGTGTTGATTCACTGATTGATTATAGAAGGTGCTGAACTACCCAAACTTTCTGACTCTCTGACTTTTACCTAGAAGTGCTAGTCCTGCAGAAGAAAAGCTGAGATCTTGGTAGTTAGATATACCAACAGAGCAACAATTTATCAATCCTGTCTGTTGTTTTAACTATTTAAAAATTTCAACAAACATGGTGATTTGGGAAGATTTATTAGTGTACAATTTGTACATCAATATTAGGCTTAGATTTTAATTTAATCTACTTTGTGTTAAGTTCAGTTCAAAAAATATTTTTGTGAACTTGTGCTCACTAACCTCTAAGGGTGCAATGATGAGTATGATACAGTCCCTGTTTAATCAAGATGATGTGTTAGGTAGACAGCTAGGGACTTTTGGCCCCTCCTGGGGACAAGGCTGGGGAGTACCACACGTGGGGGAGGAGGGAACACCCCATGAATCTGTCAGCCAGAACTTAGTGCACCAACTGCAAAAGAATACAGGGGACCCTCTAGCCCATGGGCCCAGCAACACAGGTACAATAGAGTTGGGAAAAGTGACCTAGAACAACCAGCTTTCAGAGAGGCTCATGGGAGATCCGCATGTGTAGTAAGACTTAGGTCATATAACTCCCAACTGTCCAATCAAAGTGGTTCCATGGTGATGTCTGAGCCACGAGGAGGGTCCACTCCTGACACTGTAAAACAAGACCCAGACCATAACCAAGGCTTTTTTGTCACAACAAGGGGTTTGTTTTTGTCTGTGGAAATGTATCTTGCTCTCACTCTGTAAATCTATATCTTGTTCTTGCTCTGTAATCCTATCTTTCTCTTCTCAATAAACCTCATTTTCCCGCTTGCCTTGCTTTCAATGTGTCTGGTCATTCTTTGGCCAAGGGCGCACCAAGAACCAACATTTCAGACTGTGACCCGACAGATTTTTTTTTTCTGTATTATAAATGTGGCAAACCATGTATATCTAATCTTAGTCCATTGCTGATATTTTTTGGGGTTGGCAGAAATGTCTTGCAAAATTCTTATCTTAGATCTAAAAAGAATACAAAATCTTCAATCATATGTCTAAGCTGAAAACACATACTATTCCTAGTAGACCTTATGGAATTGGGTAAAGGATTCAACAGTAGGGGAAGCAGTGTTTCAGAGGGTGGGAGTGAGATGCATGTTGGTTTGTGGAACATGGAAGAAATAGTGGGAAGCAATTAGTACTCTAACCAAACCATTGCACATTACAAAGTCTGGAATGAGAGTTTTCCTGACTAGGGAGTGGTGTTGCAGGGGTTCCCATCCACTGGTAATTGGAATGTGTTCGTGAGGGTGGTCTCCTGCCTTTTTTCCACTCAGTTGTGCTCCAGCACCCTTCCCTCGCCACCCAGTTCTCTTTGTACTTTTGTTTTGCTTTGCCTACCTCAATTCAGGGCTTTGCAATATAATGCCTAGAGGTTTAGTTTGTCATTGTAGAAATCAAATGAGTCTAGAGGTTATTTGGTTTTAATTGTCATTCACTGAAACAATCAATGTAGAGGATTTAGTGATTCAAATGGTTAATGAAGGGACATTTAGGTAATTGCAACTGTTGGATGTTCTTCTTTCTGCTAATTGTTTTTATTGAACAAGATTTATATCTAGGTCTTGAAGAGAAGTTGTTAAGGTACTGGGTATCACAGGCCAACATTTTTTAAAAATTAAAAAAGTTTATTATGGGTATATAATAATTGTATATATTTACAGGGTACATGTGATGTTTAGATACAGGTATACAATGTGTACTAATCAGGATAATTGAAGTATCTGTCACCTCAAGCATTTATCATTTCTTTGTGTTGGAACATTCTAATTCTATTCTTTTAGTTAAAGTATATCCTAACTTATTGTTGATTATAGCCACTTTGTTGTGCTATCAAACATTGTTCATTCTATCTAACTATATTTTTGTACCCATTAGCCATCCCCACTTTATCTCCCCCTCCCTGTTACCCTTTCCAGCTTCTGGTAACCATCATTCTACTCTCTGTATCCATGAGATCAATTGTTTTAATATTTAGCTCCCACATATGAGTGAGATCATGTGAGATTTGTCTTTCTGTGCTTGGCTTATTTCACTTAATGTAATGTTCTCCAGTTCCATCCATGTTTTTGCAAATGGCAGGATTTCATTCTTTTTTATGGCTATATAGTATTCTACTGTGTGTATGTACCATAATTTGTTTATCCAGTTATCCATTGATGGACATTTAGGTTGATTCCAAATCTTGGCTATTGTGAATAGTGCTACAATAAACATGGGAGTTCAGATATCTTTTCAATATACTGAGTTTTCTTCTTTTGGATAAATACCTAGCAGTGGGATTGCTGGGTCATATGGTAGTTCTATTTTTAGTTTTTTGAGGAAGTTCCATACTGTTCTCTATAGTGGTTACACTAATTTATATTCCCACCTTTCTCCACATCCTTGCCAGCATTTGTTATTGCCTGCCTTTTTGATAAAAGCCATTTTAACTGGTGTGAGATGATATCATATTGGAGATTTGATTTGCATTTCTCAGATGACTAATTGTTACCGAAAGCTTGGTACTTGTCCCTGAGGCTGAATGGAATCAATGAGTATGAAGAATGAGGACAAGTGGTTTGAGGAAAAAGGAAAGAAATTTATTAATTTGCTGGCAAATGAGGAGGGTGGCAGACTAGCATCTCAAAAGACCACCATTTTGCCTTTAAGTCGAAAAACAGGGCTTTTTAAAAAGAGGTTTTCCGCAGTTGGGGTCGGGTCTACGCAACTGATGTCACATGTCATGGCTTGTCGCGCCGCACTCGCCTGCAAGCACGACGCAACAAACTGGAGTTCTTCCAACAGCAGTTTAATGAGGCATCTAGTCTAGTTACATGGCGAGAGACCCCGAACAGGAAGGACAGTGGGCTTATATACCATTGCAGGTAGTCGTGGCGGGAAGTGATTGGTAGAGGGCCCTGACAAGGCTCCCAGCAATGATTCTATTGGCTATGTGCTCACCCGTAATCAGAGACCGCTCCCAACAATGGCTCTGGGCTGTTGTTGCTTAACTATAATCGGTGGTTTCAGTATTGGGTTATCGTAATCTTGTCTCTGGTGATGATGATCTTGTGGCCCTTGTTTGAACAATTCTGTTGAGCCATCTCTTATGGTTTAAGATAATAGAAAACGAATAGCAAAGAACATTTTTCTGCCACTTTGATCACTGGCTTCGGGAAGGAATGGGAGTTTTAATTCCCAAAGGGAGAAGTTTTAAAGAGATAATTCGTGAAACATTTCATTGCCCTTTTTCAGACCTTTACCTCTGTTACATAATGATGTTGAGCATTTGCTCATACGCCTGTTGGCCATTCTAATGTCTTCTTTTGAGAAATGTCTGTTCAGACCTTTGACAGGCCAACATTTGAAAGGAAGTGGTGGAGGGAGATTTTCTGGGTCCTAAGCCTGACCCTGCTTTTCACTCTTATAATTGCTTCACTTCCTGGTTTTCAAAATATCACCTATGCATACTGTCTAGTGTCCATCCTCACAAACATGTATATTTGGCCATAGCTTTGTGCTTAATTGCCATAACAGACTCTCTCAAGATTATATAAAATAATGCACACTGCCCTAAATGGAATTTTCTGAGTGTAGTATTTTGCTTGGCTTCTTAATTACTTATGTGATCACCTAAGGTTATAACTCTAATCATTTAGTGCTGCTAGGGAGGAAAGTTTTTGTCTACCTCTTAGTTTCAGTGAGGCTTGCAAATTTAACTGACTGAAGACAGATTAACAGGAGGAAAGGTATGATTTTTATTGATAATATTTTTAAATGCGTAGGAGCTTCACAGAAATGAAGTGAAAACCCAAAAGAAATGCTTAGGCTCAGGAGCTGACATACCCTTTTTAACAAAGGAGGAGGCATTTGGGCTTCAGTGGACAATACATTATTTGAAGTGATTAGGAAATACATGAAGGAAACTAATGGCAGATAAGGGCTATTTTAGTAAGGTTTGTTTATGCAGACTCATCTTAGTGTGGCATCTCTAGTAATGAGTCATTTTCCTCTTCCTAGTACAGAGAGGCACCTTCCTCAAAAGAAAATATATGCCATGCTCTTAGGCAGATAAGGGGAAGGCAGAGACCTTTTACTGCACATCTGTTGTTTCTCAATTGCCTTCAGCTCAAAATAATCCTTATGCCAAAGTGACGTTTTGGGATGGCATATCCTGATCTCATGTAGTACCATTTCCCCCACTTTTAGAGATGAAGAAATGGAGGTGTAGAAAGGATAAAGAGGTTGCCCCTATTCACACAGCAAATTATTGGTTGAGCTGGAACCAGATTCCCAGTCTTCTGACCCTGAGTCTTATAATTACTTTTATCATCTGAAGGTCAGGACCCAGCAGACGCTTTGGTTGGGAACAAAAGAATAATTCAGGGTACATAGACTTCAGTAACCAATTCCTCCTAGACAAATGAGTGTTTACATTTTCGTTTTCAATGAAGGTTAAATTTTAGCATCTGATTACATTGAAGAAGGGTTTATACATGCTCTCCTTTTTTCTTTATTGAGTAAGGAAATGCACACAAAAACTTCACAATTTCATGATTCTGAAATAATGCAATTCCCACTGAAATAGATACATTGATATATATTTGAAAAGACTTTTTTTACTGGTTCAATTATTACTAAATAATTAGACCTTTGTTCTCTACTTCTCAAGTGATTTAATCTTTTCTTCTGAATAGGAAGTTCAAAGTGTTCTTTTATTAAAAATTCAAACATTGGAGACATATGCAACATGGATACTGACAATATACCATGTCTATCACTCTTAGAGATAATCGCTATCAATTATTGCATGTATTTCTCTCCAGATTTTTTTCTATGCACATACTAATGAATATAACTCGTTTTCCCACAAAAATTGGGATCATGTTATTTCTACTGTTTTTTTAAATTTCAAAATATTAAGAGGGTACAAATGTTTTTGTTACATGGATACCTTGTATAATGCTTAAGTCAGGGCTTTCAGTGTGCCCGTCACCGGAATAGTGTTCATTGTACCTGATAGGTAAGTTTTTATCCCTTGCTCCCACCCACCCTCCCACCTTCTTTTTAAATTGAAGTAAAATTTAGGCTGTGTATGGTGGCTCATGCTTGTAATCCCAGCACTTTGGGAGATCGAGGCAGGAGGATCATTTGAGTCCAGGAGTTCAAGACCAACCTGAGCCTCTACAAACAATAAAAACAGGCCGGGTGCTGTGGCACACGCCTGTAATCCTAGCACTCTGGGAGGCCGAGGCAGGTGGATTGTTTGAGCTCAGGTGTTTGAGACCAGCCTGAGCAAGAGCAAGACCCTGTCTCTACTAAAAATAGAAAGAAATTATATGGACAGCTAAAAATATATATAGAAAAAATTAGCCGGGCATGGTGGTGCATGCCTGTAGTCCCAGCTACTCGGGAGGCTGAGGCAGAAGGATTGCTTGAGCCCAAGAGTTTGAGGTTGCTGTGAGCTAGGCTGACGCCATGGCACTCACTCTAGCCCGGGCAACAGAGTGAGACTCTGTCTCAAAAACAAAACAAAACAATAAAAACAAATTAGCTGGGTGTGGTGGTGCATTCCTGTAGTCCTAGCTACTCGGGAGGCTAAGGTGGGAGAACTGCTTGAGCTCTGGAGTTTGAAGTTGCTGTGAGCTAGGCTGATGCCATGGCACTCTAGCCTGGGCAACAGTGAGATCCTGCCTCAGGAAAAAAAAAAAAAATTGAAGTACAATTTACATGTAACAAAACTTACCATTTTAGCCATTTTAAAATTGTACAACTCAGTGGCTTTTAGTACATTCACAATGTTGTGCAACCAACACCACTATCTAATTCTGGAATGTTTTTGCCGCCCCATAGAGAAATACCATGCTCTATTCATACAGCTTTGCATCTTTTTCACTTAATGCATCCTACTATGCGATGTGACATATTGTCACATGCCTTTTAATGGCTCTATGGCATTCTAAGTACCATAGTTAAACAACCTCAATTAATGAACAGTTGGATTCTTCTAGGGTTTTTAAATATTATAAACATGCTATACTGAACATTTGTGAACACTTATACACTTTCGTGAGAAAAATTACTAGAATTAAAATTATTAGAAATAAAAATGTGAGTCAAAGGAGATGAACATTAAAAATGTAATCAAAACTGTTACGTTTCCCTCTAAAAAAGTTGTACTAATTAATAATCCCAGCAAGAGTATTCACATTCATATTTTCTTTTGTCAACCCTCAATATCATCAATTTTTATTTTATTATTTTATTATTTTTATTTTTTTAGACTAAGCAAGTGTGGTAGTGAGGAGGGGGGAATGTGGTAGAACAAGGAGTTCAATCTGTAACTGACCGTGAATAATCAAGTGAGAACTCACTACCTTCGGACCAGCCTGTCATCAATTTTTAAATCTTTGCCAATCTTACAGAAATAATCACATTGTTTTAATTTTTATTTGATTAAGAGATCTTCAACTTCTCTTATAATTAATGTTTCTTAGCAATTTGTATTTTTTGTCTATGTGTGACTTGCCTGTTCGTACTCTTTCCCCATAACTTTGATTGAGTTTTATTTTTAATTGAATTTTAGTTCATAAGAAATTTTTGTTTTGAAAAATCTTTTTGGTTCTCATTTTTAAATCAACCTTTTTCTTCCCTGCCCAGAAAAAAACTTTCTGATTCATCTGTGTTAAGAGCTTCCAGGCCATTTAGTTAATGAAACCTTTTCCTGCTGAAGAGGGCTTGGCCTGTGATCATCAAAAGGATAATAACACCCTATTTCCCTTTCCTTTAGAGCTACCATCCTCTTTTTCTTTCACATTAATTGCTTTGTGTTTTCCCTACTTGATGCATTTGACCTTAGGTTTTTCCTGTAGTGCTTTCTTGCTGTATCTAGTTCTATTATATCAGAGGAAAATTAATTCCTTTGGCTTTTGGATACATTGTATAAGGAGACCCCATTGCATTAGTCTTTCTTTCAAGATTTGTCTAATTTTTGACTCAACCAAAGAGTACTTTGATTTAAACTTTATTCTTTGGAGTCCATCTGTTCTAAATGTTTTTTGGACTCCCAGGGTGATCCTACCTCAAAACCAATGACAACCATATCTTTGTCAGGGTGAGAATAACAGCCTAAATTCCAGGTTAGGTGGTCATATGCAATTTTCCTGAGCTGCCAATAGTGGGAACCCTTTTCTGCTTCTTAATTCAAAGGGCTATCCAAGTATGTGCTATCAGGTAGTGCTTTGCCCCAGAAACAGAAGCGGTGACCTCTGGGGCTAGATTGAGAAATTAATGAAGCCCTGTGGGATCCTTCGCAAAAGAAGAATTGGCATAAATGGGAGGTGTGTTCTGTATGGTTCTCAAGGGAGGTGAAAACAAACCAACGATGAAAAAATGCTGCCACAGCTGCCACAGACTGTGAATAATGTGAGGGTGAAGTGTTGACAACACACAGATTCCCCAGGGGGAGCTTGGGGGTGAGATAGTCAGAATACTGCAATGCTTTTTTCGTGGTCTTAGCACTGATTTTCAAATAACACATTCACTTGAAGTCTAACCTGACCACTCTGTGGTGTGGGATGGGGTGGTTATGCAAGGCCCGTAGCAGCATCATTGTTTCTACCACCAAGCATCAGCGTGGGAACAAATCAGGCATTCTAGGTTCTTTTCATCTCCCAGCTGGTCAACAAGCTTCACTTGGAGATGGGACGAAATATAAGCCAACAAGAATTTTCTCTTCCATGCTTTTGACAATGAATCAAATGAAATTTTGTTTTGTTTTAAGAGTGAGCACAATATTACTCAGCCACCTTCTGTACTCACCCCCACTCACCATTCCAAAGGGAGAGCCCAAGTACTCACTTAGTTGGTTCCTTTGTACAGTTAGTTCTGCCACTGGTACCTTTAGAAACTCTTTATGGCTTCCTGAATGTTAGAGGTCTTTAACTGTCATAATCTATTTCTCAGAGCCTTACACTTATTAATTATATAACTAACTTTTCCTCAATTATATGTATTACATATGTTGGCAATAGAAAAATCTAGAAAATATGGAACAGTATAAAAATGAAAAGCAATCACATTCTTATTATCAAAGACTACCTCTATTAATATCTTGATATATATCCTTCCATGTTGTATATACATATACAGTCAATTCTCATTACTTTGGTAGTTTTGTTCTATAAAAGCATTGGGAACAATGAATTAGCAAATACTGAACCATTGCTTCTAGGGGAGATATCTAAGGTTACGTTTCTTGAGGCTCTGGTCACAACATTTTCATCAACTGATCTATTAATATATATATATATATCTTGATTTATGTGTGTTTCTGTTTAAAGACACCATTATTGTTGATTCATTAACATTAAACTCATGGCTAACATAACTATAATTCATGCCTGAATGAAACTTATCTTGGCCAGCCACAGTGGCCCATGCTTGTAATCCTAGCACTTTGGGAGGCCAAGATGGGAGGATCGCTTGAGCCCAGGAGTTCAAGACCAACCTGGGAAATATAGCAAGACCCCATCTCTACAAGATAAATAAATTAGCCAGATGTGGTGGCAAGTGCCTGTCATCCTAGTTACTCAAGAGACTGAGGCAGGAGGATTGTTTGAGCCCAGGAGTTTGAGGGTGCAGTGAGCTATGATGCTGCCACTGTGCTCTAGCCTGGGCAACAAAGTGTGAGACCCTGTCTCAAACAAAAACAAAAACAAAACCCAAAATAAAAAAACTGATTAACGCAAGTATTTTGTCTGTAAAGCACATTACAGCCTCTTGTACTTAGACACATTAGACAGTACTTCAGCACTAGGTTTGGGGGAGATTTTAAACAGCAAAATCACCAACAAAAAGCACAAAAATGTGAAATACACAGCAGTAAATAAACCATGAAAAGGATACTTGTTTATAACATGAGAGCTGAAAGAAGGCAGAGTATTGCCTAGTTCAACTTCAGCTGAGCATGTGCACATCAGGTGACTGAATTTTTAGCACTCTGTGCAAGTTGGCAAATGACCACAAATGTGCTGCCAGTATTGATTTTTGGGGTCACAGGTTTTAGTGAATAGGTGAATTCACAAATACAGAATCTGTGAATAATGGGAATCAACTACATTGTAACATTTTTTCACTTACCAATATATGAATTTTAATGGCTACATAGTAGTTCAAGATATGAATGAACTGTGATTTATTTAACCATGTTCCTAATCTTGAATATTGTTTGTTTTCAAATTTTCGCTCTTTTATTCTCATCCTTGAATGTAGATCTGTGTTCATACATGTTATTTACTTGGGTATTTACCTGGAAAAGGAATGGTGATCCTAGTCTTCAAAGATAGTGTTATACAGCTATGTTTTGCATAAATTATATGTAGTCCTTCTTTTTATGTGCATGTGCACTGAAGAGTTAACTCAGAAGATGTAGGCACCTAAATCCTGTATATTCCAAAGGTCTTCTTTGGCCGGGCGCGGTGGCTCACACCTGTAATCCTAGCACTCTGGGAGGCTGAGGCGGGTGGATCACTTGAGGTCAGGAGTTCGAGACCAGCCTGAGCAAGAGCAAGACCCTGTCTCTACTAAAAATAGAAACAAATTATCTGGCCAACTAAAATATATATAGAAAAAATTAGCCGGGTATGGTGGCGCATGCCTGTAGTCCCAGCTACTCGGGAGGCTGAGGCAGAAGGATTGCTTAAGCCCAGGAGTTTGAGGTTGCTGTGAGCTAGGCTGATGCCACGGCACTCACTCTAGCCAGGGCAGCAAAGCGACATTCTGTCTCAAAAAAAAAAAAGCCCCAAAGGTCTTCAAGACTGGCCACTGACCAACACCTGGGAGATAACCTCTAAGCCCTTGGAATACCCTGCCCAATACAGGTGTCTTTGTATAGTTATCATAGGCCATGCCAGATAATTTATGTTAACAATGTGAATACAAGTATAGTAAATATCTGTTCTTATTCACCTGAGGCCATGGGCTACACTGTATCAGTTGAACATCTGCGGGGGCTGAAGACTGAGTAGCTAAGATCAGTCACATATGTGTTCCAGGTCTATATGACTGACCACCCTCCCCCAATAAAAACCTTGGACATCAAAGCTCAGCTGAGTTTCCCTGGTTAACAATATTTTGTAAGTATAGTTTCACATTATAGCTGGGAGATTAAGCGCTGGGAGAATTAAGCTTGCACTTGGTTTCTCCAGGACTCTGCTTAATGCACCTTCTTCCTTTGCTGCTTTTAATGTCTATCTTTTTGCTGTAATAAACCATAACCATGAATATAACAGCTTTTCTGAGTTCTATGAGTTCTTATGAATCAATGAAGCTGAATGTGCTCTTCGGGACCTCTCCCCAACTCAGTCTATTACATATTTATACATACATGTAGGATTCTGTGCAGCAAAGCACATATGCTGTATTTTATTGGAAGTTTAAGAGGTTTTCAAAGGTAATTGGCTATGCTATACTTGATTTTCTCTTGCCTTACATTCTATTTTTAGAAACCAATCCTTATCAGCTGCAATTCCACTATTAAACATATTTTTAAATGCTTATTGGCCATTTGATTTCTTCCTCTGTGAATTGTCTATTCATGTTCTTTTTCTTGGCTGAGCTGTTCTTGAATTTAGAAAACAGTAAGCACATTCACATATACACAAAAGAAATCAAATTTTATTTCCCCATTGGCCCATGGAGCTTGGTGCTTTCTAATAATATATAGTCAGAGTTTGCTTTGTCTAAATAATCTCTAAAATTGCTCACCCCATCAGGAATACCAGCTTTCTCCATTATCTAATTTTCTCATATCCAGGCTCTATTTTTAAGTCATGTTAATCCTACCCTCAATCTGTCATAAGCTTTTTTCTCTGAACAAAACTTTTACTTGCTGAATTTAGTTGATTTTTCTTTTCCAATGTCTCTAACATATGGATTTTCCTTTATATTACCACCTTGCAAATTCAGACTTTTAGAATCCACATTTGATTACTATACTAGTCTTTCCATGAATCCAGTAACTTCTACCCTCAAAACTATCCTGCAAATGCCAGCTGAACCTTCTTAACGCACTGATTTCATTGTACCACTTTCTTGCTCAAAATCTCCCACAATTCTCTTTAGTTTCTCTTATTACACAGGGGAACCCCTGGGGTCAGACGTGAAGACCTGAGTGTGTTGAGACCTGCCCACTTGATTTACTGATGGAATCGACTCCCAAGGGAAAGATGCTGTCTAAGTCTGCTTTCTGCGGCTATAACTGAATACCTGAGACCTAGGTAATTTATAAAGAAAAAAAATTTATTTAGCTCATGAGTTCTGGAGACTGGGAAGTCCAAAAACATGGCACAGCATGGGCCTTCTTGCTGTGGCACAGCATGGCAGAGAGCATCACATGGTGGACGGGCTTCACGCAGGCTGAGAAGTGTGTGATCTGTGATAACAGGGCTGTGTGTAAGGGGTGCCGGGTTCTAATTATAGCATGCCTTTCAGTTTGGCCGTTGCTTCTAGTGGCTTCCCTCCTGCTCTCATAGTCTGCACTGTGAACTGGGGTGGACTCTGGGTTTCTCCAAGTTCTTTTAAAGGAATTAGGGTTAGGAAGAAGATTAGGGAAATGTGTGAGGCAGCTGGAGGTCTCACAGGCATTAACCTCAGAGAGTGACCCATTCCTGTCTATCTATATTTTACCCGGGTACACCTCTATAGGACCCTGCAGTAGGTGGACTGTTGTAAAATACATAGAAATACTGGAAAACTAGTGAACCAAGTATGCCCTCATAACCCGCAATCCAGACTGGAGTCTGGGCTTTAATGGCTGGGACATAATAAACAGTGTTGCTGCCACAGGAGGCCTTGCTGGCTCACAGAACCATACCAGCCCTATCAGTGGCTGGAGGAAGGATACGGGATGAATGCTGTAGGGGAGGAAAACTTTTCCTTAACCCTCTTAGGGTTTCTGGCCGGGTCTGAAAACTAACCAACAAAGACAGATTAAGAGGAGAAGAGCAGACAAATTTATTTAATATTAGTTTTACGTGACACAAGAGCCTTCATAGGCAAATGAAGACCCAAAGAATGGTGTAAGCCTGCGTCTTTTTATGCTAGGTTTGATGACGAGTACAGAGTTGTGGGAAAATGTGATGGGACAGTAGGTATGAGCTACGGGTAATAAACTGGAGGAAACTTAGCAAGTCCCATTTATTTAAATTCTTTTCAGTATCCCTTCATCTTCAGAGATAAGGATGGTCCTTTCCTCCAGGTCCAAGGAGGGCACCTCTCATTTGCGGGTGACCTGCTTTAGGGAAGAAAGAGGAGGTCAGAGTCCTTCCTGCACCTGCCATTTCTCAAATTCCTTCAGTTTAAAATATTCAATATACCAAGGTGCCACATTTTGGAGGGGCATGTTCTGAACCCCATCAATGCCAACAGGACCAGGTGGGCCCATATTGCTGTGAAATCTCCACTGGGGTGATGTGGGTCTAGGATCCCTGATATTCTGATCTGTTAATATAATCCACTTACGGATGAAGAACCACTTGCTTGATTGTCTTTCTAATCCCTGCTTCCTTCAGAAAAAGATTTGGGACTGCATTAGACATGGGTTGCTGGAAGAACAGAGTCCATGGTGTCTGTTTCTGACTCAACTTTCAAGAAGCCTACAGTCGGTGAAGACTTTTTTTTTTTTGAGACAGAGTCTCACTCTATTGCCCGGGGTAGAGTGAGTGCCGTGGCGTCAGCCTAGCTCACAGCAACCTCAAACTCCTGGGCTCAAGCAATCCTACTGCCTCAGCCTCCTGGGTAGCTGGGACTACAGGCATATGCCACCATGCCTGGCTAATTTTTTCTATGTATATTTTTAGTTGTCCAGCTAATTTCTTTCTATTTTTAGTAGAGATGGGGCCTCGCTCTTGCTCAGGGTGGTCTCGAACTCCTGACCTTGAGCAATCCTCCCATCTCGGCCTCCCGGAGTGCTAGGATTACAGGCATAAGCCACTGCGTCCGGCCAAGATGTTTTAGATGTTACGGGTGCCAGGCCTCTCCCAGGCAGTGTTGAAGTCTGCCATCACTGTAGGAGCTCTTTCAACCACATGAGCTGGGGTTAGGAGTTAAACAAAGAGATACATTTACAGAAGAAGCATGTTTAGGCTATGAGAGCATTTGTCCAGTGCAGATTACCAGAACTTGTCCCTGGAAATTGTGATTGTAGATTTAGGTTTGGGCATAGGAATCTGAGATTTATTTCACAGAGTCTTGGGAAGCATTGGCCTAGGGTTGGTTTGTGAAAAAATAGCCCTGAGATTGGAAATGCTGGCCTCTTCCATGAGTAGGCATTGTGGATTGAAGGAGATTAGTGTTCTAGCATAGGTGAAAAGTTTTAGTTTGCTGAATCGCTCTATTTTATTCATCCAGGAACTTTTTTTTTTTTTTTTTTGAGATAGGGTCTCACTCTGTCACCCTGGGTAGAGTACAGTGGCGTCATCATAGCTCACTGCAACCTCAAACTCCTGGGCTCTAGGGATCCTCCTGCCTTAGCCTCCTGAATAGCTGGGACTACAGGCGCAAGCCCCCATGCCCAGCTAATTATTTCTACTATTAGTAGAGATGTGATCTTTTTGAATAGTTTCATTGGCAGGGTGGTCACACTGAAATGTGGGATGAATCCAAGGAATATCCTTGATGATTTGGGGAAAGGGATACCACTTTGGGACTGTGGAGATCTCTGTTGGGATAAATCATCTGAACTTGTGTTAAGAGACAATATGCCCTAAGAACTTGATCTCAACCAGCTCCAATAACCATTTCTTATAGTGTGTGTTTCCAGAGTGAACACACTGAATGATGTCAACTGGGGGCTTGAATAAGGTCAGGTATGGGGAGTAAATTTGTCATCCATGGGAGACAATACAGGCATGTGTTTGTATAAAAAGATTCACAAGCTGGGTAACATAGCAAGACCCCATCTCTTAAAGAAAAAAAGTTAGAAAAATTATCTAGGCATGGTGGCACATGCAAGTAGTCCCAACTACTTGGGAGGCTGAGGTGGGCGGATTGCTTGAGGCCAGGAATTGGAGGCTACAGTGAGCTGTGATTGCACCGCTGCACTCTAGCCTGGGTGATAGAGTGAGACCCTGTCTCAAAAAAAAAAAAAGTAATTTACATAGCTATATATTATATCATTTAAATTAAGTACTAAACATAATCAAATTATATTAATCAGTGATAGATTTTTAACAATTTAACAATATCTGTTTTTTTTTTCTTTTTTTCTCTCACAGCCAAAGCAACAATATCTGAATAAGTCGTTTATTCTCCACGTTCTCTACTCACCTCTTGGCTCCTTACCAGTTGATCTCTCCAAGATCATTTCTATCCCTTTTTATTTTTGATCAGTATGGCAAGTCCTCAAATAACCTCGTTTCGTTCAACATCATTTGGTTATAATGTGGATGAGAAAAAAACTGATTCCCGTCCCGGGCCGCTGTCTGCGTCTGTGTGGAGTTTGCACGTTCTCCCCATGTCTGTGTGGGTTTTCTCAGCCTCCTCGGCTTCCTCCCGCGTCCCACACATGTGCGCTGCAGGTGAATTGGCACATCTAAATTGTCCCCTTCTGGAGTGACTGTGCTGTATGTATGAGTGCGCCCCGTGATGGGATGGCATCCTGTCCAGGGCTGGCTCCTGCCTTGTGCCCTGAGCTGCTGGGGTGGGAGCTGGTCACCTGTGACTCTGAATTGGAATAAGCTGGTTGGAAAATGAATGAATACAAATTATTATAAAATAAAAATTCATAAAATATATGATAATCATGCGAGTGCTAAAAAATAACAATGTGGTACTACAGCGCTCAGCAAATTTGCCATATTTGTTATTGTTTTTGAACTACCTGGTGGTTGGGGGTGTTTGTTACAATTTTTGCTTTGCAAACATTTATTCCTTGATTAAACCTGCCACCACTATGAACACCGTGACTCACTGATTCCCCCAAAATTGGGTAACTAATTATCTTGCTTGTTTTTATTACTCTTTCGTAAATATATGTATGGCTCACATTTATTTCAATGTTTAGTATTAAAAGTGTTTTGGGTCTTTATTTAGAAGTTTGGCGATGTTTCTGAGACTAGAAATACGTCATTAGAACTTAACTCTTGTTTATATCAATTGGCCTGTGGTAAAATTGGTTTTTGTTATATGTCGTTTTGCTTAAAGTCAGTTTCCAAAAAACCTATGAATGACATTGAGGACTAACCGTATGTATTATGTTTGTCAAAGGTAAGTATATATGGCTGAATGATATGAAATTACAGATGCTTTACCATTTTTTGTCTATAAAAACAGCAATTTCATACACACACACACACACACACACACAAAATGCATATAAACACACACAGATGTGTGCAGTGTTTATCCTGTGTCTTTCAACTCCAAAGATTCCTCAAGGTCACAGAGAAGTAGTCTTCATTTGTTACTCTTTCTGGGCCTCATGAATTATTATTTAAAAAATTTTATTGTGTACATTTAAGGTATACAATATGATATTATGGGATACTATAGATAGTAAAAAGGTGATTGTAGTGAAGCAAAGTAATATATCTATCATTTCACAAAATTACCCATGGTTTTGGTTTGTTTTTGTGGCAAGAACAGCTAAGATCTACTTATTTAGCATGAATACCAAATACAGTACCATTTTGTTACCTGTGGTCCTCGTGTTGTACAATAGATCTCTAGATTTGTTCATCCTACGTGTCTGCTACTTTGTATCTTCTGACCTATATTTTCCTGTTTCCTTTCCCCCTAACCACTGTTTTGTTCTCTGTCTGTATGTTTGAATTTTTTTAAGATTGTGCATATAAGTGAGATCATGCAATATTTTTACTTCTGTGTCTGGCTTATTTCACTTAGTATGGTGTCCTCCAAGGTCATTCATGATGTGGCAAATGGCAAGACCTTGTTCTTTGTTTTAAGTTTTAAAAAATTTTATTTTTTATTTTAAAATTTTTAATACTTTTTTAAATCACAGGAGCCATGCTAATCTTCTCTGTATCGTTCCAATTTTAGTATATGTGCTGCCAAAGCGAGCACAAGATTTTGTTCTTTTCAGGGTTGAATTCGTTTCTCTCTCTTTAAATATATATATACTAACACACATATATACACACATGTACATATAAATACACGCATATGTAATCTCAGTTTCTTTATCCAGTTGTCCGTTGACAGACACTTAGGTTGTTTCTGTATGTTGGCCACTGTGAGTAACGCTGCAATGAACACGGGAATGCAGACTACAGTCCCACCAGTGTTCTGGGGTTCCCTTTTCCCCACAGCCTCACCAACATATTTTATGTCTTGTCTTTTTGGTAATAGCATCCTAACAGGTATGAACTGCTATCTCACATCTGGTTTTAATTTGCATTTTTGTGATGATTAATGTAATGTTGGGCTGTTTTCATATACTTGTTGGCCATTTTTATGTCTTCTTTGAAGAAATGTCTGTTCAGGTCCTTAGCCCATCTTTCATTATTTGTTTTTCTGCAATTGAGTTGTAAGATGGTCGATAAGCTTTAGATATTAACCCCTTGTCAGATAGGTAGTTTGCAATTTTTCCCCCAGTCTGTACATTGCCTTTTCCATTTTATTGATTGTTTCCTTTGCTGTGCAGAAGCTTTTTAGTTTGATGTAGTCCCATTTATTTTTGCATTTGTACACTGGGCTTTCAGTGTGATATGCAAAAAATCACTGCCAAGGCTGATGTCAAAGAGCTTTTTCCTATGTTCTCTTCTAGGAGTTCTATGGTTTCATGTCTTACATTTAGGTCTTTTATCCATTTTGAGTTGCTTTGTGTATGGTGTAAGATAAGGGTCCAATTTCATTCATTTGCATGTGGCAATCCAGTTTTCCCAGCACCATTTATTTAAGAGACTGTCCTTTTCCCATTGGTCCTCTTGGTGCCCTTGTCCAAAATTAGTTGACTGTATGTGTTAGAACTTATTTCTGGGCTCTCTATTCTATTCCATTGGTCTATGTTTTTTTATGCCAGTACCATACTGTTTTGATTACTATAGCTTTGTAATGTAATTTAAAATCAGGACATGTGATGCCTCCAACTTTGTTTTTATTTCTCAGAATTGTTTTGGCTATTCAGGGTCGTTTATGTTTCCATACAAATTTTAGGCTTGTTTTTTTCTATTTCTGTGAATGTCATTGGGATTTTGATGGGGATTATGTTTTTAATATGTATATTGCCTTGGGTAGTATGGAAATTTTAATAATTCTGCTCCATAAACATGGGATATATTTCCAATTATTTGTGTCATCTTCAATTTCTTTCATCAATTTTCAGTGTACAGATCTTTCATGTCCTTGGTTAAATTTATTTCTAAGGTTTTTTTAATTCTACAATAGGTAAGATTGTTTTCTTGATTTCTTTTCAATTATGTCATTATTTGTGTATAGAAATGCTACTGATCTTTATATGTTGATTTTTGTATACTGCAATATTACTTAATTCATTTATTCTAACAGTTTTTTTTAGTGGAATCTTAGGGTGTTTTTTTTTTTATATGTAGAATATCATCTGCAAATAGAGATGACCTCTTCCTATCCAGTTTGGATAACTTCTTTTTAATATCTTTTTTGTCTGGTTGCTCTTGCCAGACTATCCAGTACTATGGTGAATAGAAGTGGTGAAACTGGGCATCCTTGCCTTGTACTAGGTGTCAGTGGAAAAGCTTTCAGTTTTTCCTCATTAATTATGTTAGCTGTGGGTTTTTCATAAACGGCTCTATTATGCTGAGGAATATTCCTGTTGAGAG
Organism: Lemur catta; assembly: GCF_020740605.2. Classification (NCBI taxonomy): domain Eukaryota; kingdom Metazoa; phylum Chordata; class Mammalia; order Primates; family Lemuridae; genus Lemur; species Lemur catta. The sequence continues at coordinate 55,932,002 of NC_059128.1, read as the reverse complement.
TTTTTATCAGGAAGGGATGTTGGACTTTGTCAAATGCTTTTTCTGCATCAATCAAGAGTGGTTTTCAGCTTTCATTCTGTTAATGTGGTATATCCCATTGATTCGATTTACATATGTTAAACTAGCCTTGCTTGCCAGGTATAAATCCCATTTGGTAATGATGTATAATCTTTTTGATGTGTTGTCAGATTCAGGTTTTTAATAGTTTATTGAGGATTTTTGCATCAATGTTCATCAGAGAGATTGGCCTGTAACTTTCTTCTATTATGATATCTTTGTCTGGTGTGTAGGTATTAAGGTGATGCTGGTCTTGTAAAATGTGTTTGGAAGTATTCCTTCTATCTCTATTTTTTTTGAAGACTTTAAGAAGTATTGGTAGTAATTATTCTTTGAATGTTTGGTAGAATTCATCTGTGAAGCCATCTGGTCCTGGGCTTTTCTTGGGAGGTTTTTGATTACCTCTTTAATCTCTTTGTTATTGTCTGTTCAGGCTTTCTACTTCTTCCTGACTCAATCTTGGTAGGCTGTTTTTTTTCTTTTTCTTTTTTTTTCTAGGAATTTATCCATTTCCTCTGTATTATCCAATTTGTTGGGATATAATTGTTCATAATAGTCCCTTATAATCTTTTTTATTTCCAAGGTGTCTGTTGTAATTCCTTCACTTTCATTTTTGATTTTATTTATTTAGGTCTCCTCTCTTTTTTTCGTAAATTAGACAAGACTTTGTCAATTTTATCTTTTAAAAAAACAACTCTTAGTTTTATTGATTCTTTCTGTGGTTTTTCTGTTCTTTCATTTATTTCTGTCTGAATTTTATTATGTTTTTCCTTCTGCTAATTTGGGGTTTAGTTTGTTCTTCCTTGAGGCCTAATGTTAAACTACTTATTTGTGGTATTCTTCTTTTTTTCATTTATTTTTCAACCCCTTGGTCAATTTGCAATTTCTTGTTTTTTTAATGTAGGCATTTATTGCTATAAACTTCTCAGAACAGCTTTTGCTACATCCCATAGGTCTTGGTTTGTTGTATTTCTATTGTTGTTTGTCTCAATATATTTTCAAATTTCCCTTTTGATTTCTTTTTTGACCCATTGGTTGTTCAGGAGCATGTTGTTTAATTTCCACATATTTGTGAATTTTCTAAGATTCCCCCTGTTACTTGATATCTAGTTTCATGTCACTGTGATCTGAAACAATACTAGATAACATTATATTCTTAAATTTGTGAAGACTTGTTTTGTGGGCTAATACAGGGTCTATCCTGGAGAATGTTCCATGTGCACTAGAGAAAAATGTGTATTCTGTTACATTGGGTAGAAAGTTCCGTCTATGTCTGTTAGGTCCACTTGGTCAAAAGTGTAATTCAAGTCCAGTATTTCTTTATTAATAATTTTCTGTCTGATCTATCTGTTATTGAAAGTGGGTTATTGACGTCCCATACCATTATTGTATTGCTATCTGTTTCTCCCTTCATGTCCATTAATACCTATTTTATGTATTTAGGTGCTCTAATGCGAGCAGCATATATATTTACAATGGTTATGTCCTCTTGATGAATTGACCCCTTTATCATGAAATAATGAGCTTGTCTCTTATGACAGTTTTTGACTTGAAGTCCATTTTGTCAGATAGGTATAGTCACCCCTGCTTTCTTTTGGTTACCATTTGCATGGAATACCTTCCTCCATCACTTCACTTTCTGCCTATCTGTGTCATTAAAGTAGGTTTCTTATAGGTGGGTACATAGTTGGATCTTTTTTTTAATCTCTTCAGCCACTTTATCTTTTAATTGGAGAATTTAATCCATTTGCATTCAAGGTTATTATTGATAGGTAAGGGATTACTACTGCCATTTTTAAAATCTGTTTTCTGGTTGTTTTATAGCCCTTCAGTCCTTTCTTCTTCTGTTGTCTACGTTTTGTGGTTTGATAATTTTTTGTAGTGCTAGCTTTTATTCCTTTCTATGATTTGTATATCTGTTGTAGTTTTTTGTTTTGTGGTTACCATGATGCTTACATAAAACATCTTATAATTATAATCAGCTATTTTAAGCTAATAACAACTTAATTTCTATCATAAACAAAACTCTAGACTTTTACCCTCCCCACCTATAATTTTATATATATGTATATTTTTTTCTTTTTGAGGCAGAGTCCTGCTCTGTCATCCTGGCTAGAGTGCCGTGGCGTCAGCCTAGCTCACAGCAACCTCAAACTCCTGGGCTCAAGCGATCCTCCTGCCTTAACCTCCCAAGTAGCTGGGACTACAGGCATGCGCCACCATGCCCAGCTAATGTTTTCTGTATATTTTTAGTTGTCCAGCTAATTTCTTTCTATTTTTTAGTAGAGACAGGGGCTCACTCTTGCTCAGGCTGATTTTGAACTCCTGAGCTCAAAGGATCTGCCCACCTTGGCCTCCCAGAGTGCTAGGATCACAGGCATGAACCACCTCGCCTGGCCATAATTTGATATTTTTGATGTCACAATTTACATCTTTTTATATTTATTCCCTAATAACTTATTGTAGTTTTAATTATTTTTGACTATTTTGCCTCTTAACCTTCATACTGGAGATATGTATGATTTACACACAACTGTTAACAGTATTGGAGTATTTTGGATTTGGCTATGTATTTACCTCTACCAGTGAGTTTTACTTTCATATGTATTCTTTTTTTTTTTTCTTTTTTTAATTTCAGCTTATTATGGGGGTACAAAAGCTCAGGTTATATATATTGCCCATGTCCCGCCCATCCCCCTGAGTCAGAGCCTCAAGCGTGTCCATTTCCCAGACAGTGCGCCTGGCACTCACCATGTAGTCATACCTCCATCCCCTCCCCCCACCCCCCACCTCCCCGAGTCAGCACCTTCAAGCATGACCATTCCCCAGACGGTGCGCAACGCACTCATCATGTAGGCATACACCCATCCCCTCCCCCCACCCCCCGCCTCAGTCTGATATCCAGTTGGTATCATTCCCCAATGTGGTGATGATCAGGGAAACCAATTTTCTGGTGAGTACATGTGATGCTTGTTTTTACTTTCATATGTATTCATGATAGTAATTATCATCCTTCCGTTTCCATTTGAAGAGCTTCCTTAAGCGTTATTTTGTGGGGCAGGTATAGTGGTGATAAATTCCTTTAGTTTTTGCTTGTCTGAGAAAGACTTTAGCTCTCCTTCATTTTTGAAGGATAGATTTACTGGGTATGGTAATCTTGACTGCCAGTTTTTTTTTTTTCTTTCAGCACTTTGACTATATCATCTCATTCTCTCTTGACCTGTCATTCCTGGATCCTTGTGCTACTGTATCTGGCCTTTCTGAGCCTGGGCTACTGCTGTGTCCTACCCCCCAGGGTTTAGAGTTACCACCTCATCCCTCAGAGCCTGAGGTGCCGCTGTGCCCTGTTGGTTCCAGGTCTCAATTTGCATCCGTTCCCTTCTTGATCCTGAGCCTCTGGAGCACCCTTCTCCCTCAGAGTCATACCAGTGCCGCACCCTGCCTTCAGCTCAGAACCACAGCAACACGCCAGCCCCTTGGGCCCAAGTGGCTGGGGTGTGCCTCAGAGTAACAGATTCCAGCTTAGTGGAAGAACTGCATCCACTTGGGCCTTGGAAAGTGAACAGGTGCCACAGTAGTTCCCCAAGACCCTGGTTTGGGGATGGTGTTGCTACTGGGTGGGTGTACTGCAATGGCAGCAAAGCCTCAGGGGTGGACGGGTGCAATGGTTACTCATCCCCACTTAGGATGCAATGTAGCAATGGCTGCAGTTCAAGGTGATGCATCATAGTATTAATAGCAGCACATGCCACAGTGGGGGCAGGGCCCAGTGTTGGCCCCTTCTGTGGGGGTAGTTCAGTGTCTGGACTCTGGGAGCTCCCTCAGCTGGGCACTGATCCTGTGAGGACTGCTGGAATCTTCAGTAGTGAAAACTGCAGGTGTTTGCAGTGCTGATAGAGGCTGCTGGAGTCCTCTTGCTTCCCTTTTCCCTGCAGGGAGATGCCCCTCCTGGTTCTGAGCTGATTCTGACTGGGGCTGTTGGGTGGCAGAGGCAGGGTGTTTCCTTCCCTTCCCTGTGGGGCCATCCTGGGTTTCTGTTCCCTACAGGACTTCTGTTGCTTCTTTTCTGTTCTCTGGAGCTCTCCTTTTGTTCTTTTGATCAAAATGTACATGGTTATTAATTTGTTTGGATTTTGTTGTGTAGTGGGAAGAGAGCTAAGAGCTTCTAGTCAGCCATCTTGCTGACGTCACTGTCCTCATAAATTATTTAAGTGATGCTATACCTGCTTTCACACGTTGCCTGTCTGTGAGTCTTCATCATCATGAATTCAGCTCTTCATATGAGGTGGGGGTGGGCAGAGAGAGAGGAGAACAGTGAAGGGAGTTGGGTGAACTTCCATAACCGGGCAGCCTTTGTGCGGTGGTCTGCTGTCACTCTGCATTTGCTCACTTGCATTTATGATGATGACCCTGCCTGGCTTAGATATGTCAGAGGCAGCTGTGGTTGAATCAATCTAAATAGCGAGGCCCCTCTCAATGGCTTCTGTTTCTTGCCTTCCTCTGGGGAGACACACTTTAAATGTGCCTGAATCGCGTTTTTTGGCAGATTGTTACAGTAGAATATTGACTCTCTGATCCGAAGCCAGGCTTGTCCCAGAGATTGTCTGCTTTTCTAAGAGCTAATAATGAGAATTGATCAATAGTTGTGGTAGGGGTGGAGGAGGAGGGAGAAAGAAGATAAAACCCTGATCACCGTTCAGAGAACACTGAATTCTGAAGCTGTTTGGCAATTTATTTCTATTATTTTGCCTTATCTTTTCTCATCAGAAATGAAGCAGGTTTCCTCTCGGTTCAGCACTGGACTCCAAAAAAGAAATGAAGCAAGTTTTTAATATTGTACAACTGAATTAAGGCAAAACAAGCAAGCAAAGCAAATCTAAATGCTGTCCTTTTCTTTCTGTGAAATTCCCTATTCTTTAGTTCTCATCACCACGATATCCATAGAGGTCAAGTCTGATTACAACTAACCTCATGGGGGAATTACATCATTTTCAATGTAATGGAATTTCATGATTGCAATAGGAAGCCTGAGAAGATGGGGGATTGGGTCCCAATTTGTTCCCTGGGGAAAGAAAAATAAATACCTACCCTTCTGATTAATCATTCATTATTCCCTACGCCCAAAACAGACAGCCAAAGGGAATCCATACGTATGAGAAGGGGACAAGGTGATGGAGATGCAAGGCAATGATGGCTTGTTTTTAAAATTGAAACTTCCTTTTTTTTTTTTTTTTTTTAGATAAGTGATCTACTTCCTTTGATAGTTTGGTCAGTTTTGCTTTGTTTTGAAGCAGTGTTTCCCTACTCCCTGTCCATCTCAAGCCCCTTTGGTAAAGGTTGCTCTTATCTGTCCTGCTGCCCACCCCCGATTCTGTTAGGATTCTTCCGAGTGGCATGCCCCTGCTGGGAAGCCCTGTATCTTTTATGTATCACCACGGCCAGAATTATTTTCTTGAGATTTATTTTCTTTGCATTATGTGAACAATAGGTTGTTTTCTTCCAGATATAAGATTATACTATTGTTTTTCAAATGCTTTTTCAAACTGTATATGTTTGTCTTCTTTGCTAGCCTTCTAAGATGATAGATACTTCTCAGGAAAATACTATCCTGAAGAAATTTTTTCTTTTGTTCTTGAGTGTTTGTGTGTTTGTATGGCATATAGACAAAGTTTCTGTTTTTATAGTCTACCTTAGAGTCTATGCCAGAGGTGGTATTAGTATATATAAAATGACAATATTTAAAGCTTATTGAGCACTTTATATGTGTGGACATTGAATGATTTACTTCTCAGAACTGTCCTAAGAAGTAGGTATTATTATTCTCCCTATTTTAGGATGAAGAAACAGGCACTCAGAAGAGAAGTCACTTCCCTAAGGTTGCACAATTAGTAAGTGGTGGAATTGGGACATGAACCCAGATAGTCTGACCTTAGAGCCCATGCTTTTGACCTCTCTGCTATGCTGTGTGGTCTAAGACTGGGGAAAAATACATTGTGCTGACACTAATAATTTGGATCAAATTCAGTAGCATAAATAACATCAAAACAAAATTTCTTTCTGACCAAATATTTCAAGCTTCACTTGTTGGCTAATATATTTCAAGCAGTATTTAATGTTGGCTAATATATTTCAAGCAGTATTTAATTACACACATTCCTTATACAGATAATCTAATAAAATGGTTGCAAGTCTCTTAAAATTTCTTATAGTGGAATTTTGCAATGTACATTATACATTATACTGCAATCATATTTACCAAAAAAGCTTACCTGTATTCTTATGAACTTTTTAAAAAGATCTGATTATAGTAAAATTCCCTGTATTCTTTTTTTACTTAAAAAATTAAACTGTTCAGCATTATGATCACTCTAATAGGACTTTTTTTTTTTTTTTTTTTTTTAGACAGAGTCTCACCCTCTTGCCTAGGCTAGAGTGCTGTGGCATCAGCCTAGCTCACAGCAACCTCAAACTCCTGGGCTCAAGCGATCCTCCTGCCTCAGCCTTCCAGGTAGCTGGGAGTACAGGCACGTGCCACTGTGCCTGGCTAATTTTTTTTTTCTGTTTTTAGTTGTTTGGCTAATTTCTTTCTATTTATAGTACAGACGGGGTCTCGCTCTTGCTCCGGCTGGTCTCGAACTCCTGAACTCAAGCAATCCTCCCCCCTCGGCCTCCCAGAGTGCTAGGATTACAGGCGTGAGCCACCGCGCCTGGCCTCTAATGGGATTTTTAAAACACAATTATTTATGCCTAGAAACCTTAAAAATTTTAAAAGTGGACAATTATTTTGGATTTAAACATTGAGTTGATAAAATTTTATAAATGGTTAAAATAATCATTCAGAATTTATCACAGGTAAGTGGTAAAAAAGATCACAGAGAACATATGTACCTGTGGCTGAAGATTAAAAGGTTGACAATAGGCTGGGCACGGTAACTCATGCCTGTAATCCCAACACTTTGGGAGGCTGAGGTGGGAGGATCACTTGAGGCCAGGAATTCAAGACCATCCTGGGCAACATTATAAGACCCCATCTCCATAAAGCATAAAAAAATTAGCCAGGCACAGTGGCGTGGCACCTGTGGCCCTAGCTACTCAGGAGGATGAGGCAGGAGCCTTCTTGAGCCCAGGAGATGGAGGCTGCAGTGAGCTATGATCACGACTCCAAACTCCAGCTTGGACAATAGAGCAAGACCCTTTCTGTAAGGGGGGGTGGGAATCACCCTCTCATATCTGGCCCTATTGGCCAGGTGCCCACTCCCCACCATAATCACTGTTATCAGTTTTCTCTGGATCTTTCCAGAGTTTCTACATATACAAATAGGTATGAATATATATTACCCTCCCCTCTTTTTTATACAAAAGATAGCATTACTCTACACTTAAAAAAACAAACTTTATTTTGGAGATTTTCCATATCAGAATATAGAGCTTTCTCATTGTTTTTGACTATCTATAAAATATTCTATTATATAAATGCAGCATAATTTAATTCACTATTAATGGACATTTAGATTGTTTTCCAGTCTTTTACTTAAAGTGAATAATGATGTCTGCAAGTATATCTATAGGATACGTTCCCAGAAGTGGATTTGCTAAGTCAAAAGACTTACACATTTGTAATTTGGATAGATACTGTAAATTGCCGTCCATAGGGGTAGTACTGACTTATACTTCTATCGAGAGTGGCTGTTTCCCCACTGCTTTACCAACAGTGTGCATTTCAAACTTTTGGATTTTTGCCAATCTAATACCTGAAAATGATATCTCAGTGTAGCTTCAATTTACATTTCTCATATTATGAGTGACATTAGGTATATTTTCCCGTGTCCAAAACGTGTTTTTATCTTCTTTTCTGTGAGCTGTTCCTCTTGTTTTTAGCTCATTTTACTGTTGAATGAGGTTGACAGTCTTTTTCCTATTTCTACATATAGGAGCCCCTCCTAGATAAAGGAGATTTGCCTTTTGTCTTTGGAAAGAATTACAAACATTTCCCTCCAATTTGTAATTGTCTTTTGATATCGCATATATATTTTTTTGCCATGTAGAATTAAAAAATATTTTTATGTACTTAAGTGTATCAATATTTTCTTTAATGACTTTTGGATTTCACATCATTGTTAGAAGGGCCCTTCCCTATTCTACAGTTATAAAAGAATTCTCCTTTCTTTTAGTACTTTTATGGTTGGTTCTTTCATTCCTTCTTTCTTTCATCTATTTCAGATATCCCTATTGTATGGTGTAAGGTATAACTTGTTTTTATATCCATTTTTGTTTTTGTTGTTGTTTTTTTTTTTTACTTCTCCCCTTTTAAGTAAGGGTCAGGGTCTCAGGGTCTCTATAGAACAGAAAGCAGAGGTATTATGCAAGTCTTTTTGGTTTTTGTTTCCAAAAGCTAAGCCCTTGGGAAGATTTAGAGAGTCTGTGGAAAAAGAAAAAGGAAAAAGGTTTTCAGGTAGAGGAAGAATGTCCTGGAGGAGTGAGGGGTACAAAGTGAAGCTTCGTCTGTCCCCCACGCTCCACTCCTTCTGTCCAACACTCCCCCGCCCCGCCCCCCACACATGAAAGATATCCCCCCGGAGAGAGAAAAGAAGAGAAAAGTCTGTAAATTCAAGAGGATCAGTGTCCCAGTTCTGGGTTCTTGGCAGCACTGGGGGAGAGGAGTAGGATGTGTTGCCTCCAGGCATATGGGATGTAGTCAGGTTCAAGGAAGATTCTCAAGTCCCAGACATGTCTGTGAAGTAGGACTGCAGATGTTAAAGGTGCTGTTTAGACAAGACCTTGGAAGACTCAGAGGTAACCTGTGCACAGAGGTGATTGATTGCTAGAACCAGCCCTGCCTCAGTTTGCTCTACCCCACAATGCAAAAACTAACCTTAATTTTTCTGCTAGTCCAGGAGAATAGGAAGGCTGAAGTCGGAAATTAGGTTTTTACATAAAGTGATATTTCTTACATACCTGATCATACCTACTACATATTGTCTTGGTCCGTTTCAGCCACTGTAACAAAGTACCACAAACTAGGTGGCTTCTAAACAACATGAATTTGTTTCTGGAGGCTGGGAAGTCCAAGATTAAGGTACTGGCAGATTTGGTATCTGGTGGGGAGTATGCTTTCTGGTTTATAGATGGTACCCTCTAGCTGCGCCCTCTCATGGTGGAAGGGAAGAACTCTGGTCTCTTCTGCCCCTTATAAGAGCAGTGATTCCATTCCTGAGGGCTCTGTCCTCATGGCCTAATCACCTCCCAAAGGCCCCACCTCCTAATACTATCATCTTGGTGGTAGGATTTCAACATACGAATTTTGGTGATCTATAAACATTCAGAGCATAGCATATATGCTTTAATTTAGCTATGCACTATTTGTGATTAAATTGCTACCTCATAACTCACTAAAGCTGCCAAAATTTAAAATAAAAGATTAGAAAATTCCAACTCTTGAGAAGTCATGAACTTAGTTCTAGTCTTGCGGAACCTCGTGTACCAAGGTGTCCTTGAATACTACTGAGCTACAGGTTCGTTTTTGTTTTTTTTCTGGGGGTGGGGGTGGAAGGTGGGTGGGTGGAAGAAAGATCAGGTACACAGAGCTGAATTAATCAGACTCCTCAGTCCTTGGCACATTGTTCTGTGCAAGGTTGCTCTCCTGTTCTGTTATCTTCCCCCTTCACTCCCTGTCTCACTCTTGTTCTCTTCAAAGTCTAGAAGCTTTTCCCATGGTCACTCTTAGAGGCTGAAACAATCTAAGTCTCTCTTAAAAAACCCATTGCTGTTGGCTAATATAGGTGTTTGTGGAACAAGCAACAAGAGGAATAAATAAGTTACAAAAGGAGTACAACTGGAGTTGGATAATTTTCTAGTGGACCTTTTTTTTTTTTTTTAAAGAGGGAGGGAGGCAAGGAGGGGGAGGGGGCTGCTAGTGGACTTTCTTTACCTGTAAAAATGGAGTTAATAATAACCTGTTCCATATCTAACATAAAAATATACAATAAAGAAAAATATGACTTTGTGATATTTATGATTTTAAAGAGAAAAATTATATAAGTATTAGATAGTTTTAAAATATGGAATAAGCTAAAGAAGCAGTAGAAATCTTTGAATATTAATGGAGAGTCTCAGAAGTCTTTATTTATTGGTATGTCAACTACTCTAAGGTTGTGAGGGTAACTGACTGACCTGAAAAAACACATTTTAAACCAGTGTGAGATGTGGCTAATTGACTAATCAGACTAAGAAGGACCCAGATGACTTTTTAGAATAATTCAGATCAGAGTGGATATTGACAGGGCAGATGGTGAATGGTACTGAAAGGCAGATTTAATTTATTTATTCTTTGTTTTCTAGTTTCTGTAATTTTAATTAAAGTGAGTAAAAACAAAATCTTGCCTAAGCATTTTTTCTTCCCAATATGAAAGGTGTTGACATATCATATCATTGAGTTGGGAAGATAAAGACAAGGGAAAGGATTGGAATTTGGTGTGAATTAACATATCACAGTGCTCTTGTGTCTGTAAAAGGTGAGGAAACAAACACATGCGTTAATGTAACTCCCACTGCAAAGGAAGGCTGTCAAGGCATGTGGGTTTGCCTGGCCAAAAGCTATTGATTCCAAAAATGTAATTTCATTTGATGGATTTTATTGTAATTAACACAGGGAGTTGCACCAACTCAGAACTCTTAGCTTTATTATCTTGGGAGAAGATTTATGAAATGTGTGCACTTATAAAATAGAATTCATATTTTGCAGAGGGTTTATAATGCTGATGGGTCTTCAGAACCTTCTGGGATTAGGGTTTCTGCTTTGCAATCTCAAGTGTGGTTTACCTGGAGCATTTTGCATTTCATCTTAAATGGTATTTAATAGAACTGGGGAGCACTTCAGAGCAGGGACTTAGATTTTTGTTGTTGTTACCTACTGCAAAGCACTAAATTCACTGCTAGAGAAAACTAGCAGTCACATTTTATGTACATCTGGTCATTTTTAATCTGGTACAGATCATCTCTAACATTTAACAATTCAAAAAAACATAAAGTTAAATGAGCACACTGTGTAGAGGATTCACTATCTATTTTAATAATTAAGCAAAATCTTTGATACTTGTATGAAGAAGAAGTACATAGTTATAAACAAAAAATAATTCATGGATTTCTTTAAATAGTGGATAGGGACAATTCATTCGCTGAAATATATGTAATAAAACCTTAGAACCAGAAAAGAACTACCTATAAATATTAAAGTTCAAGCTTTAGGCTGGGATCTACTTGCAGGTCTGAGATCAGCTAACAACTTGGATACTGTCAAAGCAGAGTCTGTCCTTTCAAACCTCTCCTTGGGAAACTAATTAGCAGAATAATAAAAAAGCAAGATCAACTCTTGTCTTCCTTGTTGGGGATATAAAAAACAGTAGTTCTAATTAGCAATAATTAAAATTTAATTAAGAAGCTCTTTGCAATCCTCCTCCCCCCTCCCTGTACTGGTGCTTGCCAGCTCTTGGTTGTGGAGCTGTTTTTATTCCTGTGGTGCTGAATCACGGCTTAATCACGAAGCCTTGGATCACAGCTTATCCAACCCTGGGTCCTAGTCACCACTGCTTTCTAACAGTGGCAAGTACATATTCTAGGTTTTAATAATATCAGCAATTACTTTCTTCAATTTTATAATCATGAATTATGATTTCTCTTCCCTATCAGCCAATTATAGGTGCCATTGCTTTTTTTTTTTTTAACTTAACTTTATATCTGTTCCCCTAATTCTACCCCTTGTTGGGACAAGAGAACAATATGAGACCTCCAAGAAAATTAAATATTTGAACCCAAATTTCAGCTTCAATGCTTTTAAATTAAAGAAAATTAGCTTAAGTATAAAAGACTAAAACTTTGGTGAAATTCCATATTTAAAAATAAAGCTATTTAACTATTAAAGAAAAAAACAGCACATTATAGACAAGGGTTAAGGAAAGTAAATATAGTACTTGATGTTCCTTACAAACCTTATATGGTATTCTAGGAATTAATCTGGATTTAGAATATCTCAAATTGCAAAAGGAGCTCCACTGAATTGTACATTTTAATGTGGTTACAGTGGTGAATTTTATATTAATTTTATCTCAGTAGAAAAAGGAACTCACACTCTGACTTTGTCCTAGTTTTTGGTGTGGGGATTAATCACATAGTTTACAGAGAGAGAGGAAAAAAACAACCCAAGATTTGATGGTTCATTATGAGAGCAAAAGAAAAAGGAAATAATCAAGAACGGAGGGAAATTAGTTTTTTAAAAGCCACTGGACTAAGAAATATAACCCGGTTCTTTAATTATTAAGGGAAGGGCTCTGAATCTGCTCCATTATCTTAATTATGTTTCTGGAGCAAACATTATTTCAATGTGATAAAAGATGACATGACACTAAAGGTAAAGCCTGAGCAGATGTTACATGAGTAACAAGCCAATAGGCCCATATTCTGGTAATTTCTTCCCCACTAGACATGTTCTCATTAATCTGTGATTAATAGGATTTGAGTATGGTAAATGATGATGATCTATTGTCTGTCTTTGTTGAGCACCATGGAGGCAGTAATTTGTCAGCTCAGCTTTTGTGTGACTATTTAATAGCAAAGAGGGAGAGAAAAAAGACGCTAATCTTCTAATTGGCATCTTTAGAGAAGGTCTACGAGAATACTGCCTCTGTGGAAATAGCCACTGTAATTCCTATGCCTAAAGAAAGCAAATGCAGACTCTCTGTATCTTTTATGTAATTAATTGTGGCTTCCATAGAAAAAAAGGTGGAGATAGGGATAAAGAAAAAAAAGCAATAAAATAATCTTAAGAGATATGAGGTAACACTTATTAACCTAGTTATGAGGATTTTTCAACTGTAATGACTTGCTAAAAAAGTGGGCAAAAGAAAAAAATCTACTTCTGGTTAAAAAAATACTTGCCCATATGGACCAAAACAGCAGCATATAAAATAAAAAGCCGGTATCATCATCACCACCAGCACCACCAGCGTAGAATGCCCTGATGTTATGATGGTAAAAATTTTATTAATCCAATAAATCAGATATTTTGAACTAAAGTGATTTGATGATTAGTCTCGTCAACTCTGTTGTAGAGCCTTCTTCAAATGCCTATACCTTGGTCAGAATGGTTGAAGTTGTTTCCTCTTTCTCTCTCTCTTTTTATCTTTAAAAGCTTTCTACACATTTAACCAGCATGCAGAGTATATAAAGAACTACTACTGATCAACTTTAGAGAGAAATTGGCAATGATTAAAAATAGGCAATTGACAGAAGAGGAAATCCAATATGAGCAATGAACATATGAATAGATGCTCAATATAACTAATAATCAGGAAAATTTAAGTAAAACAATGAGATTCCATCCACATCCATCAAATTGGTCGAAATTAAAAAGTTGACTAGACCAAATGGGGACTCAAAGTTTGGTGGGAGTAAAAATCAGATAATCATTTTAGAGAGCAATTTGTCAATATCTAGTAATTCAACTTCAGTTTGTCAATATTTATAGTAATATTACTTCTTGAACTATACCCCAAAGAAACCCTTATACATGTGCACAAAGAGATATCTGTAAGAATATTCATCGCAGCATTGTTTATAATAGTGAAAAAGTAAAAACTACCGACATATTCACCAGTGAGATATTCATGTTATAGAAAACTATACAGCCATTTGAATGAATGAATCAATGATTATTATTAACGTGAATAAGTCTTAAAACCATTAGAGTAAGTGGAAAAAAATATAGCAAGTTTAAGAAGGATACTTAGGGTATGCTACTATTAAAATACATTTTTTTAAAAAATGTAAAACAATAAAATGCATATACATGGACACATACTTATGTGGTAAGACTGTAAAAACATGCACGGGAATGACATAACACCAAATCCAGGATAGTGGTTACCTCTGAGAAGCGAGGAGGGGAATGAATTTGGGATCTTTCAATAGTATTTCTAGTATTTGTTTGTTTGTTCCTTTTTTTTTTTTTGCCTTTTTTTTTTTTTTGACAGAGTCTTGCTCTGTTGCCTGGGCTAGAGTGCTGTGGCATCAGCCTAGCTCACAGGAACCTCAAACTCCTGGGCTTAAGCAATCCTACTGCCTCAGCCTCCCGAGTAGCTGGGACTACAGGCATGCGCCACCATGCCCGGCTAATTTTTTCTGTATATGTGTTTAGTTATCCAGCTAATTTCTTTCTACTTTTAGTAGAGACAGGGTCTTGCTCTTGCTCAGGCTGGTCTCGAACTCCTGACCTCTAGCTATCCTCCCGCCTCGGCTTCCCAGAGTGCTAGGATTACAGGCGTGAGCCACCACGCCCGGCCTGTTCCTTTTTTTTTTTGTAAAGACCTACAATAAATATAACAAAATGTTAAGATTTGGCAATACTGAGTGATAAGTGCTTGTAATATTATTCTGTATATTTTCCAGAATGTTCTAAATCGTTCATAATTTTAAAAAGGGGAAAAAGAATACATGCTTTCTAGTTTCCAGGTGTTCCTATTGTGGCAGGTGAATAGACAATTCACAAGTAGCTATATTATAGTTTCATAAGGGTTATAATATGGCCACAAAGTGCTGTGTGTAGATATAGATAATCTTTCTCTCTCTCTCTCTCTGTCTCTCACACACACACACACACACACACACACACACACACACACACACACACACACGCTCTTTAAGATATATGACCAGATTCTTTTGGTATAGAATGGTTGAAATGAAAAATATAGTTGACTTTTAAATGTCTCTTCAGATATAGACAGAAAAAAGTAGTGGTGGCAGCAGCAGTAGTAACAGCAGTAGTGTAGTGGTTTTGGTTTCTATCTTCTAAGAACAGTGCTAAAATCATTAGACTTCTTGTCTCTTTAACATTATTGCTTCCGTGAACTTGAGAAGTTACTTTAATTTCTTTGGCCTCAGTTTATCTGTTAAAAAGAAAAGTGTGTATGTGTGTGTGTGTGTGTGTGTGTGTGTGTGGTTGGATAGAGAATCTTCTAAGGTTCCTTCCAGTTCTAAAATTTTAAGATTCTATTTTTTTCCCCTGAAACACTAATCCCAATTTATATGAGCAAGATTTTCTAAGATTTTCTCTCTAGTTCATAATAAAAATACATTTATTCATGAGATATTATAGTTATCAAAAGGCAAAGAAAAGCCTTCTTTCATGAAGTTGGAAGCAAACTCTTGAGGGGAGCTAGAAGAAATAGCTAATTGGTCGTTATTATTAATAGGTTTGGAGAAGGAGATCTAGAGATTTGGAGAATATATATATTTCTTCAAGAACTACCTGAAGAGAGCTGAAGAGGGTGAATCAGATTTTAGACAATGAGATCTGCAGATATAAGTTTTTATAATAGGGACTCCGACAGGTAGAGACTTTTTGTCTTTTATATTAAATTGCTGAACCTAACAGGATTCTTCATCAGGGGTGATTATTTTTAGATCAGGACATGAGTTGAACTTCTTTGGTTCCACATGCTGAGCTGCAAATATACTCCCTAGTGACTTTTTATCACTTAAGTTATTCTTCAAAGTATTCTCCAACCTTCCTATAATTCTAACCCTGAGTACCACGTGAAGGGATCAGAGAGCAAAAATGAAACTCTTTGTTAACAGTATAATAATTATAGGCTCTGCTCATTGACAATAATCTGGTTGGTAGTAAATCCTTAATAGCTCACAACCCTGGCCCTTCAGGATGTTGATTATTGGTTGGAAAAACTAATTCTCCTGGAGGAAGTGAGTCAGAGAAAGGCAGAGAGTCTTTTATTTATATTCCCCTTGTACTCGAGTTCAGACATTAAGGTATAATAACACCTCCAAAATCTCCTCAAACTGTGTTTGGTTTTGTTTGCTACAACCTAAAAAGGAATCCTTCCTTTATTTCAAAAGCCTTTTCCATTTTGGTTGGTATGGATTATAATGTTAAGAAAATACTGTGGATTATTTGGGTTTAGTTGGAAGAAGAGACTATACGCCATCCATTTCCTTCTTTAATCTCTTGGGTTTTGGCTCTTGTCTGCAGAAAATATTCTAAAATTAACTGTTCCTGGCTAAACCTAATAGTCTTTTTTGGCGCAGCATTTTTTTTCCTTTTTATTTAGAAATGATTATAGATTCACAGGAAGTTGTGAAAAATAGTAGAGAGGTCTTGTATATCCTCCCCCAGTTTCCCCCAATAGTAACATCTTATATAATGAAATCTCTATGATCTTATATCATGAAATTGATGGAGTTTTATATGCAGTTATTTGTGTGTGTGAGTGTGTGTGTAGGTAGTTCTCTGCAATTTTATCATGGGTGTAGGTTTGTGTTAGCACTACCACAATCAAGATACAGAACTGTTCCATTACCACAAAGATACCTTATGCTACTCCTTGATAGTTATACCCACCACCTTCCCTTCCACACCCCCTGGGAACCACTAATATGTTCTCCATATCCACAATTTTATCATTTTGAGACTGTTATATGAATGGAATAATATAAATATGTAAACTTCTGAGATTGGCTTTAGTCTTTCAGCATAATTCTATTGAGATCCATCCAAGTTACTCATATAATACTAGTTTATTCCTTTTGATTGCTAAGTAATATTCCATGGTTTGTTTAACTATTCACCATTTGAAAGACATTTGGGTTGTTTCCGGTTTTTGGCTATTGTGAAGAAAGCTACTATGAACTTTTATGTACAGATAAATAGTCTTTTGAAATCTTGAACTTCTCTCTGCTTTCACGTCATTGACTATCCTCTTCTTATACAAAACAAAACTCTCATTTGGATGCTTATGTTTGTCAAATATTGTTCTTCTTTAGCTCTTATGCTACCTGGCCTGCATCAGTGGTTCTCTAACACTCAGACCTTGGTCCTCACAGGGAAGCTACTTTCTAGGAAAGGTTATGTACTCTCATAGCTTCAAATGCCATTTTTGTGCCTTACAGATATACATCTATAGACAACTAGCCATCTATATGGTATGTCTACTTATATAATGCCAGTACTAAAATATTTGTCAAAAACTGGACTCTTTTCCATGACTTGCACTCCGAGAGCCCTCCTACTCTCACCATTCTCCTAGCTTCCTATGAGCATAGTCTTGTAATTGCTTTTGACTCATCTTTTTCCTTAGCTTTCCACATTCAATCTTCCATCAAATTCTGAGGTCACCCTTTGGTGAACATTCACATAGGACACAAATACCTTCACATTCTTTGCCCATATGTAAAGATCTGTCCACATACCTCTTCTCCAGGCTTCCATGTCACTAATTTTTGCAGTCATGTTCCTTCCAAGTCCCTGACCATCTACCCAACCATTGGCTGTAGCCCATGAATCCATATAGACTCATAGCATTGGCAGTTTCTCCTTTCAAGCAAAATGAATAACCGTGTACACTGCTCAAAGGTCTACCTTCTTGGGGGGGTTTCCTTTCCAGGGATGTCCCAGAAAGGAACTGTATTGTGCAGTTGTCCCCTGATGGGTTGTGTCACATATTCTGCAGAATCATTTGTAAATCTGACCTAAGTTTTCTCTTCCTCAATCCACTGTAAGGAACACCCCATGAGGCTACAGGTGCTGGCTGAGAGAGAGAGAAGGTATAGCAGCATGAGTGGAGCCATGGGTATTTGGGCCACTTTGTCGTGTAACTTGTGCATTTAGGGCTTGCTTGAGCTCAGTCTCATATATCATTTCCATTTGATGGTGGAGTACTGCTGTGTACAACCAAATTTATGACTTGGTGAATCAGAAAACACCTGGTTTATGACGGGTAGCTCAGTTTGCATGGTAACTTGATCACAGTAAACAGAGGGGTCTTAGAGAATGACAGTGGTTTACTGTAAGCTTAACCAGGTGGTGACTGTCATTGTGGCTATTGTTTCAGATGTGGTTTCATTGCTTGAGCAAATGGACATATACTCTGGTACCTGGTATATAGCTACTGATATGATAAATGCTTTCTTCTTGGTATCTGGTGGATTTTAGTGATATTTTGGGTCTTCTGGAATAAGTATTATTTCTCTTTGGGGAAACCTGGGAGAAAGATTAACAGTATAAAATTTTGGCACTATACCAGGGTTCTTCCTTAAGGGACTCATCTTCTCCTTCATTCAAGGAGTTCTGGGCTTATAAACTGGCTCATGTCTGGGGATTGACTGAGGAACTGTGACTGTCTTTTCTGATGATTCAACTTACAGCATTTAAAGGATGTTGGGGTTCCTCTCCCAAATTTCTTTCTCATAGTCATGGTGAAAGGTGTGTCCACTGGATGCTCCTGGGGTGAGTAAGCAGGTCTTACATGATAACTCCACTTTAACATTCCTATCTCTCTAAGCCTTTGGATAACTTCCTCTGCAGTACCAGGCATTTCTGGAATTTTTTTTTTTTTTTTTTTTGAGACAGAGTCTCACTCTGTTCCCCGGGCTAGAGTGCTGTGGCATCAGCCTAGCTCACAGCAACCTCAAACTCCTGGGCTCAAGCAATCCTTCTGCCTCAGCTTCCCAAGTGGCTGGGACTACAGGCATGTGCCACCATGCCTGGCTAATTTTTTTCTATATATTTTTAGTGGTCCAGCTAATTTCTATTTTTTTTTAGTAGAGACGGGGTCTCGCTCTTGCTCAGGGTGGTCTCAAACTCCTGAGCTCAAATGATCCACCCACCTCAGCCTCCCAGAGTGCTAGGATTACAGGTGTGAGCCACCGCGCCCAGCTTGGAATTTTTATTTCACTTAGTATATGTAATGTTCCATGTTTCATCCAATCAACCAAATAAACTGTTATAGCCCTTTCAAGACCCTGGAGCTAAAATATTGAACTCAGAATCTTTGCTTAGGGGGCTCATATCAATAAATTTGGCCTCATCAAATTTTATGTTCCTTCTACCATTATCTCAAACACATAGTATCTATTCTCACACATATTCTCCAGATTTCTGTCTATGTAAATTAGAAAAATTATGTAGTTCTTTTGGCATATTGCACACTTCCTCATGGGTCACACTTTGTACCTCCTCCTTCGGGGTCTACTGGAATGTGAATCTAGTTATGGGCTTAGAAGCAAAGACGGGGAGCGGGGGTAGGTTCTGAGGAGACTTGGAGGTGTCTTGAAAGACTACTACTTTAGAGGAGGCCAATACAGATTCTTCAGTCAAAGCAGGGTTAACCTCCTCAGATTCAGACAGGGGTAGAAGGGATCTTCTACTGGCAAAGAAGACTCAGAATTTAGGGGTTCAGTGTTCCCAGCTTCATCAGGGTCTTATATGTCCCCATTTCAATTATTCAGATTGGAAAAGATCAAAATTATTTGATGAAACCTGACATCATTGAAAGTGTGGGAAAATTTGCCCTTAGTCACTGTCAGTAAGTACAAATTCTAACATTTCTGGAGGGTACTATGGCAATATTTATCACAATTTAAAATTGGAATACCCACTCTGATTCTGTAATACTATCAGGAATGTATCCTAAATTTTTATCATAATTTATAAAGCAAAAGAAAAAATGGAAATATCTTAAATGTCCATCAGTAGAGGGTTAGATGGGAGGGAGAAAAGTACATCTATATATTGTATACTCTCAACAATTAAAAATGGTTAAGTAGATATCATCTATTGACATGGAAAAATATTTAAGATGTTTCATAAAAAATGCCAGATAGCTTTTTAAAATGATGTTACTTATGTGAAGCTGTGTGTGTGTGTACACGTGTATATACTTTGAGAGATTCTGAGAGGAGCTGTGGTTTACACTAGGTCCTGGGATTTCCAGTATATTATACTTAGTTCTTTCTATTTTTTTGTCTTATTAGAATGGAAAAAATATGTATCATTTTTTTCAATCAGAAAAAAGCTATTTTCATTAAAAATTTAATTACAGCCATACCTATAAGGAAAATCTCAAAGATTGTTCATAGAATATTCTTCAATATACAAATTGCATAAATGCAGATGAAAGATAACTTGAAAGATAACAATCAATGCCATCTTTGGTCACCTAAATGGTGCATAAGCAAATTTTGTGCATGTTTGACACTACTTCTTGGGTTACTATAATTTCATGCCTGATTAATATAGAATGTCTTGCCCTGCCTGCAGTACCCCACTGAAGAATTTTATTATCATGAAATGACATGATATGGTGTAGAGTCAGTTCTGGGTCTGTCTGGCTGGGAAATCTTAATCAAGTTACTTAGCCTCTCTGAATCTTAGCATCTTTATTTATAAAAATAATATCTGGACTACCTATTTCACAGAGTTATAAGAATCAAATGGGGTTTGTGTGAAAATATCTCTAAACTCTAAAGTGCAGGGGCATTGTTATCATCATGTTTATTAAAATAAGGAAAACTACCATTAACAATTGAGGCTGCACAGGTATGAAATATACTCTAAAATGGGTCTAACATACACAAATGAGCTATGTGGCTGTGAGCATCTTTCCCTTGATGTGATTAAACAAATAGACTTTGGCCGGGCATAGTGGCTCATGCCTGTAATTCTAGTACTCTGGAGGCTAAGGTGGGAGGATCACTGGAGGTCAGGAGTTTGAGACCAGCCTGAGCAAGAGTGAGACCCCATCTCTACAAAAAAATAGAAAAAATTAGTCAGGCAACTGAAACCAGAAAAAATTAGCTGGGCACAGTAGGACATGCCTGTAGTCCCTGCTACTTGGGAGGCTGAGGCAGGAGGATCACTTCAGCCCAGGAGTTTGAGGTTGCTGTGAGCTAGGCTGACGCCACGGCACTCTAGCCCGGGCAGCAGAGCGAGACTTTGTCTCAAAAAACCCCCCAAACCAAAAAACAAACAGGCTTACATAGCATGACAGGCTGAAATGTCCTAAAGTGACAGCTCTTGTTTCTTGTTTTTAAGAAATCACAGCCAGTATACTATTAATAATAAACCAGCAGTTCCTCTAACAAATAATGTTACTTTTCTACAGCAGCATCAAATTTTTCTCTTTTCAAAAATTCCAGAAGTTCTTTTTCTTTTTTTCTATCAGTTCCTAGCAGTGCTCAAATGTTCAGGTCTCTAAGTGCAATATATCAATATACAGTCATGTGCTGCATAATGTTGTTTCAGTTAATGATTGACTGTGTATACAACAGTTGTCCCATAAGACTATAATGGAGATGAAAAGAAATTCCTATCTCCTAGTGACGTTGCAGCTGTCTTAACATCTAGCACAATGCATTACTCACGTGTTTGTGGTGATGCTGGTGTAACCAAAATGACTGTACTGCCAGTCATATAAAAGTATAGTACATACAACTATGTACAGTACATAATACTTGATAATGATAATAAATGACTGTTACCAGTTTATGTATTTACTATACTTTTTTTTTTTTTTTTAAAGACAGAGTCTTGCTCTGTTGCCCCCAGTAGAGTGCTGTGGTGTCCTCATAACTCACTGCAACCTCACACTCCTGGGCTCAAGAGATCCTCCTGCCTCAGCCTCCTGAGTAGCTGGAACTACAGGTGCGCGCCACCATGTCCAGCTAAGTTTTCTATTTTTAGTAGAGACAGGGTCTTGCTCTTGCTCAGGCTGGTCTCCAAATCCTGATCTCAAGCCATCGTCCCATCTCACTCTCCCAGAATGCTAGGATTACAGGGGTGAGCCACTGTGTCTGGCCTGTATTTGCTATACTTTTTATTGTTATTTTAGAGTGTACCCTTTCTAGTTATATATTAAAAAAAGTAGTCCGGGCACGGTGGCTTATGCCTGTAATCCTAGTACTCTGGGAAGCCGAGGTGGGAGGATCACTCAAGGTCAGGAGTTCAAGACCAGCCTGAGCAAGAGCGAGACCCCATCTCTACTAAAAATAGAAAGAAATGATCTGGACAGCTAAAAATACATAGAAAAAAATTAGCAGGGCATAGTGGCACACGCCTGTAGTCTCAGCTACTCGGGAGGCTGAGGCAGGAAGATTGCTTGAGCCCAGGAGTTTAAGGTTGCGGTGAGCGAGGCTGACGCCACGGCACTCTAGTCTGGGCAATAGAGGTGAGACTCTGTCTCAAAAAAAAAAAAAAAAAAAAAGTTAATTGTAAAACAACCTCAGAATAATAAAATAAAAATAAATAAATAAATAAATAAAACAGCCTCAGTCAGGTCCTTAAAGAAGTATTCCAGAAGAAGGCATTGTTATGGAAGATGACAGCTCCATGTGTGTTGTTGCCCCTGAAGACCTTTCAGTGGGACAAGATATGAAGGTGAAAGATAGTGATATTGACGATCCTGATCCTGCGTAGGTCTAGGCTAATGTATGTGTTTTTGTCTTAGCTTTTAATAAAAATGTTTCAAAAGTAAAAAAACAAAATTAAAACATTTTAAAATAGAAAAAACTTAGAATAAAGATATAAAGAAAGAAAATATTTTTGTACAGCTGTACAATATGTGCTTTAAGCTAAATGTTATTACAAAGTCAAAGTTAAGTTTATAAGGTTAAAAAGTTACAATAAGCTAAGGTTAATTTATTACTAAAGAAAGAAAGATTTTAAAACAAATTTAGTGTAGCCTAAATGTACAGTATTTATATAGAGTGGAGTACAGTAATGTTCTAGGCCTTCTTCACGTTCACTCACCCACCACTCACTGACTTACCTAGAGCAACTTCCAGTCCTGCCAACTCCATTCATTGGAAGTGCCCTATACAGGAGTGCCTTTTAAAAAAATCTTTTATACCATACCTTTTCTATAAACCTTTTCATACTGTACCTTTTCTATGTTTAGATACCTTTAGATACATAAATACTTACCATTGTGTTACAGTTGCCTACAGTGTTCAGTACAGTAACATGCTGTACAGGTTTGTAGCCTGGGAGCAATAGGCTATACTGTAAAGCCTAGATATGTAGTAGATTATACCATCTCGGTTTGTGTAAGTGCACTCTATGATGTTCACACAATGATGAAATAGCCTAATGATGCATTTCTCAGTATCTGTGGTGTTAAGTGACACACGACTATATCAATGTCACAACACAGAATGAGAACTGAAACCCCTGCGTTGTTTCTCCAGTTGATTTATCTCTGCTTGGTAAAGTCATTGCCAGAACCATGATTTGTTTTTAATGTTATAATTTTGTATTCTCATTTGTAAGAACTACAGATCCAAAAGTGAATGAACTGATCTTAACGTAACTACGGCCTATAGCTATCCTTCCTACCACGTATCTTCTGCTGAAGTAAATAGGTGGTAGGGCTGATATGGGTGACAATAGTAACCTATGTAGATGAATTATCAAATGACATTTCATGGGAGCTGGTTTAACACATTGACTGCCACACTCAAAGAAACAGAAACTTTTCCTTGGGGCCAAAGTGTTTTATGATGAAAATAGAATAAAAACTTCAAGTGTAATTTGAAGGTAAACATAAATAGAAAAAAGAAATGTATTGACTTCTATTCATTTAATCCATGTTTTTAGAATTAAATTGTCAATTGTAATTAAATAAGAACATCAACAAGTAAGATTTTATATATACTTCATGTGGCCTCGGGGGCAAAACTAGAGTGAGTTAAATACAACTCTCATGGCAGTTAATGTAAGATTCCTAGTTTAACATAAGGACAAGTAAGTCTGTGCAGAACTGCGATCTTGTTTCAGAAATAGCAACTGGTGAAATTATTGTCATCAGATAAAAGTATATTCAACAGTGTCAGTCTCATTTGAATACAGAACACAGGTAAGGCAAGGTCAGATGAATGCTTGTCTGGTACTAATTTTGTATTCTAAATTAATTATTATTTGACTTTCAGTGAACTAAGGCTTCAGATTACAGGTTGATTTTTCTTTAGCGGGGATGAGGAAGACAGGTATCACATTAAAAATGATATCAAGCAGAGGACTTTGGAAGAAAGTGAAATGGGAAGAAGAATCCTTAAATCTAGAATTAGAATCAAACTTTGAATCCTGGCATTCTTCCTACTGAAAATTATAAGATAACATTTTGATAGTTTGAACCAAATAAAACACAGAAGCAATTGCTAAGTGTTGATAGGTAAAGGAAAAGAAAGTGCAATTCAATCCACTAGGAAGATTTTGATCCAAAATGAAACAGTTTTTTTCCCCCTGCTAGTCAGGCAGAAATCTAATTATTCTTGTCTGATCTACTATGGAGAGGTAAAGCTGAGAGGTATAGATCATGGACAGTTTTATTGATTTTAATCTTAGAAATCAACAAGTGAAGGCTTTACACTTTGCACATAGTTACTTAACTGGTGTTAAGAATAAAACCTAATCAATAATAATAATTTTTGTTTTACTGAGACTTGTTCTAGTTTCAATTATGAGATTGGCTATTTCATAGTCCCTTTCTTTATGTGAGTGCTTCAAAGAGAATTTCTCTGTAGTTGAGGATTTAATGTGGAACTATTTTTCATTTCATATATCTCGGAAACAAAACCAGAAGAAAGGAAACTTAAAGACAAACTCTGGGAAGGTTGGGAGCATAAGAGAGGTGAACTGAAGTGAGCCTCTTTTCCTTTAAATTGTGTTAATTCTCGTTATCTTTTGAATAGTTTAATCTGTTGAGGCATGATAATGAGATCAAGCATATGGACATGACACGTGTAAAGTAGAATACTCTCCTTCTTTCTTGCTTTCCTTTGTACAATAGTATAGTCAGAAGGCCTAGCTTCTGGACCCAGATCTGGTCCTTAGGAGCTGAGTGACCTGGTGTTGAAGGCTGGTATAGCAAAAGGCTGAGAACTAGCATTTATTGATCCCTCACTCTAGGCATGGTGCTAAACACTTTATACACATGCTTTCGTTTTATACTTAAAACATTTCTGTTAAGTAAATGATATTATACCCCACTGACCCTTTTTTAACAGACGGTAGGACTGAACTTCCGGGAGATTGAGTATTAATAACATGGCACAGGTTAGACAGAAGAGGAATATTTTGAAGATCAGATGAAATCTTTGAGAAAGTGCTTTGAAAATTGTCAAATGCTATACAAATTTCAACTATCATTACCATTATTATTTTAGTCCTCAGCAAGGAAAGTAAAAACCTATTCTAAGTGCTCTTTTCAGACAGGCTTCCACTTATTCTGCATTAATATAGCAACTGCTTCCATTTCCAAAAAGGGCATGATTAGTGTTTGCAGGTGTTCCATTGGCCCTACAGTCACAACTGGCAGGAACGGTTATTTTGCCAAGATGATGACAGGTCCAAGAGGAAAGCAAAAGGAAATCTACTTTTCTTACTATTCTGTTGGGATTTAATAAAATACCACTGTGTTAATAAAATAGTGAATTTTATCGTATGTGTGGAAATCACTGGGCTGATGATGGACTTGCATAATAATCAGTCTCTTGGGAAGGGTCACCCTTTGCTCTTATGACTTTACTGCCTGTGTCTTTTTATTCACACAAGCATTGCCACACAACCTATTTGTCAACTTCACAAGCACTCAGCTGTAAACAGCAGTAACCCTTAGATTATCTTGATAGTTGGTGTGTCCTGGAGAGATAAGACTGTCTCCTCCCAACTGCCTTGTTCCTGAATGGCAACTCCTTTAGAAGAGGCTGCTGCCCTTTCTCCAATACAAAGGTTATCAAAATGCCCATTATTCAATTATATGTTTTTCCTGTGGCTGTAACTACTATTATAATAAAACAATTAATTTTCTTATGGGAATATAATACCAGACAGTAGGGAAAAAGAGGCAAAACTTCATTCCTACATTCTAACTAGGACTATGTGGTTTGTTACATCTTCTCTCACCCCAATGTTACTTACTAATGATATTTTCTAGCCTATTTTGCTTCCCAGGAGTCAAATTATCAAATATAGCATTTTGTTAGTTCTTACAATCCTGATGCATTATGATCCTCATTTTTTCAATTGGGAAGACTGAGGGAATTCTCAATAGGCCAATTATAGAAAGCACTAGGAAAATCCCTGGACTGAGAAATCTGACTACCTGCTATTCTACTATACTTTTGTGTGCTATAAGTGATTTCTTTTAGTGTCTCAGGTTTATTTCTCCATTTAAAAGTTTTGCCTTTTAGGCCTTTAAACAAAATGAGTGAAATGTATCTAAGGTTGTATCTGTGATCCAAATTGGCTCACAACTGTCCTGTTACATTGACACGCCAACAGAGTTCCTCCTCTGGAAATTTTTTTCAAAACTCTGGTGGGTTAAGGTTAGGAAAAAATAAAACAAAAACACAAAAGTATGGTTTCTTGGAAACAGTATAGGTGTTGGAAACTATAGGATTTTAGGGCTATTCAGTCTCATTTCTGAGACCTGGATCTTGCTTACTCTTAACTCCAAAAGACTTGAGAGCAGGGCCTGATAAACTCTCCAAGTCATGGAGCAATCTTATTCACTGAAGCAAGAAGCAGAGGAGTGATCCAAAATTTGGAGGAAGCCCACACAGACATACTGTTACTTTTATAGGATCTTTGAATGTGTGTTTAGGTTATTATACAATATTTACATGATAAATACAAAATTAAATTATCATTAAAGAAAATATGTTTATCTGAGGCCCCTTAACAACTAGCCATGACTATCCCCTAAAATTTAAAATTATTTTATTCTATCTTTTGTATGTCTCACAATAAACAATGATTTTTTAAAGATAATTTTTATTTCTTGCATGAATATTACAGTAATAGATTAAAATATTTTATAATCTCATCTCATACCAAATCAATAGGGTTAGTTCACATTTCTATGTTCATTTCTGTACTGGACTTAAAGCATACATAATTCTATGTAGTTGAGGCCACAACATAGATACAATTTTATAATATGATTTTTTCCCCTCCCAGGGAAGAAAGGAAATTAACATTTATTGAGGACCTAATAAGGGTCAGGCACTATTTCAGGCTCATTAACATATTTTATATCTTTTATTTCTCAGAACAATACTGTAAGGTATGTATATTATTCCCTTGTTTATGTAGAAATTAAGTAACTTTCTGAGATAGAGCCAATAGTCAAACTGACTCCAAACTTGTGCTCTTTTCATTATGCACTGCTGTCTTGATGAAGTGTTTTTTCCTATGATATACTTCAAAGTTTTAATTTTAATAGCTTCATAAGATTTAATTAGACTGTAAACTCCCTGAATATGTCCCATTTCTATCCCCAGTACTCAGTAGATATTCTATATATATTTATTTAATAATGCAAACCTCTACTCTCCCAGTTCACTCCCTTTCCCTATGCACTGGGATGAAAAAAGCTCAGGGACACTGAGTCCCATATCATAGATTTTATCCCTTATATTTCTTTGGTTTCCTTTCATTTAATGCTCATAACAACCCACTGAGATATGTACTATTATCATCCCTATTTTACATACAAGCAAACCAAGAGAAATCAAGTAATTTGCCCAAGGTCCCAGCAGCTTCTAAGTAGCAATACTGGAAATAAACTTTAGGGCTGGGGGACTCCAAAGTCCAGACCTTTAACTATTATACTATTTTATTCTATGTAGATTTATTAAAAGTTGTAAATAAATCATATTTTTATATACCATATATAAGTTCAGTTCACCAAATAACTTGTTTTGTACAGGAATTATTCTATGAAATCTTTTATAAAGCAAATAATACCTCCCAAATTTATCAGTCTGAATCCAGATTTTCTTAGACATTAAATTTTCTTACAGTAATAGTATTAGTTTTTAAAATTCAGCAAATATTGAGCACCAACTGTGTGCCAGATATTAGGGATAGAATAGTGGGTAAATTGTAATACTCTTTAACCTCTTGGAACTTATTGTCTAGGGCTGTGTGTTATGTCTAGGCTTCTCTGGAAAACCTTATCTGATCATCTGTTTGGGCCTAAGTATACCTTCTCTATGCTTCTATAACACCTTGCCTTTATTATAAATATTGATATAATAAAAAGTATAAAAATATGTTAAAAATGTCCATATACCCCTCATACAGTTAGTAAATAGAATATTACCAATGAAACCTATGAACTGCTCCCCAATTGTATTTACTTCCCTACAGAGGGGAAAGTATTATCCTCATGATAGCTCTTAGCTTTCTTTCTTTTTCTATTACGGTAAAATACAACATATAAACTTGTGTCATATCTAAGAATCCATTGCCAAAACCCATGTCATGAAGATTTATTCCTATGTTTTCTTGTAAGAGTTTTATGGTTTTATCTCTTATATTTACTCTAGGTCACTGATCCATTTTGAGTTAGTTTTTGTAGATGGTGTGAGGTAGGGAGCTACCTCATTCTTCTGTACATGAATGTCCATTTGTCCCAGCATCATTTGTTGAAGAGACTATTTTTTTCCCCATTGAGTTGTCTTGGTATCCTTGTTGAAAATCAATTGACCATCAATGTAAGGGTTTATTTCTGGAGTCTCTATTCTATTCCATTCATCTAGATAGCTATCCTTGTGCCAGTACCACACTCTTTTGATTATTATTGCATTGTAGTAAATTTTGAAATGGGGATGTGTGAGTTCTCCAATTCTTGTTTTTAATTTGTAAGATTTTATTTTGGCTATTCTGAGTCCTTTGCAATTCCATATAAATTTAAGGATCCATTTTTCCATTTCTATAAAAAAAGATATTATAATTTTGATAGTGGTTGTGTTGACTCTAGATTACTTTGTGTAATACTGACATCTTAACAACAAGTTTTTTGCCCAAGAACATGGGCCATATTTCCATTTATTTAGGTCTTCTTTAATTTTCTTCAGCAATGTCTTAGAGTTTTCAGTGTATCAGTATTTTACCTTGTTGTTTAAACTTATTCTTAAGTATTTTATTCTTATAGATACTATTATAAATGGAATCACTTTATTAATTTCCTTTTTGGATTGTTCATTATAGGTATATAGAAACATCTGTGATTTTTGTTGATCTTGTATTCTGCAGCTCTGCTGAGTTCCTTTATCAGCTCTAGAAGCTTTCTTGTGGATGCTTGGAGGATTTTCTACACATAGAAACTTGCCATCTGCAAATAGATATAGCTTTACGTCTTCCTTTCCAATCTGGAAGCCTTTTCTTTTTTCTTGTCTAATTGCTTTGGCTATAACTTTCAGTACAGTGATGAATAGCAGTGGTGAAACTGAACAACCTAATCTTTTTTTTTTTTAATCTGCAAGTCAGTTTCCTATCTTGTTTTTGATTTTAGAGGAAAAACTTTCAGTCTTTTATCATTGAGTATAATGGTAACCATAGGTTTTTCATAAATGCCCTGGATCATGTTGAGGAAGTTTCCTACTATTCCTAGTTTTCAGAGTTTTTTGTTTATAATTATGAAAAGATGTTGGATTTTGTTAAATGCCTTTTATGCATCGAGATAATCATGTGGGTTTTTCCCTTCATTCTGTTAATATGGTATATTACATGGATTTTCTTATGATGAACCACTCTTGCATTTCCTAGGGTAAATCTACTTGGTCATGGTGTATAAACATTTTAATATACTGTTGGGTTAGGTTTGTTAATGTTCTGTTGAGGATTTTTGCACTATATTCATAAAGTCTTTTGGCCTCTAATTTTCTTGTATTATTATTATTTTTTTTTGAGATAGAGTGTTGCTTTGTTGCCCTGGCTAGAGTGAGTGCCGTGGCGTCAGCCTAGCTCACAGCAACCTCAAACTCCTGGGCTTAAGCGATCCTACTGCCTCAGCCTCCCGAGTAGCTGGGACTACAGGCATGCACCACCATGCCCGGCTAATTTTTTCTATATATATTTTTAGTTGTCCAGATAATTTTTATTTCTATTTTTAGTAGAGACGGGGTTTCACTCAGGCTGGTCTCGAACTCCTGACCTCGAGCGATCCACCCGCCTCAGCCTCCCAGAGGGCTAGGATTACAGGTGTGAGCCACCGCGCCTGGCCGATTCTTCTTTAAATGTTTGGTAGAATTCACTAAAACCATCTGGTCCTAGACTTTCTTTTGTCTTTCATCATATTTGGGAAGTTTTCGGCCATTATTTTGTCAGATAATCTTTCTGCTCTTTTCTTCTCCCTCTGGAACTCTCCTATAATGTCTGCTTGATGATATCCCACAAGTCTCTTAGGCCCTGTTCAGTTTTCTTCACTCTTTTTTTCTTCCTGTTCCTCAAACTTGATAATTTGAATTATTCTATATTCAAGTTCACTGATTTCTTTCTTCTCTCTGCTCAAATCTGCTATTGTACCCCTCTAGTGAATTTTTCATTTCAGTTATTGTACCTTACAGTTCCAGAATTTGTTTGGTTCCTTTTGTAATTAATATCTCTTTGTTGATTTTCTTATTTCATTTGTATACCATTTTCCTGATCTCTTTTAGTTCTTTGTCCATGTTTTCCTTTAGCAATTTGAGCATATTTAAGACAGTTGTTTCAAAAGTCTTTGTCTAGTAAGTCCAATTTCTGAGCTTTCTCAGGATGGTTTCAGTCAATTTATTTTGTTCCTTTGAATGAACCATCTTTCTTTCTTTTTTTTTTTTGTATGTCTTGTAATTTTAATTGAAAATTGGACATTTGAATATTTTAATGTGGTAACTCTGAAAATCTGATTCTTCCCTTCAGTGTTTGAGGTTGAGTTTTTCTTTTTAATTATTGAAGGCTATAGTAGTCTAATTGTTTAGTGATTTTTTTTTTTCCAAACTATTTTTGCAGAGATAACTCCATTCCTTGTCATGTATGGTCATGGAAGTCTCCATTCTTCCAGAGATTTTCTTGAAAGTCAGAAGCTAAGACATAACATGAACTAAAATAATATAAATACCTCCCCAAACCACCCTTCTATAACGGGGTGTAAGGCGAGAACTGTGGTAAGGGCCTAGCTAAAAATAATGCACAGGTCTCGCTAAAAATAATAATAATTAGTAACTGTCACCCTGTAATTGCCATTTCCAAGCCATGCAGCTGGTGGTCATAAAGATTCTTAACTTTCTCCATAGATAATATCAACTTTTTGAAACCTAAAGGTAGTTTGTAAGATATCTTCCAGGCCCTGAATTCCAGTGGATTAATTGACCCACCTAGACCAGCTACACATAGTGAGAAACCAACTCAACTACAATTGTGACCCCAAGGACTGGAGCAACACAAGAAGATGATTTTTATATCCCTATAATTTTGCCCCAATTAATAAACCTAATTGCCTAATCCCTTGCCTGCCAAACTATCCTAAAAAACCCTATCTCCTAAGTTCTCCTATCTTCCCGCCTGGCGCTATGTGGATGGAGTAAAGACTCTTTTTCTGCTGTAAACTCTGCTGACTCAGCGTATTAGCTTCTTGGGCAGCAGGCAAATGAACCTGGTTGGGCAGCAAACCGCCCCCCCCCCAAAACAAAACAAAACAGAAAACAAAAACAAAAACAGGATACAGAAAAACCTCTTAAGAACTCTCCCAGTCTTTGTGGATTGGCTCTGTGTGTTTGGGGCATGCCAGTAATTATATAGGCTTGCACTGAGCCCTAGGGATCAGGGAGCAGCCTGAGGTGAAAGTTTATAGGATCTTCTCAGGTCTTTTTTTTTTTTTGAGCATATGTCTTGTCCTGCCATGTGTGTGAGTTTCTATATATTCCTGTATGTTTCTCATGTATACAGGTGCTTTTAAAAGTCCTAATTTCCTAAAGATTCTTCTTCAGTTTTTCCTCCTAGACCTTAAATAGTCTATTGTATCCTTTATCTTTTACCCCTGGCATCTGTGCGTTGTTAGTTTGCCTTGAAGTTTTTTGAACAATGTGTAGCTTTTCTGGCCTGAGTTCTGAGTTAGGTGAAACAGAGACATGCCTTGAGTCAGTCATTCAGGTAGCCCCAGAGAGGTTGGAATAGATATACACAACACTTTACAAATAAGGTCTTCGCTCCCTCTGGAACCAGGGGCCAGGGTCCACGCTAGGAACACAGGCTGCTGCTGCTTCAACACTGCCACTACCTAGGGTGGAGGCGGAGCAAGGGCAAGTAAAAATGTCACAAAACCTTCCTTCTGTTTTCAAGTTGTCTTTTTCTTGATTTATCATTCACTTGGTTACTGTAAACCTTTGACTGTTTTCCAGAGTTCTGACAAAGTCGGTTTTTAGAGTTTATGATTATTTTTCAGTATTACTATAGGGGGGAGGAAGGGACAAGAGAGCTTGGAGCTGCCTATACCAACATTTTGCTGACATCATTGCCATTGGCTTTTAGCGTTCAATAGCTCTTTTGGTTTACGAAACACCTTGAATTTCTGTAGTGACTCAGAGTTTCTGGAGTAGTCTGAGACCTACGTATTGTCCAGTTTAGTTCTACTCTTAATTACGGATGTTGTTTCTAGTGATGACTATAACTTTTATATTTAGGTTCCTCTAAGTCAGTAGTTCTCAATCTTGGCTGCATATTAGATTCACCTAGGGCGTTTTTAAAAAATAGAGATGCTCAGAATCCTTGTCAGAGTTAGAGAACCAGAAACCTTGAGAGTGAGTAGCAAAAGGAACAAAAGCAACTAGAATTTTCTTTTTTTTTTTAAGACAGAGTCTCACTCTGTTGGCTGGGCTAGAGTGAGTGCTGTGGCGTCAGCCTAGCTCACAGCAACCTCAAACTCCTGGGCTCAAGCAATCCTCCTGCCTCAGCCTCCCGAGTAGCTGGGACTACAGGCATGCACCACCACACCCGGCTAATTTTTCTGTTTTTAGTAGAGACGGGGTCTTGCTCTTGCTTAGGGTGGTCTTGAACTCCTAACTTCAAGCGATCCTCCTGCTGGCCTCCAGAGTGCTAGGAGTACAGGTATGAGCCACCATGCCCTGCCCTAGACTTCTCTTTAGAGTTCACTTATGAAAGATTATATATTTTTTGACATTGAGTAAATGATTATGGATGGCATTATAGTAAAATACAAACTTATATCTTTCTTGATTAATGAAATTATAATTTACTTATGGAAAGTCTAAGATTCTCATTTGTAATTATTTTGCTTCAGTAAAGGCAGACTATGCTATTCTGAAGCTAACATGATAAAATTTGATAATAGTAATGTACACACCTGAATTAGTTTTTCTAATTATGTATTATACTTATTACATATATGTAAGTATATCTAGTTCTATTTATACATATATATAACTAGGTAGGTAGTTATTCTAAAAAAATAGAATCTTTAAAGTGTTTAATGTTTAATTTTTCATTATTATGCCTTAATAGGAAAGATGGAACAATAAAATATATCTCTAAATATATGTTCCATGGTCAGTAGTAGTAGTGTAACAATATTTTATTTGTTAGGGTTAATCTGCTTAGGACTTTTAACTTTCAGGAAATATTAGTCTAAAGTAAATCATTAATTCAAGAGTGATAAAGATTATTCGTGGAAGCTGGAGGCAGTGGCTCATCCCTGTAATGCCAACACTTTGGGAGGCTGAGGCTGAAAGATTGCTTGAGGCCAGGAGTGTGAGACCAACTTGGGCAACATAGTGAGACCCAAGCTGCAAAAAATAAAAAAAATAAAAAATTTAGCCAGGCACCATGGCACATGTCTACTCAGGAGGCAGGAGAACTACTTGAGCCTAGGAGTTTGAGGTTGCAGTGAGCTGTGATAATGCCACTGTACTCTAGCTTGGGCAATAGAGCGAAACTCTGTTTCAAAAAAACAAAAAAGATTATTCATGGAAAAGAGACCCTGGACCCTGCTGGGGTTGCAGGCTCTCAAACTGTCCCTCACAATGATCCTAAGTCTGCTCTCTTCACTAATTTTTTTTTCGTTGTCGTCAAGACACTCCTTCTATAGGTTAGTCATGGAAAAGGTGTTAGCTTATTTACTTATCATTATTGAACTTCTTTCTTTCCCACAAAAGCCAGTCTATTTATCATTTTTTTAATGGCTTTGACAAAAAAGAGAAAACTTTTTTTCAGCAGAGGCACATTAATATTTATTCCCTGAAGCAGGAATTTTGCAGAATATGTCTGAAAACATTTTATTTTATTTATTTTATTCTATTTTATTTTATTTTTGAGATAGTCTCGCTCTGTTGCCTGGGCTAGAGTGCCGTGGCGTCAGCCTAGCTCACAGCAACCTCAAACTCCTGGGCTCAAGCGATCCTCCTGCCTCAGCCTCCCAAGTAGCTGGGACTACAGCCATGCGCCACCATGCCCGGCTAATTTTTTCTGTATATATTTTTAGTTGTCCAGCTAATTTCTTTCGATTTTTAGTAGAGACGGGGTCTCACTCTTGCTCAGGCTGGTCTCGAACTCCTGACCTCAAGCGATCCACCCGCCTGGGCCTCCCAGAGTGCTAGGATTACAGGCGTGAGCCACCACGCACCCCGCCGAGAACAACATTTTAAACCAATGTCACAAATGCTTCCTTTTAATAAAATAAACCTTCTGAAAGAATGCTGTCCTCAAGAAGGGGTCATCTGATAGTTTTGGTACTATCTTCTCATTTCTGCTATCTTTGTGTAATCATCGTGGTGAAAAGTACTAGAGAAATAGATGCTCTATTCAGAATCTTCACGATACGGTCAACTTCTGTCCTCTCTCAAGCCCTCCTTTCATACATGCACATGTGGTATTATCTCTATACATTAACTTCCTATATTTGATTTTCTTTTTATTGAATGAAGCTCTGATTGGCTTGCTGTATCACAAATATTCGCTGTATTTTAAGACTCTCAAGTAGCTCTCCATCTTTTTTCACATTGGTTAGGGGGGCAGGGATCAAAGTACAGAACTGGGACAGTCACTGCTTATGTTTGTGCTTTATCTCATTAAGTGCTGATCACCAGGAAGGCAAACAGCCTGTCATGAAATTTGCCTTGCAAAGAAATATAATAAAGAAATCTTATGAAAAGAGGCTGAACAGAAGGTGTGTTTAATCTGTTGTAATGTTGGTTAGCCCCAGTTTGAGACCAAGAGTGATGATGATCCTTGGAAAAAAAATTGGGAGTCTGCCTGCGGGCAACATTTACCCCTGATGTAGAGATTGCTACAGAAACCTAACCGTTGGAAGTTTTCAACATACAAGTAGGGATTTATTAAAGGAATTAATATCTTTGAAGCCTCACAAAGCAATCCTATTTTCCTACAAGATGGATGAAAGGCAGAGATTTCAAAACATTTGCTAGAAAACATCAATAGCCAATCCTGCTGATTTAATTTTTTCAATCCCTCAGGCATCAAAAGAAGTTGTGACTAGTAGACATTTGCCTCGGAAGTAAAGCAATATTGTAAATTAAAAATGACTGGAGCTTAGCTGGCTGCATTTCATTTTTAATTAGTTGAATTTTCAAATATTTATCAACATTTCTTAAGCTCAAACGCTAAAGAACCTCCTCTCATGTGTGTTATGAAGAGGGTATAGGGAATTATTTGGTGACATTCACTTACACACCAAGGAAAAAGCTCTTAGACTTAGCTGTCCATCACAAATATGAAAAGAAATGGTGTTTAGTCATCTCCATTCCTCTTCTCTTTTATTCTTGAGCAAGGAGAGATTGCCTATTCTTTTTAGCTAGTCGGGAACTCATAAAACATAAACTTAAAGATTGATGCTAAAAATCAAAACAGATTCTGACATGTAACACCCTGATCACAAAGGTGTAACAAAAGCAACTGATTTTGCTTTAGGCATTTTGTTGAGGTGTGTGGTTAATCCACAGGAGGCAACGGCAATGTGGCCCCAGATTTTGGAATTAAGGTTTCCCTCTGAGAATAAAAATGAAAATGGTGATACGAGGTCAATCGGTCTTTCAAAAAATGCATATTTTATTGACTGTTCTTTTATGTCAGGCTCTATTTAAGCACTTAGGATAAAGTGGTAAACAAGAAGTCAAGGTCCCTGACATCATGAAGCTTACATTTATTTTTAGAAATATTTGGCCTTAAACAATACTCTGTAAATGGGTAGATGAGTTCTGGGAGCACTTGAAGTCTATTTAAGGTGACAAGAGGGTATTTTAAAGAAAATGTGACTGTATATCTAAATCTGTAACCTTATCATTTGTATTAAATCTCACCTGAAATATGTGTTTAAAAGAGGCCTAGAAAAAGGAGAGGCCAAGAGTAGGAATTGTCAATATGTCTTCAGCATGGCCTTGGGCAGAGGGGACAAATTCCCGTCCCCTTTGTAGCTTCCAGTCCCCTCTGCAAGTCTATCCTTAGTGAAGATGGATACATCAGACTAGCTTGATGCCATTAGTATTAATAAAGGTAATCCAACTAACTCCAACTAACTCCCACTGCTATGATTCCAAGGTGATCAAGCAATCTTCAGTTGTAATGTGGCTTCCCATATGGATTTTCCTGCAGAGAGAGAATGTACTGTCCTTTTAAAGTTGTAATTCTCGCTATAAGTAAGTCAGCATTCTAGTTTTTATTTAAGTATCTTAGGAGTTTGATCATGAATCTGAACATCTCCGGGTATTTTGTCAAAATTGAATTTCTAGAACTCTAAAGCTTTAGCTCAGACCCTTGAATAGTGTTTCTCAAAGGGTGGTTTTAAAATTTCTGGCATGAGAATCACCCAGGGAGTTTGTTAAACATACAAATTCCTGAGTCTCACACTGTATCCACACTAAATCAGCATCTTTGAGGATGGAGCTCAAGATCTGCATTTTTACCAAGGTTTCCAAATGATTCTAATCTATAATAAAGCTTGAAAGTCACAGCCTGAGAAGCAAGGGATCACATACAGTGAAGCTCTGTTTGGGCATTTAGCCAGTTTCCTAGATAACATCTCCATCTTTATAATTGCAACAAAGTATTTCAGCAAATTCTTATCAAGGATTTGTGGCTTTTGTAATCTGGCCTCTTTTTCCAGTCTCCTTTCTCACCTCTCAATCACTGTATGCTTCAGCACTGAATATATGACTTTTGTGACTCAATGCCTCTATATTTCTTGAGGGTTTTCCTTTTTTTTAAGGGAGGATATAATGACTAGTATCCCAATTCCATGCCTGAGTTCCAAACCAAGTGAAGGAGGCAGTTCGAGAGCAAAATATCACTATCATTACTGTTGATGGCTAGATTGGAGAATGTGGTTTAGATGTGGAAAACAAGGGGCTTAATCCTGAACCCCAGAATTAGAGACATTTACCCATCCTGCCTTAGGAAGAATTGGATAAGTACTGACCTCATCTTTCTGGGCAACCAGTTACTTCTAAGCTGATATAAGGTCAAGAACAGACCAGATCAGAAAGAGGAAGGAGGAAGGAAGTAGCTGGGCAAAGCGTACCAAGTTCTTAGTCCCTAACTCACTAATCAAAACAAGTCATTCCTCTACCACTGGGGAAGAAAGATGAGGGAGGGGATGGAAAGAGCCCAAGACTGTCACTGTAATGGATGTCCCTTGACATAAAAGGAAACAGCAGGAGTGGAGAATAATGCTCCCTCATGACAGCATGCCCTATTCTTGGTGCCTGAGATATGCTATCATTATACTACACAATCCCTCCTCTTCTTTTTCTTTTCTTTTTTTTCTTTCTTTCTTTCTTTTTTTTTTTTTTTTAAGAGACAGGGTCTTGCTCTGTCATTCAGGCTGGAGTACAATGGTATGATCATAACTCACTGTAACCTCAAAGTCCTGGGCTCAAGTGATATTCCTGGCTCAGCCTCCTGAGTAGCTAGGACTACGGGTATAGGCCACCATGCCCAGCTAATTTTTTTTTTTTTAGAGATGGGGTCTTGCTATGTTGCCCAGGCTGGTCTTGAACTCCTGGGCTCAAGTAATCCTCCTGCCTTGGCCTCCCAAAGTGCTAGGATTATAGGCATGAGCTACTACGCCTTGTTCCTTCTTTTATGTTGACTGCGTTAATCCTATTGAGCTTTCAAGATGCAGCTCAAATATTCACTCCTCTGGGAGCCTGAGGGAACTGAGGGGAGCACCATTACCTTTATGCTGTCATAGGACTTTTTTTTTTTTTTTTGAGACAGAGTCTCACTCTGTTGCCCAGTCTCAAGTGCCATGGCATCAGCTTAGCTCACAGCAACCTCAAACTCCTGGGCTCAAGTGATCCTTCTGCCTCAGCCTCCCAAGTAGCTGGGACTACAGGCATGCACCACTATGCCTGGCTAATTTTTTCTATATATTTTTAGTTGTCCAGATGATTTCTTTCTATTTTTATTAGAGATGGGGTCTCACTGTTGCTCAGTTTGGTCTTGAACTCCTCACCTCGAGCGATCCTCTTGCCTCGGCCTCCCAGAGTGCTAGGATTACAGGTGTGAGCCATTGTGCCTGGCCTGTCATAGGACTTTAAACAACTTTTATCATGGTGCTTGTCATGTAATGTACTTATATGTTTTCTTTTTGTTATGAGTGCAGGGACAGTGGCTTATATGTCTTTATATTTCCATAGTAAATATTTCGCTGAATGACTGTGAAAAAGCTTAGTATTTTTAAGTCTACGTTTTAGTACCAAGACCAACAAGAGGACTATTAATTATCTTTCTTTATAGGATTGTCTGTTTTCCAAAAATTGGGTAACAAACTTAAGGTCAAGGTAGATACTGCCTATTTAAGTCCCATCATAAAAATCCAGTTGGCATCATCTTATTAACATGGTATATATGACTGATGATTTGATCCTAAAAAATGCCTTCTTCCAGTTAGTATTTCACCTACTCAAAATTAGAATAAACTGGCTGGGTGTGGTGGCTCCTGCCTGTACTCCCAGCACTTTGGAAGGCCCAGGCAGGAGGACTACTTGAGGCCAGGAGTTCAAGACCAGACTGGGCAACATACTGAAACCCATGTCTACTAAAAATAAAATTAAAAAAAAATTAGGTGGGTATGGTGGTACATGCCTGTAGTCCTAGCTATTTGAGAGGCTGAGCCAGGAGGATCGCTTGAGCCCAGGAATTTTTTTTTTTCCAGCTTGGTGGTTTCCTCTTTATTAATGTGCCTCCTACCTTCCCCCAACAAGGAGCCCAGGAATTTGAGGCTGCTGTGAGCTATGATCACACTACTACACTCCAGCCTGGGCAACAGAGTGGGACCTTGTCTCAAAAAAATTAGAATAAATTACTAGGTAATAAAGAATCACATTTTGGCAGGGCGCGGTGGCTCACACCTGTAATCCTAACACTCTGGGAGGCCAAAGCTGGTGGATTGTTTGAGCTCAGGAGTTCGAGACCACCCTGAGCAAGACTGAGACCCCGTCTCTACTAAAAATCGAAAGAAATTAGCTGGACAACTAAAAACATATATAGAAAAAATTAGCCAGGCATGGTGGCGCATGCCTGTAGTCCCAGCTACTCGGGAGGCTGAGGCAGGAGGATCGCTTGAGCCCAGGAGTCAGAGGTTGCTGTGAGCTAGGCTGACGCCACGGCACTCACTCTAGCCCCAGGCAACAGAGAGAGACTCTGTCTCAAAAAAAAAAAAAAAAAAAAGGAATGAATCACATTTTTAAAAAATGCCCCAATGAAGTAGAAACTACTAATAGAAAAAACTTAAAATTTCCCAAATTTCAATTATAAACTTCTATTATGATTAATGATTTGCATGTATACTTTATTATCAGAAGATTATTTTTCTCCTCTCCACATTCATATATTTTCTCTAATTGTGTAAAGAAAAAATAAAAGTCATTTTAGTCTTAAAGTTTACCACTATATGTCTTTATAGCAAGGATTATATATAGTTATGAAATAGAGTTATCTCATAAAGTTATAGGCATAAGAAAAGATTTTTAGGCCAGGCGCTGTCATGTCTAAAATCCCAGCACTTTGCAAAGCCAAGGTGAGAGGCTCACTTGAGACCAGGAGTACAAGGTTACAGTAAGCTATGATCAGGCCACTACATACCAGCCTGGGTGATATCTTCCCCCCCCCCCACAAAAAAAAACCCCAGAAAAATATTTTCAGTTTTAATTGGTAACACCAATTTGTAGATCCTTGTAAAAGAGACATAGAAAGTTATTTTTATAGTACTCTTAATTTTAAGATGAAAATTTGGTGTTGGAGAATATGTAGTTGTCCCTAATACTGGCTTCTTTTCAAACTTAACCTTTTGTTTCAATTATGAGTTGTGGTAAATCTCCCAAATGATTGGTAAGTAGCATTTGTTAAGTGGTAAAATGCATTCAGCTTAGGATCTGCACAAGGCTAAATCTCTTCCTGCTCTTTAAGAGCTAATCGACTAAAACCAAACGTATCAAGTAGAAAGACACACAGAGCTATTTGATACAACAGAACAAAACATCCCAGCAAGAGCCACATTTGCCCTTTTCTCTTAAAGAGATCCAATGGTTTGGGAGTGGGTAGGACAATCAAATCAATTTCAAAATAAGTCTCTAATGTCTTTTTTTTTTTGGAGAGACAGGGTCTCGCTATGTTGCTCAGGCTGGTCTTGAACTCCTGGCCTCATGCAATCCTCCCACCTAGGCCTCCCAAAGTGCTAAGATTACAGGCGTGAGCCACTGGCCTCTAATATCATTTTAATACTTTTATTTCTATTGCTGTAATCTCAGATATTCTTTAATTCTGTTTCAAACAGGTGTCTGTTAGTATGTTTTCTTCTGTTTAGAACCTATAGTAAACTTTAAAAGTTGAGGTGTTCTGTCAATCAGTATCTGCTAAACCCTGGGTCTACATGTCAGTAAATGTGCTTCTGTTTAACTATCTTTTTACAGTCATAAGAGAAATAAACATATAAAATAAATGCATCTCAATGCATAGCTGTGCAGGAGTACAGATGTTTTATTAATGAAAATGAATCCAGCTTTTTGTAAGTCATGGCAGCAATATAACATTTCATTGTTTGGGTCTGTGCTAGACAGTCCCTGCTGTTTCTACATAGAAATTCCTGTAATGCTTAATGGACATCTGGAAGAATTCAGCCAATTAATCGAATTCATGTAGGAGCTAGGCTAATGGCTGTCTGAAAGGCAGATTACATTAAATCAAACTTGCAATATGAATGAAAGCACTTAATCATACATGCAACATTCATTAGATGCGACACAGCAAGTGTTTTGATTACTTTAATGAAAGATCAGGTAAAGTGCATCAGCTGAACAGATTGAAAAGACAGCATGCTTACAAATGTTTGATTATGCTGAATATCAACAGAAACAGTGCCAATAATTTATAGCAAAACATATTTGTAAGTGTCTAGAGCCTGTGAACTGAGTGAAATTTGGCGCCTGTGCTCAAAACAATAATTAATACCTGTATATGATAAAACTTAAATGTCAGGAAAAGAGACAGACTGCCAGAAGTTTAGTAATTTATAGTCACTGGGCAACTTCATGTTTTGAGTGGCTTAAAATCTCTTTGAACCCCAATTTCATTTATTTTGAGAAACAGTTCTTTTTTTTTTTTTGAGACAGAGTCTCGCTCTGTTGCCCGGGCTAGAGTGAGTGCCATGGCGTCAGCCTAGCTCACAGCAACCTCAAACTCCTGGGCTTAAGCGATCCTCCTGCCTCAGCCTCCCGAGTAGCTGGGACTACAGGCATGTGCCACCATGCCCGGCTAATTTTTTTTTTTTTGTGTGTATATATATATATATATATGTTTTTAGCTGTCCGTATAATTTCTTTTCTATTTTTAGTAGAGATGGGGTCTCACTCTTGCTCAGGCTGGTCTCGAACTCCTGAGCTCAAAGGATCCGCCTGCCTCGGTCTCCCAGAGTGCTAGGATTACAGGCGTGAGCCACCACGCCTGGCCTGAGATACAGTTCTTGAGTCAAAAGGTGTTGCTATACTAAAAACAGTTTATTAAAAGAGGAATTAAATTTGTAAGTTGGGCTTTAAAATCTCATGCCAGGAATTAAAATACTATTCTTAATAATTATTCCTGCCTTCTAGATTCATGAATATTTTCTGCTTTCTCTTCATTAATTATCTCATTGATTTTTTTTTCCCTAATATTCTGTAGAAAGAAGCCTAATAAAGTACATTTCCTACATAATGTTAATGGTATTTTAAGTTTTATAATAAAGCAAATGCTATTCACAGCTTTTTTGGGTAAAACAAAGATAAAGGATATATATATATATCCTTTAATAGTATATTTAATACATTATTTTATAATTTTTATAATAAGGTTATGAAAGTAAAACTTATATTTTATATAATTTTACATATATATAAAATTTCTTTTCTGTAAGTACTTTTAAGAATAGACAGGACTGCCTTTGGGGTGGTTGAAACCACTGTTTCCTGGGGTTTAACAGAAGGACTGATTTTTACCTGTGTAGATTGATGTATGATTCTGAAAACAGAGAAATGGACATAGGACATTTTAAGTCCTTTTTAGACATTTTCTTCAACTCAAGCAAATGAATATGTAGTAAGTACTCAATTGTTTTAGATACTATGGGTGATATCAAGATGTGAAAGATATGGGTCATAGACATAGAAGTTTATAATACTCTATCCACCAAAACAACACAAATAAAAAAGCAATGGCAAAACAAACAAGAGAACAACACAATCCAGATATATTCAAGCAGTAGAAGGTAAAGTACAGATTCATAAATTTTGTAGAAAATCAAAGAAGAGCTAAAATAAAAAAGAAGCTTGTATTTGAGCTGCTTAATTCACCTGGTAAGATATAATTTAAAAGAATTAAAATTTCATTATCCCAGAATTAAGCATTTCTTAATCTGTTTGGGTTGTTATAACGAAATACCATGAACTGGGTAAGTTATAAAGAACAAAAAGTTATTTCTCACAGTCTGGAAGCTGGGAAGTCTGAGATGAAGGCTCCAACAGATGTGGTAGCTGCTGAGGCCCCACTTTCCGGTTCACAGATGGTGCCTGCTAGTTGTGCTTTCACGTGGTGGAAGGAATGAACAAGTTCCCTGGGGCCTATTTTGTAAGGGCACTAATCTCATTCATGAGAGCTCCACCCTCATGACCTAATCACCTCCTCAACTGCCCCACTTCCTAATATCATCACCTTGGGGATACCACAGACTATACATAGCAAAGCATTACAGAAAAATCTATCAATACTGTTTTTTCTACAGAGACTTAAAAAATTGAGTGCATCTCCAAGCACTTTTCAAACATCCAATTGTACAACACATTTTTAGCCTAAATGAATTGATTGTTTTTATATCAGGCTAGACGTTCTTCTCTTAGTTTCCTCTCATTATACACACATTCACAAAAAGGGAAAGAAAAATGAGCTGACTCAGAATATAACTATTACTTATAGTCTATCCACCCAATAATTCTTTTTCTACCTGTGACCTCTTGAAACATACTAAGAATATAACTAACTAGAAGGAAAGCCTCAAGCAATGCTACTTAAGCCTTTCTAAAACATTTAGCTCAGTTACTTCAAAATGTCCACACTGTTACTTAACCTATATACTGTCATGCACCATATGATGTTTTGGTCAATGACTGACCACATATACAATACTGTATTTTAACTGTACCTTTTCTAAGCTTAGATACACAGATACTTACCATTATAATTATTCTAATTGCCTACAGTATTCCATACGGTAACATGCTGAACAGGTTTGTAGCCTAGGAGCAATAGGCTACACCATATAGTCTAGATGTGTAGTAGGTGCTACCATCTAGGTTTGTGTGAGTACACTCTGCGATGTTCGCATAATAATGATGCATTTCTCAGAACGTATCCCCATCATTAAGTGATGCATAACTAGAGTAAGAAATGGCATTGCTGTTCTGCACTATCTGCTATGCCCCATTAATTTGTCCAATTTCTTATTATAAAGGGTTATATGCTCTAATCTTAGAGTTTCAAGTTGTCAATGCCTCTGTTTGGAAATGTAATAATTATTTGTATTAATTCTGGTAGGTTGAGACACACTAAAAGACTTTGTTATATTTCTCTCCACTGGCAAAACTTCACCTATTTCTCTGATCAGGAACTGTCACTTCAAATATGTTTTTAATCTCTTTTGAAGCATTAAGTTTGACATCATTCACCCTGGAGAACCCTATGATGGGATTTCACTAATAATAATTACTGTCTGTCAGTCTATTAGTCTAGCTAGCTACCCGTCTGTATCTTTAATTTTTCTACGACGTCTTCTATAACTTTGTTCTTTAGGAAGTTTAGAGGAAAAAAGTAGCCACGTGATCTCCTGCCATTGTGATTTTGATCATACTTTTCCGGACATTTGTGAGCATACGTTTTTGAGATGCTTGAAAGACTGTTTCCATCTAAAATATAGTCTTTATATTCCTCCAATTTATTTTCTTAAAGAGAACCTCAGGGTGGAGGGGCAGAGTAACTATGCATTTTAAAAATATCTATGTCTGGGAACTGTGCCTTTTCCTAGATTTTTGAAAGAAAATATATACTTCAGTATAGAGTGTATTACATAGTAGTCCTAATTCCTACATAGAACCTACAAGAATAAGATGTGGACTTTTATAATCAGATCAAATATTTGTGTCATTGCACTCCTTCTTATTTTATTTGACCTGGCTAGATAATAGAAGGACTTGTGATATCTAAATTTTCTCCTTCCCAGGGAGTTAACCCTATGAGAAAACTGGAAGCCATTTTATTCAGATTCAGTGGTTTTATTATTCTCGATTTGTAATTCTTTTACCAAAGGTTTCACCCTCTGAACTCAACTAAGAGCAAGATAGTACAGAGAGAAAGTTGTCATTTCCTGCCTGGTCAATGAAAAAACTCCCTGTTGTTCAGTCTATTAAGCTTTCCCTAGGGCTATTTTCAGTAGTGTTTCATTTTTATTTTGGTTAAGGTAAATCTTCAGCTGTTCATTTTCAAAAACTTCCATGCTATGTTTTCTA
Source organism: Lemur catta (assembly GCF_020740605.2). Taxonomy (NCBI): domain Eukaryota; kingdom Metazoa; phylum Chordata; class Mammalia; order Primates; family Lemuridae; genus Lemur; species Lemur catta. Next base: position 55,887,281 of record NC_059128.1, on the reverse strand, counting down.
ATAATAATAATAATACCTTTTATTGAACTTCTACATTGGGTCAGATATATGATAGTATTATTAACAGTAAATGATCTTCACAACTTTCCAAGGGGAGTTTTTTTAAAGAATGAGGAAACAGGTTCAGAGAGGTTCAGTCAGTCACTTAATGTAACACCAGTAGCAAATTGCCCAGCCAGGTGGCTCTGTCTAGATTCAAGGCCTCTCTAGCTAACTAATTTACACAACATCATCCTTTCATTGTGTACTTTCTGTATTCCTCTATTCACTTTAAATTGTATACTTTCATTATGTACTTTGATGCACTCTAAGAGTACCTTTCTGAAGAAAAGTTTGTATAATAGATAGAAAAGGGGCTGATATTTTTGTTGTTGTTGTTTTTGAGACAAGTCTCACTATATTGTTCAGGCTGGCCTCAAACTCTGGGCTTAAGTGATCCTCCCACCTCAGCCTCCTGAGTAGCTGGAACTATAGGCGTGTGCCACTGCTCCCTGCAGGGGTTCACATCTTTAACTTTTATAATGGAATCCTCTATTAGCAGCTCCAGAGAGAAGAGTTCAGTCAGGATTTGGCTTGCAGATACATAAAGATGATCCAGATTAATTCCTAGGGCCTTGTCAAGCAGTTATCAACACTGGGATTACTTTACATTTAGAAATATAATGGGCAGCAGTACCACTGGGTTCGATCTAATTTGGCTCCAAAGGTTTCTGGAGTACAGCTATCTTGGGAAGCATAAAATTTAGTTTTAATTACTTTAAATCATTTATTGAATACTTACTGAGTTGAAACATAGTGTTAGGTACTTTATGAATAGACCCAGTCACTTCCCTCAAGGTTGTTCAAAATTTAATGAGAGATAACATGTTCGATTAATACAAATATAGGACTGGTCAATAGAGAACATAAATATAAGGTCATAGAGTGGCATGTAGTGGCAACAGTGTCCAACAATGCCCTAGTGAAGCCCTAATGAGTATTTGGGATGCTCCTTGATTGTAATATTAGACCATATCCAGGTGTGTGAGCTATAAAACAGATCATACTTGATTAAGTCAGTTTGTGGAAACAATCTGTGATTCTATAGTAGTGAAACCAGAAGAGGTCACAAAGAAATAAAAGTGGAAAGAAATTGAAGGAAATAAAACTAAGCTTCAACATTCAATAGCAAAACAATATTTCCTGACATCCAAACAGCAAAAAAGTAAACAAAAAAGAAAACAGCCAACTTGAAAGGAACTGAAAGAATAGAAGCCAATACAGTTTCTGTTTCCATTAGCTCTCACATCTAAGGTTTCTAAAGTGCTTTACAAAACATTATGCCTCACAGTATCTTTATGAGTGAGGCAAGTGTTATTATCTCCATATAAAAGTGGGGAAAAGAAGGCACAGAGGTTTGCTTTTATGCCAAATGAAGCCAGATATTTTGTGGAGTATTTGAAATGAGACTTGAAAATAGAGAAGCAAAGAGAAGGAAGGCTGGAAGAATTTGTAATTGAGGGGCATAATTTCACACCACATAAGTGTCTAGAGAATGTTAATATAGTGAATCTTCATTTCCAGTGAAGTGGAAAGAAAGCCTTGAATTGCTTCAATGCACCACATCGTGCAAACAGCAATTTCAGTTTCAGAAAATCCTCTACTCATAGTCAAGTTGTTCAGTGAAAATGGTCATGATGAGGATTGCTCACAAAATTGTCCAATATATGTTCATAGTTGTACCCTACACACACACACACACACACACACACACACACACACACACAGGCTTCCTCAGTTGAAATACTAAATATTTACGGGGCATTATGTAGACTCCTGAAATACACTAATGGATATCTAATATGTTTCAGTTGCACTGTGTTATTTTTTATATATTTCTTTTTCTTTCTGTGTTTTCTTTCATTTTGGAACTTTCTTTAAGGGGTTCTGCCCAGGGGAGATAGATGCAATAGCTCAATAAGAAGAAATATTGCAGTCCTATGTTCTTATATTGAAAAAATCTATAAAACATAAATACGTATTGATTTCCTTTAAGTAAACACTTTAAGTCCCAAAATTCCCTGTGAGAAAGGTAGCACTTATAGTTCTTTATTTTTATATTTTTCAACAGAGTGTTTGAAGTTGAAACATTTAGAAGGTTAGGTTGTCTATCGTTAGATTGCTAACCAAACTAGGAATAAAACCTATTGATCTTGACACCAAGTTAGGGCTCTTTAAGTATTAAAAGTGAATTGAATGCTAATGAATATACTCTGTGGCTCTTGTTTTAATTAAATAGCACCCTAATTTGTGTTCTGTAAAAGATTTGAGGTAACTATGCTGCTTTCGTTGTTAAACAAGTTTCAAAGGTTAATCACACTTAACCTTTTTGGGAAGCAAATCAGTCTCTTTATTCATAATAGATTTTATAATAATAAAAATTATCAAAGCTGCTTACATCTGAATTTCAACTATATTTTGAAGTTATGCTACTTTATTTAAGGAATTATATTTAAATATAGCTGTAAGTCTTTCTGACTGGTTTGGGAGAGAATTAAGCCCTAGTGCCATGAGGAATTCATTGTGTGTAACAAATTAACTTCTCTCCTGTGCATCTAGAATGGCCCTAGTTATGCACCATCCTTGGGAGAAGTGAGAAAATAGTTAAGAAGTTTTCTGTGTTCTGTAGTTCAAATGAGGAATCTTGGTTGAAAATGTTAAAGTTCTCTTGGTTTAGTTTTCTTTGTTTTCCTATCGTCTCTTAACAATCTCCCCTACCCAGTAAAACATTAACAACAAATAAACCTTTGGGGAAACCTGCTTTATTGGAAAGCATAACATTCCTTACATATTATACAAGCACTGTAGTTTCAATGTACCAAGGCAGGTAAAGGTTCTATTAGTGAGAGGCAACTCTCTTAGACAACAGCAGCCAGGCCAATATTCTAATTACTCCTATGTAGGGTCCCCAGAGAAATATAAAGGAAGTAAAGGAAATGTAGCTGAGACTTTCTATCCTGTTCTCTCACAATAATACTATCCTCTTTAATAACCATTTCCAACACATACACACAGTATTTAATGTCTTCCACTAAATTTGTGCAGTTGATATTTAAGCAATAAAAAATCAAACCAAGAAAGATGTTATTATAATTGCTCCTATGAGTTATCATGTCCTTAATTAAAAAAAGTTTACCAGCAAGAACAATGAAGATTAGAGGATACAATGATTTAATGTTATACATATTTCCTCTAGTTTTTGCTCATGTTTCTCCTGGGTTTTGATTAATTCATTATTGGATAGAGAAATTTTAACTTTATTAGTAAAGGAGATACTTTTAGTGAGTAAATAATGACAGTTTTTCTACCTATTCTATCTATGCTGCCTTATAGTATCCTTCTCCCAAATTACTGTTTTGTGTGGGCCGTGTGGATTTGGTACTATAAATGCTGGTCAAAATGGCTCCCAAGCAAAAAAATTACACATACATTCTCCCAGTGGGTGAATTATTCCCTGGGAGTTGTGACTGAATTTAAAAATCTCAATTGGTTTGATTGTTTTAAATATTTCTAACAATAAAATTAGAGCATTAGGAGAACTATACATGTCAGTTCAAGCTGAGCCTGGTTGATATTAAGATATAGGAACACCAAAGGGAAGTAGAAGTTTGTTTCTCTCTCCCTTTTTTGGAAACATACTTTGCAATTCAATCAAATTTGTTAGCTAGTCTAGTGCCTCTTTTGATTGTCCCAAAATTAACGTATAGTTTAGGCAAATGTCCCTTACAGAGGTAAACCACAGACTTCAAAGGCCATCATATAAATGTGAGAGAAACAGTATCAACAAATTTATCCATTTTATGTAATGATATGGCAAGTAATGAATAGAATTTGTTCATTTATCTTGAAATATAGAACATCTATAATTTTTGTTGGATGAAGCACAATAATTATTCTATGTTAGTATAATATATAACAAAATTTTCAATGAAATCATTTCACATCGAGTGTATCTTATTACTAACCTCCGACATAAAACTCAATTTCAACCAAATCTAATTACATAGCAGGGAATCTAGTGTTAGTATGTACTATAAGTACATATGAAAGGAAGATATTCTTTGTTTTTCCTATTGATGTAACAAAACCCTACTTATGACATTTAGTACAGTGATTTAGATAATAATATCACTAATTAAAGCTATGACATGGATACAATAATACATAGTTTCAATTAGCCTATCAGATACAAATCTTCAGGAAACCAGGTTTTATTGGTTCAGATACTTGCCTGCTTGCTTCACAGAACACTTTGTTAAGTGAAAGGAAGAATAATGTCTCTAGTTGAAAAACAGAGGGAGTTTGGGGCTGGCAGAATGCAATTGCCCAAGTTAGAGTGAACCAAATTGATCTGAAATCATTTAGATAACAATGTGATGGGCAGTGGACAGCATTTGTTTATGAAGACAAATCATGCCAGACAAATCTGATTTATTTGGTCTTATAAAATTACTCAACAAGTTTGTGGATAAAGAAAACTCCATGGACAAACAGTATATCTAAATGTTTGTAAAAGCCTTTGATGTGGGTCTGCATGAGATGAAGATAATTGAAATGCTGGGAAGATGTTGCTTGGATAACAATGCAATGGTGTGGTTATCAGATTTAAAATAGAATAATCATAAAAATAGATCATAGTATCTCACAGATATGTTTGGCAGAAGACTGTAAAAGAGCTAGAATCTTTATAGATCAATATTGTAAATGTGTGAAAATGATTTAGTCCACAAAAATCAGTTTATTCTTCTTTCAGGAGGTTCACATGATAAATAAAAATTAATTCAAAATGTTTTGCTACTTGCCCAAAATGAACTATTACTTTATTTTGGCCTTTACTGATATTTATAAAATTTGGAATCTGTGGTATCTGCCAAAAGCATTAAAATAGGTAACTATAAGTTTGATAAGTTTCTAAAGCATAGTGAAATTCAATGAAAATCTTTTGTAGGCTTATGAATAAATTCCTCTGGAGATTTTTTAAGAGCTGAGGGATCATTTAAAGAAAAATAGCTATACAGTAATAGCAATAATTTTGGGAGAAACAGCAACTAAGTTTAAATAAAAATTAAGAAAAGGGGATATGGAAGGAAAAAGGAATATAGTATGATGTGTTTTATGGTCTTATTGACAAGTGGGAAAAATATATATCCACAGGAATCATATTAAAATATTTAATAATATCTATGAAGTGGCTACTAACCAATCAGAAGTGATAATGGCCATAGAGCTGGAACAGGGGCTCTGAAGACCCCTTGGTATGTTGGACATTAGCTCGTTAGTTGGTGGCTAATAGGAAAGTAGGTAGTACTTGGGAGAGGCTGGAGCAACTGAAGGAAATAAGGGTAGAGCATTTGGAAAGGTAGTGGGTTTTTGCTAATTGAAATGAAAGTGTTTTATGTTTCAACAACTAATATAGTTTTTCTGGTGGGTACTAGCTGTACAATAGCCAAATGACTCTAAAAAAAATAAGTAACAGAAAATTTGAATAAGTTATATTATAAAAAGTAAAATTTCAGTGAGCAGATAGATTATAAGATGTTAAACTTTATTAATAACCAAATACAAGTTTTATTTTAACAAAACAACACTTTTCACTTACACAATTGGCAAATATTTTTTCTTATAAGTGACAGAACATAGTCAAGGAATAGGGAAAGTGGCACTCTTACGCATACTGATAGAAGTATAAATAGGCACAATAATTCTGAAGGACAGTTTTGCAACATTTATCAAAAACTTTTAGAATGTTGGTCTGATTCTGGTAGTTTTAATGGTTCTGGTAGTTTTAGGCTAAGTTAGACATACCATTCCTTCCAGTGAAAATATCTAAAAGCTGGATTTTAAAAACATTCTTAAAGCCTAAAAGGATATGAAAAGATAGTAAGAAATTACCAGCCTAAAGGTGAAGGCAAAATGGGAACCCAAATATGGAGGCTATCCTGCTCTCAGGGGATTTTCTGATTTGTGACAATTAGAATCTTCATCCTGATAGACCTGCAGAACATGGGAGACACAAAGAAAAACCCAAGACCTGTATAAGATTAGATAGGAAGTCTAATAGATCATCCCCCATAAGATATTGGGACTCCAATGCCTTTGAGTATTTACTGCTTGTATTAAATTGCCTGGGTCAGTGAATCTTAAGCCTTGAACTTGGGTTAAAGTAATTCTGGATTAGTAGTACCTGGCAGAAGCAAATATAAATCTTCTCTGAAGTAAGATAACTTCATCATAGGCCTAAAATCATTTCTAAAAATAATTCTTCAAATACAGTGTTCAGCATATAATCAAAGAAATCACGTATACAAGGAAACTATTAATAGATTAAGTGAGCAAGAATCAGCAGAGACAATAGACAATAAAAACAGACTCATAAAGACTTTGGATGTTGAACTTATTAGGCTCAGACCACAAAACAAGATTATAAATCAATTATGAAGAGTATGTTTAAAGACAAAATACCAGCTTGATGATATCTACAGAGAACAGGAAACCACAAAGAGTAACACAGCAAGTTTGAGTTTAAAAAAGAACCAAATAGAATTATATTGTGATTTTATTATTTCTTTATTTTTTTTGAGACAGAGTCTTACTCTGTTGCTCAGGCTAGAGTGCCATGGTGTCAGCCTAGCTCACAGCAACCTTAAACTCCTGGGTTCAAGAAATCCTCCTGCCTCAGCCTCTCGAGTAGCTGGGACTATAGTCATGTGCCACCATGCCCGGCTAATTTTTTCTGTATATATTTTTAGTTATCCATATAACTTCTTTCCTATTTTTAGTAGAGACGGGGTCTCACTCTTGCTCAGGCTGGTCTCGAACTCCTGAGCTCAAAGGATCCGCCCGCCTCAGCCTCCCAGAGTGCTAGGATTACAGGCGTGAGCCACCACGCCTGCCATATTGTGTTTTTAAATGTTTTAAATATTGTGGTATTATTTTAATAAAATTTGTAAATATATTTATAGTTTGTAAATAAAAATAAATTTTATAAGTAAAATTTATAAATAAAACTTTAAAATCCAACAAGATTTCATGTATTGATTAGACATAACTTAAGACTTAGTGAACCTGAAGAATATCAGAAAAAATAATCCAGAATGCAGCATAGAGAGGCAAAAAATTTATAAAAATAAAAATAATAATAATGTAAAAGACACAGAAGATACAGTGAGACTGTCTAACATAGGTTTAGCCAGAGTTCTGGAAGGAGGAGATAAAATGAAATGGAAGCAATTATTTGAAGAGTTAACTGTTAAGGATTTTTCAAACTGACAAGACTTTAAGACTTTAAGAAGTCTTATGAACTGAAAGCATAATAAATTGAACAGAAATCCATACCTAAGCACACTGAAGCAAAACTTCTTAAAACTAAAGACTAAAAACAGATATTAAAAGGAGCCAGAGATGAAGATACTTTCAAAAAAGCAACACTATACTAACAACCAACTTTTGACTAGTAAAAATGGGAAAGAGGAGATAGTGGAATATTATTTTCAATGTGCTTAAAGAAAATAGTTACCAACCTAAAATTCTATAGGTAGATAAAATAAAGACATTTCAGATACATTAGAGTGGACATATTTTGCCACTTGCAGATCCATAGTGAAGGAAATTTTAAAGCATGTATTTCAGGTAGGAAGAAAATGATTACACATGGAAATTCTGAGAGACAAGAAATTAAGAGCAAGGAAAGTGGAAAATATGTGAGTGAATCTAATGAATATTAGCTGTGTAAAACAATAATCATTGTCTTGTGGACTTTTTAAGACACAAAATTAAAATACAAAATAACAATAGCATATAAGTCAGGAGAGAGTATGTGGAGTTCAAGTGTTTTAACTTCCTTATATTATCAAAGATAAATGTTGACAAAAATGTGTGTGTAATTTTTAAAGCAATTGATAAAAGAATGCAAGCAAAAGGGTATAATTTTAAACTGGTAAAGAAAATTTCATACATAAAAATCAAGTATCAATCTAAAGGAGAAAAAAGAGAAAGAAATGTAACTGATCAGACAAATGAGAGCACTTTTAAAGATGGCAGATTTAATTCTAAATATAGTAGCAATTACAGAAATGTAAAAGGACTAAATGCTCCAGTTAAAAGTTAAAGATTGGTTAAAAAATCCAGCTGCTATTAATAGGAGACACATTTAAAGCATAATGATAAGGTCTGAAATTAAAAGGAAAATACATACCCTGTAAACACTAATCAAAAGAAAGCTGATATGTCTAAATGAAAACATCAGACAGAACACACTTTAAGGCAGAAAGCATTACTACAGATAAAGAGGGATACTTTACTTATGACAGGTTCAGTTAACCAAATAGATATTGCCTTTAATTCATATGAATCTTGAGACTATTACAGTCTCAAGATATTATACAGAGCAGAAGTTGAGAGACTACAAAGAGGAATAACAGAAGTTATATACATGTGGAGGGAGGGCATAGTATATAAAACTTGGTATGTACAATGGCAAAATACACATTCTTTTCAAGCATATGAATGGAATTGAAATATACAGATAAAGATAGACAAAGCTTTCCCCCCTCCTAGCCAAGTAGATGATTTTCATCATTATTCCAAAATGTTTATTTGGAACACGAATACACATTATTTGTATACTTAAAAGCAGGTTAGATAGGGTCCACTTTTACGAGTTTACAAGCAACACTAAATGCATATACACCAAAATTGAGCACTAGTACATGCCAGCGCTGTAGAGGATACTAGTTTATTTCATTTAATGATCATTCTACTATGTAGGTATTATTATTCCTAATTTAGAGATAAAGAACTAAGACTCAGATTAAGTATATTTTCTAAGATTATCTCTTCAGTAAATGACAGTGCTAGGATCCAAATCTATTCTTTTTATGAGCAATGAACCAGCTCCAGAAAATACTTATTCCTTTCAAACTCAAAGTAAGGAGGTAAGCATTCTTACAGAAGGATCTCTAATAACTTTAGGAAGCTATCTTTGTGCAACATTGACAAAGGTTTAAGTGCCTATAATATAGGAGTGTTACATATTGAGCCAAAGAAGTGGCTAAAATAGTTTAAGAGAGCTATTTTAGAAGATAGAGGTAGTATTAGTGATTTGGAATGTGAGAATGGCTGAGGGTGTAAAGAACTATCATGTACCCAGCACAACAGAAATTAAAAAGCCTCTTCTCTATGGCATCTTATGCCATTGAAAATCCTTTTCTTCTAGTTCAAATTCACTATTTTGCTATTGCTTATGGTTCCTGAAATGAATCCCAATTTCAACAGGCGGTTTTTCATGACCAAATGAAAGTCGTTAAAAATTTCCTCTACTTTGAAGTTTTTAGAATGTGCTATTTTGCTGTTTAACACAGGGAGGAAAACACTCATAGAGATAAGTATAATTATACAGTGTATCAATCAATTATTTAAATCTCTTCAATATTTGAGTAATTAGGCCCATATCATCATCTAGCAACTATTTTAATATTCTTCTGGCTGATTTCCCTGCCTCAAGTCTCATCCCACTCTTTTACCTTCTTCACATCTTGCCCTTAATCCCACAGCTTTGCTCCAGTACAGCCATTAGAGTTATCTTTTCACAATAAAGATTCGATTATATCATTTAAATGCTTTTAAAAAAATCAGTGACTTTCACTGAAAAATATCCATACTCAATTTAGTGTCGTTATAATGTTCTTTGCAATCTGCCCCCAATTTATCTTTCCAGTGTCGGCTTCTCCACTCCCTAACTGTATCCTCTTCCCATAAGAAACAAAAGACTGATATCTCATTTATGAAGAATACTGTACTCTGCTGCTGTGCTTATGTGATAAGAAACTGGGGCCAGAGAGGTTAAATTTAAGCCCAAGCCACACAATAAGTAAATGGCAGAGCCAGGATTCAAACTCAGGATTCAAATCATGGGCTTAACCCAGTAAACTACATGGCCTTCTTCTGTCCTTTACATGTTTTGTGAATTTTGTTTTAACCATGTGAAACAAAATTAATTTTTAGCATATTAAATGCTATGCATAATTGTTGCTATCTTGCAACATAATTGGGTGTAAAACATAAGCCAGTCATACAATAAATGATTCTGTTGTTTCTGTAGAACTTACAGTTGCCATTAGTATCAATAGTTTTCCTTCACCTCAGACACTTATTGATGATAATAATACCTTCCAGTCATTTAGGGCTCACTATGTGCCATGCATTGTGCTGAGTATTTTACATACGTAATAACATGTAATGACCAAAGCCACCCTGTGAAATAATTACTTCTATTTCCATTTTGTGATGAGAAAACTGAAGCTAAAAAGAAAGTCTAAGTAAATTGTTCAAGATTAAACAGCTGGTAGTGGGGCTGGACTTGAACTCAAGACTGCCTTACTTTAAAGCCTGTGCCCTCGATTACAACATTATGAGATCTCCCTTTAAAGCTCCTAGATTGAACTTCTCAATAAACTGAGTCCTACTGTCTGTGCCCTCTGCCTGCAATTCCTTGTTTTCCACACATGTAGTCTTCTGCCAGTCTTATCTTTCCCACAGAGTAGCTGACCAGTTTCTTTCTGCTCCTGTTCTCCTAGTATCTCGGGTACTAAACAGCTTTAAATAGCAGAAACTGTAGTTATGAGCTAGAGTTTATTTCCTCCTATAGGGAATGGCTTCAGAGGAAGGAAATGGGTGACGTGGCTGAGGTGGAAAGAAAAGACTTCAAAGGTCACATGATGCAAGAAAGACTTTTCTATTCCTTTCATCCCTTTGCACCAAGATTTCCAAATACCTAGGATCTAGAACTCCTTATGACTTTGTTTTCCTCCTCTGTGCTCAGGTAGGCTGGGCTTCAGGTCTGTAGATTGCAACAATAAAAAATTGGGATGACTTTTGGAAGGCTCATTATTTTAGACATCAATTCATTTGCATATATGCTAGGCATTGTTCAAGATACTGGATATACAGGTGTGAACGAAACAAAGTACCTGCTTTCATGGACCTTACAGCTTTCTGGGAGACAAAAGACAATTAACAAATAAACAAATATATAATATAGTGACAGTGATAAAAGCTATGAGGAAAAAGAAATTATAGTAAAGGATTAGAAAATGAAGGGCGATGGTGGGTGTAGGGCTGCTATTTTAGTTAGGGTGATCAGGAAAGATCTTTCTGAGGTGTTATTCTTTGAGCAAAGACATGATGTGAGCATTCTGACAGAAGAAACAGCCTTGAGGTGGAAGTGTGCTTGTCATATTTAAGGAAGATAAGGAGACCAATGTATTAATAGATGGAACAGACTGAATAAGGAAGACAGTGGGGGGAGATGTCATTTAAGAATAGCCAGGGACCAATTGGAGCTTTAGATTTGTATTCTGATGCGGTGAGAGGATTTGAAGATTTTGAGCAAAAGAGTGAAATGGTCAGATTTATATTCTAATAGGATCCCTCTTGCTGCTGAATAAAGAATACATGATAGGGGGCAAGGGTGGAAGCAAGAGACCAGAGTACAGTGGTAGAGAATTTGAGAAGTATTCAGATTCAGGAAATGCTTTGAAGATAGAGCTGATAAGAATTGCTAATGGATTGAATATGAGGTGTTTAGCTTGAGCCAAAAGTCTTTGGGTTTTGGCTGAGGCAGCTAATTGAATGAAGGTGCCATTTACTGGGATGAGGAAAACTGAGATGGGGATTAAATTTAGGAGAGGAAATCAAGAGTTTGGTTGTAGATTTGTGAGAGTTAGACTTTCAAGTTCTTGGGAACAATAGGCCTCTAGTAGCTGCAGCTGGTGTTAACCTTTTACAGGGAAATGTCTAACTGGAGGTGAGGGGGCAGAGAAACAGAAGAAATAAAGTTCCTTCTCAGTAATTCTCCAGATATTCAAGTGATAAAAAGTAGGTTAGTCAACCCAGCCTGTCTTATATACACTACGATTTCAGGGCAAGAAGTAATTTCTTCTCTCTTCAAAAAATGTCCTGATTTCTTTTGTCTCAAAATTTCTGAACTTAAATCAAGTTTATTCCACAATTAGAGATAGAAAGCATAAAATGTAAATAGTTTGAGAGGTAATCCAATGTGTATAAGGTTTTATCAAATTATAACCGAGCACAGATGAAGGTCCTGAGTGTTTAAAAGGAAGAAAATGTCATTGTCAAGAGAAAGGATGTCAATAAAACAAAGATTTCATAATCAGGCCAGGCACTGCCCTATTACAATTTCTAAGTGAGAAAACAGAGAAAGAAGTGTTTTTATTTTGAAGGATCATCTAGGTTTATACCCACGTGGGAAGTATGCATTTAATTTTTTTCTCTTCCTCATCTTTTTAACTCTTCTACCTTTTATCCCTTAGTCACTCCCCAAAAGTGTTTTTTAACTAGAAGGCCTGTGGCATGATAGAGGCTTGTTACGTCTTTTCCAGGGACAAACTTCAAACAGATAGCCCTGAAGAATGCTACTTGTCTGTACAATCTCCGTTTGATGACACAGTGTCCTAGGGAAAGAGTACCACATTTAACACCAGAAAGGATGTAAGGCAGCTTTTTTATTATGTTTTTTTTTTTCTTTTTGAGATGCAGTCTCGCTCTGTCACCCAGGCTGGACTGCAGAGGCATGATCATAGTTCACTGCAGCCTTGAACTCCTGACTGAGCTCGAGTGATCCTCCCATTTTAGCCTCCCGTCTCAGCTTCCTGAGTAGCTGAACATTATGTTTTTTTTCCCCCTGATTATCAGAGTAATACATTCTTATTGCAGAATATTTTAACAAAAAAGTTAAAAAACCAAAACACCAAAAGACTATTTAAATTCCTGCTTTTTAGGCCGGGCGCAGTGGCTCACGCCTGTAATCCTAGCACTCTGGGAGGCTGAGGCTGGTGGATTGTTTGAACTCAGGAGTTCGAGACCAGCCTGAGCAAGAGCAAGAGCAAGACCCCGTCTCTACTAAAAATAGAAAGAAATTAGCTGGACAACTAAAAAATTATATAGAAAAAAAAATTAGCCAGGCATGGTGGCACATGCCTGTAATCCCAGCTACTCAGGAGGCTGAGGCAGGAGGATCGCTTGAGCCCAGGAGTTTGAGGTTGCTGTGAGCTAGGCTGACACCACGGCACTTACTCTAGCCTGGGCTTTTTAGAGGTAACAACATTTTGGCATATTTCCTTCCAGTGTTTTACACATTTAGTTCTTTCATAACTGAGCTCTTCATTGTACAGGCAATTTTGCATCTTGCTGTTTTTAACATTATGGTGTACATATTTGTCCATATCATTACATCTTTATGGCTATATAATCATCTGTAGTATAGCTACATCATAATTTACTCAAGGCAGTTTCCGATTATTTACAATTACAAATAACACTGTGATAAACAGCTTTGTGCATAAATCTTTGGCCTTCTTTTGGATGATTTACTAAAGGAAGAATTGGTGCATTACGTGTATACACATTTTTTTAAAGCTCCTGATATACATTGTTACGCCAATTTCTAGAAAGGTTATTATCAAATTACACTTGGGGGGAAGGGAAAGGGAGAGCTATTGGATCTGGTAGAAAATATTTGACAGCAATCCTTACAAAGTACTATGCCCCTGGGGAAAAGCCCCTCTGGAAAATGGGCTTTCTTAAAGCACTAAAATTCTTACATCAGATTGTCCATACCATACAATATGTCTGGGTTACGAGGAAAAAGGAAAGGAGAATTGAGAATTTGAGTTAGAAGTGAGACATAAGCTGACATGTCTTAAATGATCAATTTGGGAAACTAAGTTTATCAACACTATTAAAGGAGACAGATATTTTAAATAGTGATTCAGAATACTAATTTTGTATGATTTCATGCTATTTAATGGGAAATAACAGAGTGTTTTCCATACTGTGGGTCCTAATCCATTAGTGAGTTATGAAATCAATTTGTTTGCTATGACCAGTATTTTTAAAAAATACAATAGAATTAAATAGAAAATAAGAATGCACTGTACCTATTTAAGGAAAGTATTATTTTGTGAAACTTTTGTTTCAGTGTACACATTAAAACATATTTATTATTGTGGGATGTAATCAAGGAAAATATAGTTTGAAGCCATTGGTGTAGTAGTGGAAAGTATGGGTTTTGGGATTAGCCAGACGGCATTTGAATCTGGGCTCTGCATGACTTTTGCCAGTTATTTAACTTCTCTATGGCTTAATCCCCTCACCAAAAAAAAAGAGTAATAATATCTCCTTCCTGGTGTGTGTGTGTGTGTGTGTGTGACGATCAGAGATTACTTAAGCAGAATGCCTAAAACAGAGTCAATGATTAATATATAAATACTTCCAAATCTTCCCCCAAATAATGTTCTCCTTGTAAAAATACTTCATTTGCTAGAAGGAAGACAATGTTTTACTGATGACTAGATCTGTTGTTTTAGTCTACTTTTAAAGCACCTCCCTCAGTCTTTTTCTCTAATTTGGTTTAGTAAGGAGACTTGAACACATAGTTTCCCCCTTTCTGTTTTCACATTGTACATATCTATATTATGGATTTTGGCACTTTAAATCGGTCATATATTGGCTAATTATTTCACAGTTCAGCTATCATTAAAAACTTTCAAATCTTGTCTCATTCTTATGACAGCGCTGGGGACGTTGCAGGGTGCTGGATGAAAATCTGTTGAGTTGGTACACCTTTTGCAAAGTATCACTTGTTCATTCACAGGGAAGCATATGTAATGCTGATTCCACCAGCATTTTTCACTCCTACTCCATGCTAAACAGGTCAGTTAGGCATTAAGGCATGTCTCTAGGTAGTACAAGTGGAAAGTGTGAACAGAGAAACCACTTTACGTGAGGATGGTAGAAAATTAGATCCTACTTTCCTTTCCCCACTCCTGTGCCCATGGGGGAGGGGGTACTTAAAGCCCGGAGGACCGGGGTCCAGAAACGTGCAGGCGTCCTGAGCCCCAGAGGCTTGCCAGCACGCACGATCCCCCGCACTGAGAGCTCTTCTTCCCAGATGAATTCTCATAGTGTCACAGACGCGCGCAGCCTCGATCGATACTGGATGGCAGACGTGCTCCCGCCGTCAAGTGTAGGCACAGGGCGGTGGATGCAGCCGCCCTGCAGCTCTGTCGCAGCTTCTCATCAGCTCAATACAGGCTGAGGACGTTAACCCGTTTCCTGACGGATCCCTGCACCGCGGCCCCCGGCCCGTCCTGTCCACTGCCCCTTCCCGTTGCCTGTCTTCCGCAGGGTGGGAGCTTTTCAGTCCGACGCCCGCTCGTGGGGGGCGGCCGAGCCCCAGCCCGCGGTGGGCGTCTTGAGGTGGCCTTTCTGCCCAGCTCCCCAGTGGGACGGTCCCTGGAGGCGGCGGGGAGTGCCGGGCTCGCTCACACTCAGGACTTACCTTGTTGCGCCTTCGGCGGGGCGACAGGGGGCGGTGGCCCCAGCAGATCTCTGGGGCCCCTCGGGGGCGCTGTGGGGCGGGGCTGAGGCTGGCGCCGCCGCCAGGTTCGCCGGTTCCCGAGAGCCCCGCCCGCAGAAAGCCCCGCCCCCGGCGCCCGCTCCCACTCGCGATTGGCTGGGCCGGCCCGGGGGCGGCCGGCGCGGCCCTGGCCGCGTCTCAGCTATAAAGACGGTCCCGGCATGACCGCCGCGGCGAGGCTCGGGTAGTTACTGTGCTTGCCCGCTCTCGGCCCCCGTGCGCCCCGATTTCTCTTGCACCCGAGCGCTCCCGACTAGACCATGCCAAGGGGCTTCCTGGTGAAGCGAACTAAACGGACAGGCGGCTCGTACCGAGTGCGCCTAGCCGAGCGGGTCTTCCCTCTGCTGGGGCCCCAGGTGGTGCCGCCCTTCCTGGAGGAGGCTCCTACCTCCTCCTTGCCAGATGTGGAGCCCCCGACCCAGGAGGAGCCCGGAAAGGGGCTGACGGCGGAGGCGGCCCGGGAATTGGGGTCGCCCTGTCGGGTGGCCGGGGTGAGCCCAGCGGCTGGAGGGCGGGAAGGTGCAGAGAGGAGGGCGGATGGCAGGGAGGGTCCTGGGCCCGGGTCCGGGCCCAGCCGGAGTCCCACGAAGCCAGTGGGCACGGAGCTGCGTCGGGCGTTCCTGGAGCGCTGCCTCAGCTCGCCCGTCTCTGCCGAGTCCTTTCCCGGGGGTGCCGCCGCGGTGGCCGCTTTCTCCTGCTCGGTGGCGCCAGCAGCCGCACCGACCTCAGGGGAGCAGTTCCTGTTGCCGCTCCGGGCACCGTTCCCAGAGCCCGCGCTTCAGCCGGACCCCGCGCCCCTTTCGGCCACCCTGCATGGCCTGAAGCGGGTCGCCGGTAGCGAGCGCCGTGCCAAGATACCTCCGGGCTGCACTTCTGGAACTGCGGCCACGGGAATCAAGAAGCCAAAGGCTATGAGGAAGTTGAGCTTTGCTGATGAGGTGACCACGTCCCCTGTTCTGGGCCTGAAGATCAAGGAAGAGGAGCCCGGGGCGCCGTCCCGGGGCTTGGGGGGCAGCCGCACGCCGCTGGGAGAGTTCATCTGCCAGTTGTGCAAGGAACAGTATGCAGACCCCTTTGCACTGGCCCAGCATCGATGCTCCCGCATCGTTCGCGTCGAGTACCGCTGCCCTGAGTGCGACAAGGTCTTCAGCTGTCCTGCGAACCTTGCTTCCCATCGCCGCTGGCACAAGCCGCGTCCTGCAGCTGCAAACGCTGCCACAGTCTCCTCCACCGACGGGAAGCCGCCTCCGTCGTCGTCTTCGTCCTGCCCGGAATCCGGTGCCATTGCATCTTTTCTGGCGGAGGGGAAGGAGAACAGCCGGATAGAGCGAACTGCGAATCAGCACCCGCAAGCCAGGGACAGCTCCGGGGCAGATCAGCACCAGGACAGCGCCCCGCGCCCGGGCCTCCAGGTGCTGATGCACCCAGAGCCCCCGCTGCCACAGGGTCCCTATATGGAGGGGGTGTTTGGGCGCCGGGTGCCTGTGCCAGGCAGTGCCAGTGGTGGAGGGGGACCCGAGATCTTCGTGTGCCCATATTGCCACAAAAAGTTCCGTCGCCAAGCCTATCTGCGTAAGCACTTGGGCACTCATGAGGCAGGCTCGGCCCGTACGCTAGCCTCGGGTTTTGGCTCCGAACGCGGCGCCCCACTTGCCTTCGCTTGCCCGTTGTGTGGGGCGCACTTCCCATCCGCAGATATCAGGGAGAAACATCGGCTGTGGCATGCTGTCCGCGAGGAGCTGCTTCTGCCCGCTCTGGCAGGGGCTCCTTCCGAAACGCCCGGCCCAGGAGGGGCATCTGATGGGAGTGCTCAGCAAATTTTCTCATGCAAGCACTGCCCGTCCACTTTTTTTAGCTCCCCGGGGCTGACCCGGCACATCAATAAGTACCACCCCTCAGAAAGTCGGCAGGTATTGTTGCTGCAAATGCCACTGAGGCCCGGCTGCTGAGGGCCAAGAGACCAGGAAGATTTCAAGGTTGACCTTGGAGCAAACAGATCATGGGAATTTCTGTGGGGCTTTCTTCAACTTTCAAGTTTACTTTCTTTCCTTCCTATGTTTTGTCTCCTAAAATTCTCCCCGTAGTCTATGTTCCGCCAGAGGAGCAGACAATGAAATGTAAAATCCCTCTCTAGAGCAGGTATGTATATGGTATAAACCCTCGCAGTCAAAGACTGTCAGCTTTAAATCCTTCTCACTTTCCCCACTGAAATAGGATTTTTTTTTTTTTTGGCCTCAAAACTCTGGAGACCCTAACGAATCCTGTATGATTTTGTAATTCCTATGGAAAGTCGCAGTGAATGCGTGCATGTCTCAACGTCTACAAAGGGTTCTGGCTACCCAAAGTGGTAGTAACCAATTTTTTTCTCTTGCCATCACAGGCACCTATCTATGTAGTTTCTGTCTCAATAGGGTCAGATATCTTGTATTGTATATTCTGTGAATTAAAAGTTATGTGATTGGTGCCAAACTTAAGGGGGGGAAAAGATTCAAGACTTGTGTCTGTGGGCAGGAAATGCAAGAGAATGTTTGCTGCTTTTGGGAGGGTGTCTAACACTGTAACCTTTCCTTTCCCCAATTGTATGTACTAGTTCATTCTTAAGTTAAGGTTTGGAGGGGTGGGGAGGGTGCTGCTTTACTAGAAAGAGTTGAGACACCCCTAACCCCCAAATTCTCATCTTTAGCTATTTTGTGTGCAGTACTCAGGAAGAGCTACTTTAAACCTTTCTTTAAATAGCCCTTTGGAAATACAGAAATTGTTTCCTTAAGTTTGACTGTTTTAATGCGGTTTCATCCAAATTGTTTTAATGCTTCTGCTGTAAATCTCATACTGTGTGTTATATATACAACTATGCTCAGCTTAAGGAAGATGTTAATACCTATAATCCACTAAGGAACTGAATGGCAATTCATTCAATATTCAGTATTTTCTTTTCAGCAGCAACTTGTTTTTGAATTTTTTGTAAACCATTTCAGTGTACATTCTGTACCCATGCCCTAAAAGCCAGAGTCGGGGACACTGGCTGAGCACTGCTTGACAGCCCATATTTGTAAGATGCTTACCACCAAATAAATGTACATAGATTGTGCTTTGTTGTTGTGTTCTGTGTTTGTCTTAAGAATCCTGTTGAACACAGCCTATTTTCAAAGCCACATTTCTTATCTCCCCAATGTCAGCATCCTATTTTAGAATCTTAGTGACCCATTTAGACAGAACACAAAGACAGGAGATAGTATATTTTGCAAATGAATGTAATGGTACAGAAATGGAATGGAAATTTTTCCTTTGAAGTATGGCTGCACTGACTGAGCTCCAACAGGCAACGAATATGTACCATTCTTTAAATCTAAAATGACACTTCCCCGCAACAAATGTCAACAGAATATATTTTAAATATTTTCTTTTTTAGAAGCTAGAGAATAGTGTTATCTGAAGATGAAAAAATTATATTAATGGTGCTAGTTTCACTATTTTGGGTGGGTATTTTCACTTCATTTTGTTACATATCCATTAGATGTTTACTTTAAAAAAAATGAAAGCAGTTTAGAAACATGTAAGCATTACTTTGATTTTCCTTTTTGTAATTTTTCACCTTCGCTGTGGGAAACTGTCTATATTGTTTAATCTTGTTCCTAGGGACTCCCTATCCATTTATTTATCTTCTACATAAGCTTTCATAGAAATTTTAGTTTTTATTTATAAGAAAACAAAGAATTGAGTCACAGAGGCTCTGAAAGGTTGTTTTAGAAAAACCTGTAAGTAGAAAGTATTATTCCTCAAAGTATATTATAAAACAAAGTGAAATTTAAGAAATCAAAGAAACATGAAGCTGAGATAAATTGATGCTTTAACCAAGTGCACTGGGTGAAGTTTCTGGCCAGCCTTTATGAAGGTATAAAATTTCCTGTGTTTTTAATGATTGTTGTAGGAGCTTTGAGAAATAAGTTGGAGTGTACCCTGAAAAAGGAATTCAAATTAATTTTTCATGATTAGCTAAGATAACCTAGGTTCATGCTTTACATCTCCCCATTAATCATACAGCCCTGCTTATTGAGTCTGAAAATATAAACTATAGAGAACAAATCAATCAACACTCATGAACAGGAAGTGGTAAGAATATTTTTATTGTATTATTAAATACCGTGTCATCTTTTTTCCCATTGTTACAAATTTGTAGATGCTATGTGAATGATGATACATAATTTATGGTTTGCCAGTATGATATATTACACATGCAGTTAGTACCGACGTCATGCTACATTTCCTTAGGAGATGCCCATTCAAAACAAAATGTGAGTAGCTTATCTACTGTAAGAAAATATTTTTGGAGTGCGGAATGTATACCAACCTGCACCTGCAAGTTCAGTATTAACAATATTAGATTTAACATAAGACTCCTGGGTCATGTTTCCTTTTCTTTTTCAATAATATACATAATTTGAGCAACATATTTATATCAGAAAAGTTTTTTTTCCCTTCTCCCTCCTTCTTTTTGGTACTCAAGAAAGAACACAGATACACCAGGATCTAGCAGCCAATAATAAAGGGCCACGATCTCAAAACAGAAATGGCATTTACAGTGATACCACTTAAAAAACAAAATATTAGAAAAATATATGGAAGCTAAACATAAAGTTCAGCACAGTGATTTTTCTAGTTACTGGATATACCATGGCATCACCTGCACAGCCAAGAGATGAGACATTGCTTTGGGAAGAAAAAGTTAATGCTAAAATTATTTCAGTTGGAATCTGAGATGCTAAAAGACCATTTGTGTGTTTTATTTTCATAACATAAATAGTCTGTACACATCCTGTGTATGAACAGATTTGCAACTTTTGCTATAACTTTACAAATGCTTAAATTTAAAATTTAATATTTGTAAAAAAATTATAGTTATTTATTGAGCCATAAAGTTGCAATTAGGCACAATAAATAAAATAATGAGAATATTTGTTCAATTATTTTTTGGCTAGTTAATCATGAGATTAAAGGTAAAACTACTTAGACATAATTATCTAGAAAGGTAAAGGGTATACAATAAAACTCTACCCCCTCAAAACATGGCAGCTTGGAGTGTGGGGATAAAAACAAACTGAATAAATAACCAAAATCTAAAATATTAAGCTACAAATTATTTAAATCCAGTGTTTTCTCAAATGTACAAGAAGAAACATGCATGTTATGGCAGACATGAAGGCCTGAAAGGGTTAACCCTATGATCTGTGCTAAGGTGGCTACTGCTGATCACTGTTGTTGGGCTGCTTGTCTCCTTAGGACTTATTGGCTGAGCCAGAGGAACGACGCAGCTTCATGGACATGCGGCTTTTGCTAGTTCGAGGAGACATTGGAGAGGCCAGGTCAGCCCCATCTACCTGCGTTGCTGTGGGAGTTTCACTGGGTAGAATCTCTGGGTAGGAGCCTGTAGGAAACAGCAAAAGAATTACTACAGTCATCCAGCCTCTCACCCCTAATAAATAACCTTTCTGCTACTAATCTGTAGCAAGGATCCCATCTCTTAATGAGATCTTTTGCGAGGAAAAAGGCGGCCCCAAACTTGCTTGTTACAACAGCCTACTAATGTATTTAAAACTCAGGGATCTGGTGGCTCATGTCATCATACTAGCAAGAAAGTGCCAATCATCATCCCCAGACCCAGAACCCTGGAAAAAGCAGTGGGAAGGAAAATCTTTGGGCCAGAAAGAACAGGGATGCAAAGCACCATTAGCATGCAGGGAAGGGCTCTAAAAGCAGGTGAGAGGTACCAATTCCTATCTCTAGGACTCAGGGTATAACCATGAAAAGGGCCTTTGCTACTTAAACTTGAAAAATGGCACCAGTTTTAGAACCAAAAATTCCAAAAAGGAACTCAGCACTATGAGATGAGACCATTATACATGCTAGGCATTTAAGTATGGTTTTAAGAAGGAATAAGATAAATTCCTAGGGCAGGGGAAGGACAAGAATTCTTTATGTGAAAGTCAGTCAAAAAAGGCAGACTGGCTCCACAAAATGTCTTAATGTACGAGAGAGAAACAATGCTTTTGTTTTCATTAACTTACACCTTTGCAGTTATATTATTCAGTCATAGAAAGGAGGTAACCAGTAGAATTAGTAGATGTAAAATTTTAGAAGCAAAAGAAAATAGGAAAATTCTGCATGTCATTTACAAAGTTTTCTTTATCTCTGTACTTTATTTCTATGAATTATGATTCTCTAATATACACCAATACTTCAGAACCTTGCACATTATAGGCTCTCAAATATTTTCTGAACGAATAAGACATTACATTAAAAATAAAAGCCCTTCATAAAAAAACAAAAAAACTGCAAACAGAATAACAAAATAAAAACTCTGTATATTTTAAGGCACTTTAATCCAGATTTTCTGGGTCTAAACACATGAAAATTTTCTTTATGTGTGTCGCAAACAAACAAAAACAGTACATAGGTTTCAGGCTTAAATTTATAAATTTTCTTATTTTAGGGAGACTTTTAGCATATTTGTTAGCCAATGCAGCTGCCCACTGACATTTCAAATTTGGAAATAAGTATGCTAGCCCTTCCATATAAGAAAAGATTTGTGGTTAAATTGAAGTTATGAATATTTGTAAGGAGAAATAAAGACTTTCAGTAAGGTGTACAGATCCTATTCAGATGTCTTAAACAATTAAGAATGTGTCTGTAGAACATTTCAAGTGTTTTTAAGGGAAAATATTACACTTGAGAACAAATATACATTGCCAAGGAAAAATACTCTGTCATTCATAATCATGGTCAATTGTCCTCCTTTTCAAGGTAACTTCTCCAACATTCTTTCTTTTCTAATGGAAAATGAGATTGACCTTCAAAACGTAAGGAGAAGGAAAGATATTTCTGTTCACCTTTACTCTTCCTGAAGATCTGAATTGGTTCATCATAGTGGACACATACTGGAAAATCTAGAGGCGAATATGAATCCATGGCCCCTTTTAGGGAAGCACTGCAGATGGATGGCAGAATGAAGGTGAAGAGCAATAGCTCATGCTTTTCTGGTAATGCATATTATTCCCGGCCATCATGTGAGGCTTTCCCATGGCTGTTTACCTTGAGATGGCCAATGTTTTCTAGCGGAGGTTTTGGGAGGAAGAGAACTATGACTGCATTTCTTTCTTTGTTGTGAATGAAGAAATGGAGTAGCGAGCAGAAGTGAGAAAACAAAAGAGAAGATAGATAACAGATATGAGAGACACAGTGCAGAATTTTACAGATGTTAACTGAGGAGCAGAGAAGAAAGTAATCAGGTTTTTATTGTGAAATATAATTCAGCATGCAATGAGTTAGAGTGATGATGTTTCACAACAGACAATGCTTTATAAATTCAAAGGTTATACTTACCAACTAACAAAACAAGTTCAAATAGGAAAAAAGAAAAGAAGAAAAAAATTCTATGAGAGATTCTATAAATATCTACCTTTCAAAGTGTTCACTGTACTGCTACCATATTATCCTAACCACTCAGTCATAAAATCTCCAGTGTTGCTTTGTCCAATATGGTAGCCATAGCCACATTAAAATTAAATTAAGTAAAAATTCAGATCCTTGGTATACTAGCCACATTTCATTTAACGGCCACATGTGATTAGTAGCTACTATACTAGACAGTGCAGATACAGAACATTTCCATCATCACAGAAAGTTTTATGGGAGAGCACTGTTTGAGTATGCCAAACTCAAAAGAATATTTTCCTCAAAAACAACAATTCCTCCATGTACCTTAATGCCTTCAAAGTGAAATCCCCCTTCAGCCAACTGAGACTCAAATTAGGCTTTTTAGTGTGTGTGGTGTATCATTTATACTTAACATACCCAAACTCTATAAATAATTTACAGTGTACAGACCTCAATTTTAGATGTAAAGAATATAACAATAGCTACATTTCACTTTATATCCTATTCTGCCTAATTATTGATTTAGACTAGAGTTATAAAGAATGCTGATTTATTTATTTCCATTATTAATATATCCTCAAGGATAAAGTTTTAAAAGTATCTGGGGGAGAATATGTTTGTGTATACTGTATCTGCTACTAGCACTCTTAAAGTGCTCACACAGACTGTGTATATATCTTGATGGTATAATAAATTGATATATTGCATACTGATTATAATGAACTGTTATAAATAACATGATGAATATGACTTTGGGGATCTAAATAGATTATAAAAGGGAACTCAAAGGATTGTTAGGATGATTTTGTTTGTACTGTTTGGTGAGAGTCATGACCAGTTTAAAATTTCCAGTTATTGGGTAAAATAGCCTTTTAAGATACTGTAACTTTGAAAGCAATTTCAAATTAATATTGAATAAGAGCTAATGTGATGTGTTAGAACATGGGCATGGGTTAGACAATCCTGGACTAAGTTCCAAGTCTGTCACTTTACTAGCTATCTGATCTCGGGCAAACTAAACTAACTTGAGACATTTTCTTTTTTTTTTTTTTTTGAGACAGAGTTTCACTCTGTTGCCAGGGCTAGAGTGAGTGCCATGGCGTCAGCCTAGCTCACAGCAACCTCAAACTCCTGGACTTAAGCAATCCTACTGCCTCAGCCTCCCCAGTAGCTGGGACTACAGGCATGTGCAGGCATGTGCTGCCATGCCTGGCTAATTTTTTCTATATATATTTTTTAGTTGGCCAGCTAATTTCTGTCTATTTTTAGTAGAGACGGGGTCTCGCTCTTGCTCAGGCTGGTCTCAAACTCCTGACCTCGAGCGATCCACCCGCCTCGGCCTCCCAGAGTGCTAGGATTACAGGCGTGAGCAACTGCACCCGGCCATGAGACATTTTCTTATTTGTAAAATGGAGACAATTATTTTGCAAAGCTGTTGTGGGGATTAATGACTACAGATGCAAAGATCCTGGCACATAGCAGGTGCACAATAAGTGTAGCTATATAATAAAGCTATCATACAGAGAAAAGTTAACAGACTTTTAGTCAGAACAGATGAAGACAGGAAGGGAAATAAATTATATTTTTGAAGAAAATGACCACCTACAAAATATGATTGTTCAAATGTAGAGAGTACAACATACCATTAAGTTTGGTTTGGGGGAAATAAAAGAATTTATCCTTTCTTATGTTGACAGTCCTATAAAACTTAACTTTATATTAAGGGTTACAGAGTACCCAATAACCTTACTGTTTAATATTGTGAAAGTAGTTGATAAGTGATTAAGATTAGCATGGGTATAGCACTGTCATAAGGAAAATAATAACACAATTTAAAATCGTTCAGAAATACAGGCAAACAAGTGGTTTCATTCTAAGATACTCAAGTACTATTACAGACTTAGAACAAATCAGGCTAAGCTTGTCTTATTATGCCTCCTTCTTACAAATGAGAAAACTGGGTGTAGGATAGATAAGAGTTCATATAAATAATAAATGACAGAACTAGGATTGAATCCAGATTGGTCTGATTCCAAAGCCTGTACTTCTCCCCTGGCAACCTTAAAGCTATTAAAACAAACAAACAAACAAACAAAAAAAGATTTTATTAATGGGTGGCAAAAGTAGAACCCTCAAAATAAAAATTTTTAACAATTCTAATTTGTAAATATGACAAGTTATTAGGCAATCTCTCTTTCTTTGTCCCCTCTATCAACAGCAAGAAATGGATGAAAATATTTCGACTAAATGGGTGTTGCAATAGTTAAGATCATTCACTCTAAAGTCAGGACTATGTTGGAATACTGGCTTTACCAAGTACCAGGTGACTCTGGTTAAGCTTTTTTCCTTTTACATTTCATAGAACTACCATGAAGCTTAAATGAAAAAATGTTTGTACAGTACCTAGAATAGTGCCTGGCACTCAGCAATTGCTCAATTATTATGCTATTTTCATTACAAAAATTTCGTATCTGGATGAATGTTCTATGTGGAAACTGAAACCTAGTAGTTACTGTCACAAAGGTTAGTGGATGTTATTTAAGATTGATATTATTTGCCTCTTAATCAAAAACATATAAGCCAAATTTCCAAGTTTAAAGTACTAATCAGAACGTATTTGGCTGCCTATATTTCAGGCTAACCTGGTGATAAAAAAACGAGTAGGAACCTATTTTTAAAAACATTAAATGAACAAATTTATAGCTTCTGTTATATATTGCAGGAAACTAATCTTCCTATGGGCATGCACAATAATATTCAGAATATGTATAAAATAACTATCCTCTAAGGGGCTACAATATTTTCTTTCATCATTTCAAAGCTTGGTAAGTTTTAAAATAACTTTTACAGAAGGATATTGAGCTAAAAAAGGTTACCTGACGTGATGGCTAAATTTTGACTGTCCATCACATTCAAAGATTGAGAGAGAGATCTGTCCATCATAAATCCTATCCTATCTGTATATGACAATACACATTTTGTGAAGTAATAGCAAAACTGAAGTTAGATTAGATGCTACTCTCTAGGTCTTCATAATCATTCTAGATTATCCCTGATTTTGATGGCACAGAAATTATATTTCAATCTTACTAATGTTTATAATATTCCTTTAAATAAGAACTATGTTTCCTAAAGGTAATTATCAAAAGTGGTATTTATGTATGTATACACACACACACACACACACACACACACACACACGGTGGGGGTGGCAAGCAACAATCCTGTAATTGTTAAAGAACTAAAATCTCTAACTTAAATTCTAGATATACCACACAAAAGGCATTCAAAAATATTTCTGGGTGATGATAGTAAAAAAATAATACTGGTAAAAATTATGATGTATTTTTAACGTTGAAACTGAGAAAGACAAACCCATTAATATTTGCTGTACACTTTCAACAAAATAGATAGAAATATCCTGTTTCTTGTTGGCTTTCTAGAATTTATCACAAAATGTAAAAACGTAATTTAACATTAGGGAAAAATCTGTACATTTTGAATGACCCCTATAATTTGGCCAAGAAAAAGAGTAATTTCACTTTGAAGTTTATGGTTAGAGGAGAGGTGTTTGTAAATATAAAAAAAAGTTAAAAAAGAAAGTCACTGTAAAACTTTTGATATTTTCCACACACAAGCCTGACAAAGATAAAGGGATTTTTTTCCTGTAATTTTTTAAAAATAAAAGACAAGAAAAATCTAATAATATTTTAATGTAGTTATGGAAGATCAACAAAATGTGACATCACGATATTTCCCTCAATGACCTTAGGGATAAAAATAATTTCCCTTAAGTATCACTCTACTGCCACAGACAGTACATTTTGAGAAAATACAGTTATGAAATTTATGGAACAACTATGATATACCAAAATCTTTCATATCCATCTAAATAATACTGAAGTTATATAAAAAAATCCTTTCTTGGATTGAAATTGAAATGTCGTAAGTTGGTACACTACGGTTAACCAGAAAGTGGCTTTCAAATAATCTTGAACCAAATTAAGTAACCTTTAAAAAACAGTATTTTTCTATACTATTCCACTGAATAGAAGGTGGTAAGAAAGAATATAATCATCGTATTGGCATTTTTTTTTCTTTTTGAGACAGGGTCTTGCTCTGTTGTCTGGGCTAGAGTGCCGTAGCATCATGACAACTCACTGCAACCTCAAACTCCTGGGCTAAAGCGCTCTTCCTGCCTCAGCCTCCCAAGTAGCTGGGACTATAGGCATGTACCACCACAGCAGGCTAAGT
Source organism: Lemur catta (assembly GCF_020740605.2). Classification (NCBI taxonomy): domain Eukaryota; kingdom Metazoa; phylum Chordata; class Mammalia; order Primates; family Lemuridae; genus Lemur; species Lemur catta. Next base: position 55,860,121 of record NC_059128.1, on the reverse strand, counting down.
TTTCTAGTTTTTGTAGAGACAGGGTCTTGCTATGTTGCTCAGACTGCTCTAGAACTCCTGGCCTCAGGCGATCCTCCTGCCTTGGCCTCCCAAAGTGCTAGGATTACAGGTGTGAGCCACAGTGCCCTGCCTACTGTCATTCTTTAAAACCTAATTTTGACATTATTACATTAGTATTATTAGTATTATTTTATATATACAGGGTATGCGTAGGATATCAAAAACTGATTCTCAATTGCAATTATGCATCCATTTCCTCAATGTGGTAAACAAATTTTACCATTGTTTAAAAAAATAAAAATGCACCTAAAAAAATGACACTATTATATCATTTTTGCAAACCAGAAGTCAGGTCTAAACTGTTATTACATGGCTTATTTTATGTCTCCTCTGTCCCACTTTGACTTTTAACTTTAAGGGGAGCTCTGTGTGTATGGGGTGGTTTATGACAGAAAAATAAAGATTTGAGATAATTGGAAGAAAATTATTCTTCAGATTCCATAATGTTTTTGCTACCATAGTAGTACATATTTCATTTTCATTTTATCGTGTTGAACTGAGAACCACTATGATAAAAGCTTCTGTTATAACTATTAAAGTCTGCAAAAAACCTATATAAAAATGTATTCAGCAATAGTGGGACAAGTTATTTACAAGTAAAAGCATCTTTTTGAAAATTAGAGTCCATGTGTCTAATGGTGCCTAAAGGCAATTTAAAAAGATTAACTGAAAAAAAATTTGTAGCACAATAATATGTTCAAATTCACATTTGTGTTATTTAGATAATCATAAGTGCTATTCTAAACAACTTATAGAATAATTTAGTATGATACAGTAAAAATGAAGCCAACAGAACCTTCACCTGGCTGCTGGAGCATCCTTTACCTAATATCTCAGAAAGTGGGAATACTACTTACTTCCCGTATTATATACCTGAATGTACAGGATAAATGCAAAATGGGAAATGACGAATATGAAGCAACTCCAGCTGGTAAACAACTACAACATGAAACAGCCTTTGTAAATTTAAGGGGATAAGTTAGTCCAAATGTGGTTCTATTATCAATATTTTTCAGTTGTGAAATTTACGGCTTACCTATATGATACACAGAAGTATTATTCATATCTATTTTAATATGGTCTAATACTTTATCTGATATTATCTATTATTAAACAATGAAATTGCCAGGTATACTTAGTTTTTATTTTGCTGTTCACTAATTTACTTTTAGTATCTTTCTTCTACCATCTTTTTTAATGCCAAACTGAGTAATTTTAGATAGTGTTAATCGATTAAAGCAAATATTAGACTTTTATCTTTTTCAAAAAATTCAAGCTAGTCTAATATGATTTTCTTTTTGCTAGGTCTTTTATATTAATTGAAGGGGGATCAAAGTTTTTTGGCACAATTATTTTCTAATGGTAATTTAATGATGACAGGAATGGAAGCTTTAACTTCATTAACTAAACCTCAACTGAGAATTACAGTAACTTTTTTTCAAATAGGCTAGAAAAGGAGTCCTATGCTTTTTAAACTTACTTAACATAAACAAAACTTATTTAACAAAGAGAATTTGAAGGTTCATAATGATGATCTTCAAATATATTATGTTCTCTTTTCCTGCTTCCCTTGAACACCATTACAATAGTCATCTTTGTATTTCTGGTGCCTAGTACAGTGCAAGGCACACAGAGAATAACCATTTGATGAGTTCAGATATCCAGTAACAATGCAACACATTACAAAATACAAAGACACACTACACTTCAGTTCAATAGTACTACTTTTTCATGCTGAGAAACAAACAAACAAAAAAGGTCAATATAACAAGGTGTAACTAATTTCAACCAAAGGGTTCTATTATTAGTTATTTTTTTAATCCCCAAACCATGTTAGTGTTTCATGCAGACCTGGGTTAGTCAATATAATTCTGGAAAAAAATTTAGTGACAATTTCTGAAATGTTTAGTATGAACCAGGACAGTGTTAAATTTGCTTACTGTTTGAGTTACAAGCTTAGAGCTTGCTAATTTTGAAAAAAGGAAATGGGAGAAGAACAGAGGGTGTTTTGGTTGACACTTTGTCTTACCTTCAGATAAACAGAACTGATATTTAATGATCTAAAGAGGGAAAATAAAATAAATGAAACAATCATAAGGAGTGCAAGATATTACAGAATAGGAAGGCCACGAGTCATTTATTTTCTTACTGATTTCTTCAAAATTAGTTAATTGTAAAAATGCAGTACCCTCTTACAATCGTTAATTATTGTAACATAATGTACTCTATTAAGCACTTCTCAATCTAGACCAGGTATTTTAACTTTATTTATAAAATCAGAGATGATGAGGCAATATTCTTGGAAATAAAATATGATCCTCTAAAGTTGAGACTGCATGCTCAACTTGTGTTTCTTTTGTAGATACTTTAGTAATGATCTCATGAGATACAAGAGTCACTGACTCAGATAAAATGTCACGCATGTACTTTTATGAAGACTGTTGGTGTTCTAAGGAACTGCATTTAGGTAAAAAAAAGTATAAGTCAAATTTGCAGGCCAAATTCAAATGTTAAATAGTGATAAAAATATTCATATTTCAATGATTAGAATTTTATTCAAGCAGGTTTTTAGAACAAAAGGGTATTGCATTTCAAGTTCCAGTAACAAGTAACTAAAACTTGTTTTTAATCTTACCGGCATCAGATGGTAAATGATGGTAGGGAGCTGGAGAAAAAACCTGTGCTGCAAAATCTTCAAAGGTTGTTGGCTCTAAATGGTGCTGGACAATTGTTTGCAGGTACCGTGCTCTCTCCTCATAGCTGATTTCCTTCAGTTAAGGATAAATTTAAATCCAGCTTATACTGGAAAAGAACAGATCTCACCAAAAAGGACTACTATGATTGCTAAGCCACTACTTCTTAATATAATTATTCACTAATTTTTTTGCATATCATTAACAGTATGGCTTTTTAAATTGTAAAAGTATAGTTTTTAACATAAGTTTACTCTTTACAAACCCACTATACATGACAACTTAACCAGGAGATATTTATTAAAAAATAATTACAATACCAAACTGTTGAAATAAAGGAAGTTTAACAGTTTACTTAAGAAAGGATTCAACTATCAGGTCAGCCTAGGCTCTTCTTATCTTGTTAATCAGCTTCCATCTGCAGATTTACTCTGAAAAGCTACACAATAAATATTATAATGCTGCTTAAAATACTATGCCCAAAATTGTATGTTTTTCATTTGTAAAGATTTATTATAAAAAATTCCTATATATCTTCTTCTTTTTCTAGAATCCCTGCATTTTCTCAGCAATTGTTCTCATCTTGAATGGAAGACTACTGTTGCTGTAATCCTTGAATAACTCCATGCGGTTAAGATAAATACATAGCTGAATCTGTATGTCAGGAAAAAATACCTAGTCAATTATAACACTGAAACATGCAGGAATATTTGCAAAGAGTCCACAGGACTCCTAAATACTGTCTAACAAAGCATCTACAGGGCACTGACACTGACAGAAAAATACTGTACTTTCCTTTCACCACATTTTCTCCTCTGATATTATTGACAAGCAACCAGTACCTTGAAGTGTTGTTGCTTTTGAACAACCCACTCCAGGCTTCCTGTTTCAGCAGGCCTGATTGTGCTGTTAGCACAGAGAGGGCGAGAAAGAGAGAGAATATTTCTGTTGTTCACGAAAGCAACTATGGAAATGGCTGTCAAAATGTAGAGCAGCAGGCAGCAACATACAATTATCAGGAAAAACTCACATGCTGACTTCATGTCGTATAGTTCCTGAACTGAGAAATCAGTTAACCTTTCTTCTACAACTTTTAAAAGTTTTCCTGCTGTATGTAGTGTGGTATGTTGACAGGCTTTACATAAGACATTTAAATAAGGATAATAAAAATTTGCCTATTCTTTTTTCACCGCATTTTTTCTAAAACCCTTTTTAATATTTTCTCCTCAAAATTCCTTCTTTTTTTTAAATTGCAATTCAATTATTCTAGTTCTACAATTCTAGAAATTGTAGACCAAGTCTACAACAAAGACCAAAAACAAAAAAATGAAACAAAGATCATTTAAAATGAGGATTCAGTGGGAGATATCATGGCCAATTATATTTACAAAAGTTTATTTTGAAGAGAAACAAAAGCATAAGAATTAAAAGTAAGATGATATTCATTATGCACCTGACTTTGTGACACCTTTTGCCCTCTAAATGGCCTGTGTATTCTCTTCGTGTGTTACAATCTATTTTATGCATCAAATATTGAAATAAGCCTGAATTCCAATTCCTGGCAACTCATTATTTTCAATTCTTTACACTGGGGTTGAACTTCAAAAGAATTTTACTTCTGAAATGGATAGTAACAGGACAACATGCTATATTAAAATGGTCAACGGTAAGGATTTTATGGGAGGATAATATAGACATTTTGGAGTCAACACAGAAAAGTAATACAGCACACTTTTAAAGAGGGTATATGGTTATAAACGGAAGAAGATGAAACTGATGGTTCAATCTAAATAATACCACATATCTCACAACTTGTTGGAAAGTACTTTTTTCATCGGGGGAGATTCACAGCTGCCGAATTTTCTGCAGTTAATAGAGTCCTTTGATTCACAGCAGTGCCCCTTGTACAAAAAATACTGGCCTTTGTGTATTACCAGAAACTAATTTTCTATTTGGCTGAAAAGGGAAAAATGGGGTTATTGCTTCTCCCTCCTACAGAGCTTTTCATTATGCCTGATGCACTCAACTTCTAAGCTCTTCTGAGAAAAAAAATAACTGAAGAGGCAAGAGGTAGAAAAATGAGCTTGTTAGCACATTAGAAGTGAAGTATCTTGGTGGGCCCTAGAAATTCCCAGTGGTGTGTTAACTTATCACTCTATGCATGCTGGCACTGATAGTCTCCCAATTGATCACTCTCTTTTCGCACCAAAGGTGCTGCCAGGAAGCAAAGGCTGAAGGCCCACAGGAGAACAGTCTGCTATCAAAACAAGCTGTTTTTAAAAGTCTCCTTGAATGGGTAAAACGCTTCATGAAAAGTAGGGTGGAGACACCTACCTGCTTTTAAAATGCTCTATTTTCAGAGGGCCTATAAATGAAATATTTTACTTTATCTTATTATATTTAGAGCTTATACAAAAATCAGGCAGAAAGAAAGCAAATGTTAATATTTCTAAAGAAAGGAAGATATTTTTAATGTAGTAAATTCATTGAAGAAAATGATTTTCTAGATAAAACACATTTTTGGAGGGTAATTCTACTTTGCTATACAAAAGGTAGTTTTAAAAACTCTGAAGAAACCCTAATACCTAGCTGGACAAAACTAAAATTATTCAGATATAACATTCATTTTGTATAAAAACACATGTATTTAATAAAATTACAATAAATCTTCATTAGTGAAAATAATGCTTTCTAAAATGATTTTTTAAAAGTTCAAGTGTAGGTGGTAGAGTGAAGGGAAATATTAATCCTTAACGATTGATTTTAAATGAAAAACTACAACACTCATCGCTTATTAGGGCAGGCTAATGTCTGAAGTTTCCTTTTTGGGGGGCTTATCTTCAGAAAACATTGTTAGTTTGGTAAATAATTATAGTATAAGGTAACTCACCTTCTAACAGCTAAATGCTCTTTATAATTTCCAAGTGTGATGTAGCCAAACAAAATAACAACATGAAAACAAACCAACTCAACCTATAAGACTTACATCTTTTCCCTTTTTTACTTTGGAAAACATATATTAAGGGGATATAAAATAATAAACTCTAATTACCTATGGTTCTTAGTCCACAACAAGGTGCTTTTTGTAATCTAGATGATAAAGTTCCAAACAGTGCCATTAGCATCTGCAATCGTAGCCATAATCCAGGAGTTAATTCCTGTATCTCCTTATAAGAGGTTAGACACTTATTCCTTAAAAGGCAGCTCTCTAGGGAAGAGTTATTAGTACCTGTACATTGAGTGGCATACACAAACTTGATAGCTAGCAACAATAGGACAACTCAAGCTATATTCCCACTGTGTGTGTTGCCATTGAAATTAAAAAACTGAAATGGGTAGGATGATAAAAAGGTAAAGGTAAACTAATAAAAAAAAATTTAGAACAAAAATTAAAGTACAAGTCTAAGTTAAGGTTTTTGTTGTAATTTTAAAAACAACTCAAGCCAAAATTAGCTAATAAAAACCATTTGATGAAGGAGACTTTGAGCTGGTAAGAATCTTTAATACAGAACTAGCCAATCAAAAGAAATAACACACAGGTGCTGCAATCACAGCAATATAATTATCCACTAATCCTTCGTTCTACTTTCTGCAGAAAGTAGAAGAAAGAAGCTGAAGAGGGAAGGAATATTGTTATTCTAAAAATAAAACATTTTCTGTAACAGAAATCATTTAATTCTAATCTGTACTTCATTAAGTTAACATCATTGTATTTTGATGTTGTTATTGTTGTTTTAGAGACAAGGTTACTCTATTGCCCAGGCTGGAGTGCAGTGGCACAAACATAGCTCACTGCAGCCTCGACCTCCTGGGCTCCATCTCCTGCCTCAGCCTCCTGAGTAGCTAGGACTACAGGTGCGTGCCACCATGCTTGGCTAATTTTTAAATTTAATTTTTTTTTTTTGTAGACTTGGGGCCTTGCAATGTTGCCTAGGCTGGTCTCAGACTCCTGGCACTCTACCAATCTTCCTCATTGGCCTCCCAAAGTGCTGGGATTACATGTGCAAGCCCCCACACCCAGCCAACATTATTATGCATTTTAAATAGCTACTCTTGATATTAAACTTCAAGATCAGCTGTAAAGAAAGTGGGGTTCAATTTCAACCTGGTCCCGAAAAGATATGCATGATTTCTCTGTCAAACAGTTTATCTGTATGTTAAATGGTGATACCATCACTTGCTCCTATTTACTTCATAGAGGTCTTGAAGATAAAGGATATAAATACACGGTAACCCAAAAGTGCCCATAGATCTGTGCTGAAAATAGTTTATTTGACCTTTGGCTCACATCTTTGTAAATAGCAGGTGCTTATCTCTAGGAGGACAATTTTTTTTGTCAGTTTATGAAGTATACCTGGTATTCATGTGCAAGAACTTCTTGATAAGACTGCTAATATTTCTTGTTTGTGTTATGTGCAGAGTGACTTTTGATTTATTCTGATAAAACGGAACTCTGAGTTCTTATGGGGAAAAGATGTAATATGAAGAAAGGATACTGCAGAAGGTTGAGTAGTATCAAGGATTTTACCTTTAACAAATAGGGGGAATGGATAAAAGGTTGATTTGGTATTAAATCTCCACAATAATTTTATTACTCTGGTATTTCTGAACTGCTTTTACTGTTAGAAAAGGAAAAACTGTCAGTTTTGTGATTCCATGGCACACCCAGTAAATTGTATAAACATTTAGCTCAAATGTAATTTGTGACCATTCTTTTTCTTTTGAGACAGAGTCCCACGCTGTTGCCCGGGCTAGAGTGCCGTGGCGTCAGCCTAGCTCACAGCAACCTCAAACTCCTGGGCTCAAGCAATCCTACTGCCTCAGCCACCCGAGTAGCTGGGACTACAGGGATGCACCACCATGCTTGGCTAATTTATATATATATATATATATATATATATATTTTAGTTGTCCAGCTAATTTCTTTCTATTTTTTTTTTTTTAGTAGAGATGGGGTCTCACTCTTGCTCAGGCTGGTCTCGAACTCCTGCGCTCAAACAATCCGCCTGCTGGGGCCTCCCAGAGTGCTAGGATTATAATAGTGAGCCACTGCACCCGGCCTTGTGACCAATCTTAAATGGAAATTTTTTTGTGTTGTAATATGTTGTATGTGAGAATGAATATAAAGTATAATTTTTATAAAAATGAATTATGAAAATTATAATTATAAGCAAATATCAAATATTTGTATTATTGCTTAATTTTTTTTCCTCTTAAATTCAGGTTTAATATTTTATACCCTAAACAAGAAAAAGCTCTTGGCTCCTTTTAAAGTAAAGGCAAGCATGAAGTGTTTATATCTGTGTTCAATGGTGTAGTTTCCGGGATTTAAGGCCTATACTTAAATTCTTAATTTAGTAAGCTCTTGCCTACACTCATATATTTCTATGGCTTCTATACAGTTTTAGCACTTAGGAATTTCACCTCCCTTCTCTATATAGAAGATTCTAAGAACGTAGGAAGAGGGAGAGTTCCAATAGTAAAAATTACTTACAAATTTTGCCTACTGACTTAAAACATTTTTTGGGGGGAGCACTATTTTAGTTGAGCAGATTAGAGCCAACTATTCAATATTCACAAAGTTTGTAAGGTTGGTAGCTTGAAATTGGCTATGGTGATAGTTTCCACATCATGAACCTCAGTGACTGTCACATACCAAACTCCCCATCCCCACTCCCACCTCCCCATCCTTTTTTCTTGGGCTTGTCCTAATAAACTATGCTTTCTTAAGAAACACTGTCTGGGCCCTGATTCTTGGGGGCAGATTTTGGTGGTCCTTCAATGTCACGCCTTCACTTTAGAGACCAGTAATCCAGCAATTCTATTTATGTTATTTAAATTTTAATTGTCCATTCTGTGGTTACAGACTAGTGGGGAGACTAAAATCATGGGGACAGAGACCATGACTTTATTTTTATATCTTCAGCACCTAACACAGGGCCCAGTAGTACTTAATGACTGTTTATAAATTACAGAAAATGAATAAGGTTGTTTTGATAGTGGATTAGGAGATGTCTGTTATGCTGACAGCCCCTTTCCTCTAATCCCAATTTGGCTCCCTGGAGGCAAACATCTTTGGGGCAAATATAGTTGGAACTTTCCTAGGAATAGATTTATAGTTTGAATCTTACTTGTGAGAAAGAGTTTGGTTCCACCAGGCCCCTTGATCTTGCTGACCTCTTTGGAACAAAAAAAGTGAAAAAAGCACAATGTATAAATACGTAAGGTATAACATTAAGAGAAAAGAAAGCTGATAATTACTTATACTATAATAATTTCCTAAAGAAAAAATGCTAGAAACGTTGAAGGCAATTACAACTCATAATTTAGCACTGAAATAATAATTTTTGCCTAATGGAGTGACAATTTTAAAAAATTTAAAATTTTTTAACAAATTCTACAATGGTATAAGGCAATGACTTCAGTTAACCTAATTCTATTTGCTTAAGTGGTCATCTGTAGAGAAGGGGGAAAAAAGGAAACAATCTCTGAGAAAATCTCTATAGATAAATGAAGGGTAATTTCAAACCACAGCAGGTTTCCAAAACTGCACTGTACACCACAAGAACAGAGGTGATGATACCCTCTAAAAATTTTGAATATTGAGGTTTTTAAAAAGGCCATTTTGGGAGGGATTATCATAAGACATTTATTGAGAATATTTAGGACAGTTTGAACTATAAGAAGGATACATCCACCAACATTACTTTCAGGAAACTTAGCAAAATCAGAAAAATGTTTATTCAGCAATAAGCCTTGCCTCAATGGAGAGTACAGAGATTTGCTCAGATAAACAAAGCTGCTGATGGGTAGAGCTGGGATTTGAATCTGTGTTTTAATTAATAGTCCAGTTTTCTTTCTACATCTAATCTCAATGATCTAGGTGTTGTGGTATGAAAAAACAAAGGTATGTTAGTTATCTCAAAGACAGCCAAAACAATGAATACTAGCTTAAATTCTAAGACTGGTAATTTCTGAAAGATATCTATTTACTAGTAAAATACAATTTTACTATAATTTACTATAATTATTATACTATAGTAAAATCCTTATATGTTCTCAAATAAAAATGAGAAAAACCACATTTGGCACTTTAGTTTTAAAAGGCCTTGAAATATCTTAAACATTCTGAGGCAATATCACTCAGGGCCTTGAAAACATAATGAAAAATAAGAATTTTATTGGAAAAAAAAGAATTCTATTGAGATATGGTATATGGGTAGATATATTTTATAAGTACATCTCAAGAATTTCATGGTGATTAGCAGTAGTAAAGTAGTATATTTTCTTGAAATATACAGGGTAATGAAGTATCCCATAGACTAATAGGCACTGTTCATTTATAAGATGAAGGAACTGCTTGATGCATAAAGCAAGATCTGGTAAATTTAAGATGTGGCAGGGGGAGGGATATTCCATTTCTTTCCTACTGTAGCTAATTCCTTCAAGAAACATGCAGTCTAATTCATATGCAGTAAAAATAAAATTCCCCTAAACAAATAGCATGAATCTTGGTATTAATATTGTTTGTTTATACCATGTTAACAGAAATTCTTCTCAGTCTTCAGGTTATGACAAATTATTGTCTATTTTTATGATGGCTTATATTAATGAAATTCTTTAGTAGTTGATACTATCTACACTATGAAGGAAAAGCTGTGATTTGTCAGAGCAGACAAAGCTGGGCTTTAATCCATCCTTTTAACCATATTGCCAAGTCTATATTGTTTTCACTGCGTCTCAATTAGGAGACAGGCAGGACACCTGGTACTTCTTTATCTAACTCCCATGGGCTGCCAGATGACTCAAAATCCATAACAGGTGCTAAGGCAGTGTGAGGATAGCCCTATTATTGAAAGCTGGGGTTGAATAAAATTTGGACTACATATAATTGCTCATAATCAGTCAATTACTAAATGAAAACATTAAGTAAAAAGTTGATAAGCCCAATTCTACCAAAGTTCATGTAAATACATTTAAAAAGATTAACCTTAAATAGGCTTAAAATTTTAAACCTACCTAAAGGCTCTGAAAATCTTTCCTCATTTAATAATCTAATAATCATTGGTGGGTTCCAAAAATCACTGACATGATTATCCAATATGTATGTGTATATATATATATTTCACTTTTATGAAAGTTGTATGAAGCAAAACATCTAAAAGAAAAACTAAGTTATGTGGATTCCAAATTTAGTGAAATTAAAATTTTGTACTCTCATTCTTGGTAAGATCTACTTGAAAATATTAATTTAGTAATAATGAGACTTTCATTGTACAGAACTGCTTCAAAATCATTAGTATTATAGTAAGAGCTTAAAAAACATTGGGGGATAATAGAAATAATTTTATGTTCCTTTTGAGAACAAAAATTTCAGTGCATTAAAGTTGGGGAAATAAATGTATGTGTTTGAACTAAATACTAAAGTTGAACCCTGTCAGAAGATTGCAAAAAGGAAAAAAATAACCAAATAAGTAAAATTTTACAGTTGTCAATTACTTAAGTGTTATCTCTACCTAAATGTGCACTAATTTAATTAAAATTTTGTTTAAGTGCTATAATTATTGGGAATACAAAAAGAAGTGATTTTATTATCATAGTAAGTAGTAACAAAGTACAGCAAACCGTCATTTAAGACAGTGTCATAGAATCTATGATAAGCAGTATATTGGCTTAAACTAATGCACTATATGCCCCCAGGGAATGATAGGCTTAGACACTGGACTTTAACATCAAAATCTATCCATTAATCTTGACTTAAATATAATCTATTCTGCAGTAAAAGGAAGAATGGGCATTCAATGAATTACTGTTTTTGAAATACTGCACTGGTGCCCAATTACTAAAATCACTTAAGGGAACATAAGGAGATGGAACACTAGTAAATTTTACAGATTCACTAATTTTACAAAACATGCATTTGATTTTCTCCAAATTTTGCAAGAGCATGCCATTTAAAAAATTACAGATTTAAAAAAGTTTTGTTAAAATCTCTCTCTGTGATCCTACTTAGGAACATGTTGCATACGTTACAATATTGCAACATAATTTAGTCAACTTAATTTCAGCTGGAAAAAGAGAATCATCTATGGAAATATACTGTGGGGTTAGGATCCCTGGAGGCTGAATACAAGTTTTAATTTTTTGTAAGGTTGTAGATCACTGTTTGTTTGCAACAGACCTATCAACTGCTTGTTGATAAGACCAGAAAAAAATGGAAGGGGAGAGTTTATGCAAATATCCATGTTTCATAAAAAGGGAAACAACCCTAACATTTAAAAAATATCCAAACTAGACAGAATTCAACGAGGTAACCATGCATGACTGAAACTGTTATCAGCTACTCATTTAAATGATAAATCTGGAATTTAACCTTAAGATGTGCTGACTAATTTATCTTCAGTGGATTATTTTAGCACTTGCAACTGTTATACAGAAAGTTAATTTACATTTCTATATTCATATGGCTTATACGTATTCAGATACTATTTGGGAATCCTAAAAAGCAAACTGCAAATTAAACCAAATTTATGACCTTATCTGATATGTGAATTGTGGTGGTTTTAACCTACTTTTCATCACTTACTTTTTTCTGAAGATAAAAAAAATATTATTTTTATCTAAACAAAAAAATAAGGCAAAACCGACTTTTGCTCTGCTAAAGTCTAGTGGGCTAAAAATAGATAATGGCATGTTAACAAGGAATTACTACAGGTGGTTGCTTACATATATTCATTTACTTCATTTTGATGGTAGTTATGTGCTAAATAAAAGTCAACACTCCTATCAAGAGAGTAAGTAAATGCAGAAATATCAGATTCTACAACAGCTATTTTTGCTTCTTCTCTTTTCTGAACAGCAATTAGTAAAGCAACCCCTTCCCCTCCTCCCTAGTGCTGTCAAGCTGTTCAGAGCAGTTTGCAACTCGACAATGGTACCATTGTGAATGCTCTCTGGGCTTCCTTCCCACAGAGAGTTAAATGGGCAGTTCCTGCTGCCCATGATTGGTGTCCAGTGAAATAATACTCAAGAGCCAGGTTTTATCAGCTTCACGCCAAAGAAGTGAAGCCAGGGAACCCAAGCCTTCATATCATACTGGACCATATGCCAACCCTGATGGCCCCAAAGGTTTATCACTAAGAATCAGGATCCATCATGTCCCTTGTGAAATTTCACTTCACATACCTTATGTGAAATGCAAAGCTTCACTAAAAACTGAACCTTCTTTACAATTGGCATGAACAGATGGACGGTAACAGTGGTTTGGCAAGCAAAAGTTAAGATTTAAATAGGCTGTATTCTAGTGTTTGAGAGGAAAAGCAGTTAGAAGAAAATGGAGATTTGTGACCCATAGTTTAATTTTAATTCCATTATTGAGTTATTAAAAATATCAAAAGGCATAATGAAAAAAATGGATTAAAGCACTTCAATTCTTATGTCAAATAAGTTTAAAGATTAATTTCAGCTTTACATCCTTTTTTCTTTGCTCTGAAATCCCCAAATAGCATCTGAATCTACAGTGGTTTTCACATTCAAACAAAGACTAGAATAAAACTTGCACATTATGTAGTAGGTGTGAACAATAATGTGAGAATACTAGTATATACTTACCACTAACAACACAGGATTTTAAACACAGGAAAAAAAAATCCCTATTCTAGCACAGGTGAGAAGTCAATAAAGATGGAAGTAGACAAACTTCAAGTATGGTTGTTTTTAGGAAACACTATAGGTTTGCCCATACCCTGATGTAGTTCTCGGTCTTTCTCTGGTGTACTGTGTTATGACCTGACTGTCTAGATTACCATACTGTTACACAGATAAGACTGTTGTAGTGCTTTCTTTTCTTTTGCTATATTTTTGCCAGGAAGCCAAGGGTAATGTAAGAAGAGGATAAAAGTACTTAATTTATCAGTAACATGTAAAAGCATAATAGTATATAAAAGCACAATAATTGCATAAAGTATTTTTTAAAGAAAAAGTGTAAAGATTATGCAAGAATGAAGAGTCTATCATGAGTTTATAAGAAATATAAAAATATTTCATATTTTCTTTTATAAATGATAAGTATGTGTAAATAGTATCAAATGTTTAGAGACCTTCCTAGACTCATTAAGAAAAAAAAACACTATTACTGCTATTAGCCTGGCAATTATTGCTCAACTAATTATTAAGCATATTTTCAAAAGGCTTCACTAGAAAATGAAAAAAAAAATAAATTCACACTGTAACTGTTTTGGTATTCAACAGGTAAAAAGTATACAAAAGCAGAAGGAATTGTTACCTTAGACACTGGCTGTCATATTACTGTAACATCAGAAAACCACGTCTATTTTGATTTTTTTGCTTGATTACATTATCTGGTTTTGACCTACTTCTCGATCCTCATCTGCCACTACTCTTTCATTTGCCTTATAGCATCAAGTAGTGCTGAACTCCTTGTACTTCTTGACCACATCACACTTTTATGCCTCCATGACTATTTTCCACTCCTGAAAAACTCTTCCCTGATCTTATCTGCCAGGTAAAGGCCCATATGTCTTTGAAGTAATTACCAGAACCTGCTTCCCTTATTTCCTCTTCCCCACCCTACTATCATCTCCCACTTAAAATTAAACACCTTTATTGTCATACTTTGTATATAACACTAATGCTGGACTCTCAGAGTGCACTTCATTCATACATTCACAGAGCTCTCCTTTTCTCCAAACCGGACTGTAGTACACTCTTGGAAGTTGTGACTCTTTCTATTCCTAGCTTTTCTCTCACAGTGCCTCCCACACAGAAGGCACTCAATAAATATTTGGTGAGTAAATGAATGATCCAAAATTAATTTGCTTAGCAATTTTGCTAATACTTAAGTTTGTCATTAGTGCATTAAGTTCTTTGTAGAAGATAAAAATTTAAAAATCTCTAGAATTAAAACAATGTTAATAGAAGTTGGGGCCATATACTGATGTCATTTTTGTGAGCTCCCACAGTTTAACAAGAGCATTATTGGTTCATATTAGTAAAACCTTAAAGATTGTCTCTACAGAACATTAAGAGACAATGCTATTTTTGTACATACTGGTTCAATTCCACAGAATGAAACTTTATTATCACAAAGTTATTATAGATCAGAGAAAATTATCATTTATTGCTTTTATATCTTTTTGAAAGGACAGATTTGCTAGACCAAAACTAACATCCTTAAAGGTATGCAATAAAAATATTCCCCTAATATTTGTAAGGAAGCTCCTCAAAATAAATACCAGTATCATCAACAGGCATAAATTCACGTTCCTTGAAAAGATCAGCTGAACAAATTAAAACTGATGTAGCAAAAAATACATTGGAGTCACTGCAGAAAGTGTTACACACATCCAGGGCCCCTGTTTAAATAACTACTTTTTGCACAGATTGGAAGGTTTGGCAGCAAAAATCCAAGCCAAGGGTATGTTTAAGCACGGGAAAAAAATTTTTAATAGCAATGCCATGTCTTTAACACTGGCGACTTAAATGTTCCAATTACAGAGCAGATTGTTAGGTAAATGTTTATCTACTCTTAGAGAGGTCCTACTATAATGGTTATTAGCAATGGCATAATGGCTGCAAGCATTTCAAAGACCACAAAACCTGGATTACTTAGCTGGTGAGACATTTTATTTAAAGAATTATTTTCTCTTTTGAAGCATGAATGATCATAACCATAGATCTTACAGTATTTAACTAACAGATTTGTCCATGAAGTTTAAGGCCTTCATTTAGAAAGTATGAAGAACAAATGGCACTTACAAGTTATTGAGAGCTCCCAGTGGAATCACTAATGTAGGTAATGCAAATGTTCAAGCAGCAAAATTGAAGACTTCAGCAGCATCTAGACTCTCACGGCTGCCCCCTACTGCTCTCCAGTGGCTACCACTTTCCTTGCCTTATGGTAACAAAGTGTGAGCCTTCAGAGCTACAGCTACATACTACCTCCTCTTTGGAGGGGATACCAAGTTGTATTTCCCCAAGACAACATCTGTCACTGTCTTCAAGTCAAAGGTGTCTTAGCTGACTTTTCTCCCTAACAGATTCCACTTCCCCCCCATGAAGTGAAAACCCTAATGACCTCTGAAAATTATCTTCACTAAATTATTAATATAATGCCCTCTAATAAAAACATACTACCGATTGGTCCTAGGTTTCCTCTTCTTACCTACCTAGTAAGCTCTTAAGAGTTGTACCATAGTTTGATACAAACCACAAACTATAAATTACTACCCCCCAAACTGGGGAGTTTTCCATTCTTAAAAAAAAAAAAAAAACCTATGTTAATTATAAACTTCAAAAACATAGATAATAAATCCATCCATCCTGTTTTATTACAGTAAAGCACTACCTACTATCATGGGGTCAGGCACTATGTTGGAAGTTAGTGAAACAAAGAGTATAAGGCTTGTTAATATGGGCACATACATAGTAAGTACTATAATAAAATATTTTGAGGCACTGTAAACAATTTTGTGTAGTGAAGCCGGTTTTTTTTTTTTTTTACAAAGGATATTTGGGTCATGAATAATGAGTATATTAGGTAAAAAAGAGTAGAGATGGACATTCTTGGGGTAAGAATATGGGCCTGAAAGAGAAGGGGATTCAGGAATAATGACTATGGTTCACTTAGGAACACACAGTGTCTCAGGTGTCAGTGTGGCAGGAGCTGACAGTTAAGGATGGGGGATGAAGCTGGGGAGGAGTACAGGTGTCTGATAAAACCACAGTGAGAAATGCGAGGCTGGAAAGGTAAGATAAAAAGAATTGCTTGCAGGTGGTCTAAGAATTTAGACTTGTTTCAGTAAGCAGTTAAGAGCCATTAAGTATTTTAGTATACTGATGCTCCTTGACTTACAGTGGAGTCACATCCTGATAAACCCATCATAAGTTAAAAATTTCATAAGTTGAAAATTCATTTAATATACCTAACTTATGGAACAACATAGCTTAACCTAGCCTACACTGACATTAGCCTCCAGTTTGGCAAAACCCGTAACACAAAGCCTATTCTATAATAAAATTATTATAAAGTATTTTGAATCAAAATCCAAAATTTGAAGTACAGTTTCTACTGAATGGCATATTGCTTTTGTACCATCATAAAGTTGAAAAATTGTTTAAGTTGAACCACCCTAAATTGAGGACTGTCTGTATTTAGGTTTGTATTTTAAAAGAATATTTCCAGTGTCAGTGTAGACAGTAATAACATCATTAACTACCATGTAGCTATCATATTCTGAGCTCTTGCTACATGACAGACAGGCTGCTTAGTGCTTCACGTGGATAGTTTCATTTTATTCTTACAACAATTCTGAGTTTGGTATGTTATTATCCTCTTTTTATAGATTAAATTAAGGATAGCCCACACTTATTGATGTTACCTTCTGAGGAAATGATCTACAAAAGACAGTAGATGTATAAAATTGTGTAGTTTCTCAATAAACTCATTTTCTTCTAACATGAAATGGCAATAATATTGACGGGGCCCCCTAAGAGGTTTTATAATGTTCTATCATAATGAAAGGCAACTGCATTAGTGGACCCAATCAATTACATTTCATTTAGTTTTGGCTCTCATACTTTTGCAACAGGTTCTTTACATTTGATAGCAGAACTGCAGGGATAACAAACTGTGACTAATTGAAAAATAATCATTGACTTCTGGTAATCTGTCTGATAAAGTTAAACAGAAACCCAATTCTGGCATTTAAGAAAAAGTCAAATCTAAACAGATTAGAAGAAATCAAATAATATTGGTTGTGGTAGCCAACAATATTTTAAACCTAGGAATAAAGTATTTTCTAAAGATGCCATTTAATTGTATAATATCCCCCATGCTGTATATTAATATTTCAGAATATTAAATTTATATAATATACATATTTAATATATGGATACAAAGCCCCAAACTGTAACTTATAAGAATTGTTAAGAGACATGTTGCATTCCATCCACTCACCCTTTGAGGCCCGTATTTTCTATACATTCTTTCCTGATCTTCTTACTCCAAAGTAATTTCTTTTTCATTGGAACTCTCACACCATTTTATTTATAACCCTACTAGGATACGTTCACTTCATCCTGTACAAATATATATCTTATAATTATTAATGTACATGTTATTCTTTCCCTATTAAATTATAAGCTTTATGAGGACAGGATTACTGTCTGATTTTGTCTTGTATCCCTCTAAAATTCTTATTATTACTGTGTAACTGATCAATAAATATTTCTGAAAGAAGAAAGCACACTTCTATTTCTTGACCTGGTGGTGGTTAAACTATTAATATAATTGTTCATCATATAGTACATTTATAATTTATGTACTTTTCTCAAATTATATTTTGTAATAAGAATGGATAAAAAGAAAACTTAAAACAAGATATGTTGGTTAATTTTCTGGAAACTTAGCTGGGTCATGGGACCCAGGTTTTGGTCAAACACCAGTCTAGATGTTGCTCTCAAGTTATATTTTAGATGTGATTACCATTAGAGTTTGGGTAAAGCAGATTACCCTCCATAATGCCATGGGCCCCATCCAATCAGTTAAAGACTTTAAGAGAAAAAACTGAGGTCCCCTGAGGAAGCAGGGAGTTCTGCCTTCAGACTCAGACTGCACCAACTGTTCCTTGGGTCTCCTGCGGATTTTGGATTTGCCAGCCCCCACAACTGTGTGAACCAATTCCTTAAAACAAATCTCTTTTTTCTATTAATACATACCATATTGGTTCTGTTTCTCTGAGAACCCTGAATAATACAACATGATTATATACTATAACTTCTGAAAATTTCTATGTATAATAAATCTCACATTAAAAAAGAAAAAAGAAGCCAGGCAAGTAGCTCACGCCTGTAATCTTAGCATTTTGGGAGGCTGAGTCAGGACAATGGCTTGAGTCTAGGAGTTCAAGACCAGCCTGAGCAACAGTGAGACACCGTCTCTACAAAGAAATAGAAAAATTAGCTGGGCATGGTGGTATGTGCTTGTAGTCCCAGTTACTTTGGAGGCTGAGGCAGAAGAATTGCTTGAGCCCAGGAGTTTGGGGTTGCAGTGAACTATGAGGTGGCCATTGCACTCCAGCCTGGGTGGCAGAGTGAGACCCTGTTCCTACCCCCCTGTCCCCAAAAAAGAAAAAAAAAAGAAATAGTATATACATGATAGTGTCATATTTAACATTCATATATTCAGAAGTCATAGTCAAAATATGCTTAGGATTAAAACAAATAATGATGGCTAAGATTAAACCTGAAATACCTCTGTGGTCCAACGGTTACCCAGAATCTGTCTGGTCTTCCTCACCAGTGTTGCATTTCAATTCTAACAGCATGATCAAACCAACAAACTGAGCCCAAGAGACAAATAAAAAAAGTACCTAGCTGAAAAAAATCAGAGGTTACAAGAAAATACTTTTCAAGTACAAGTAATGCAAGAAACAAGTGAAGTGAAGGAGATGTTTCAAAGCTTGAAAGGCAGTCATCAATACTGACAGATTACTGTAATTCTGGCTGCCAGCATGATCGATTTGGGTAGCATATGACAATCAATATTGTCCTCAATCAGTGAACAACATTAGCTTCATAGTTACAGAAGATGTTCCTAGGATAAAATTTAAACAGTATTTAATGATCATAAATAGCACAATTTATGCTGTGGAATCTTAGTGGGTACTTTAATTGGGCATAAAATAACTGACCTATTTCAGAATGCTTGGTTTTTTTCCTTAATGAGAACTTAATCTGGATATGACAAAAACATATATTTTTAAGTTTAATACATATTTCTGAAATAAGTATTTAAAATTAAAATGGACATACATATACTTCAATATCTTAAAATGTCTAGTTGTAATTTATTATATAAACTTTCATTTAAAAATCAAATGACCTACATGTACGAAGTAATTTTCCCCCAACATTTAGAATACAGAACTTTGTGCATTTTTGTGAAAGATGATTATATGTTCTTTAGATTAGCAAAGGCTAGGGGTATCTCTACTATAATTTACAGCATGGGAAAACAATTTCCTATAGTTTATAAATTCAAGATTCCAACTCAAGAAAAATTTGTTTGGTCTATCTGATTTAATGTTTTTAATCTGTGTTCCAGAAGCAATTTTGCTGGTAGAAACTGTTCAGATTTGCTGTTTAAATAAAGCGTTCACATTATTTTCAACTGAAATCATCTCTTTACCCTAGAATTTTCTCTAATGTGGTTATTTATTAACATCTCAGTGAGATTAACTATTAGAAATGTCATGAAATAGGCCTGAAAATCCAACCCAGTCAATCAACCTACCAATCAATCAAACATAAAAACCCAATTAGGCAATTCCTTGGTGTTAGGTAGAGTTGTTTTATACCGACTATAATCTTCACACATAATAGAATTAATCATTGCACAAAATAATGTAACATTATTACATTTACTAAGCACACCCAAATTCATGATCTCACTCATCTTTACAACAATTCTGACACGGGTATTAGTCTTTTTTGCAGATGAAGAAAGTGAAGTTCAGAGATTCTGTGACTTAACCAAGGCAGGGCTTGAGTTAAAAATTAATGTTTTCTAAGTGCAAATCCAGCTTTCATACCTCTAGTGTAACATGAAATCTGAAATAGAAGACTATGAATTTGGATGTAGAAAAAATAATTAAGCCATATCCTCAACATTCTTGATTTTTGCACTTTTTAACTACTTGGTAAGGTATGTATCTGTACCTCGGGTCAGAAAGTTTGTGTTTGTTCAATAAACTGAGTTTCTGAGTGGTTTTTTTTTTTTTTGAGTTTCTGTTTTATGACACATGAGGCAAACAGAATTTTGCATTACAATATGATCTAATCTATCACATCACTTTCCAAAAAGACTGAAGGCATCTTTTTTTGCTTTTACCACAAGAAAGTATAAACTTTTCCATATCTACCTCTGTGTTCAACTTGCAGTTGTGTCCTAAATGAAATGCTGGAGGACACTAACCCTCAGGATGAACATTAGAAATCAGGTGAACCGTGAAACAGGCAAAGGTCAGAAAGTAGACATCCTTGGTGAAGCTAAACAATGTGGATGAAATTATTTTATGGATAATAATCTGTATATTCTATGTAAGATTGGTTACTGTTCTAGAGGTATTCAGGAGACAATATATTAACTGAAAAGTATACTCCAAGAAATAGATTAAAACCTCAAAGTTTTTATGAAAGTATAGGATGAGTATCCCTAATCTGAAAATCTGAAATCTGAAATGCTTCAAAATCCAAAACTTTTTGAGCTCCAACATGACATTCAGAGAAAACACTCACTGGAGCATTTTGGATTTCAGATTTTCAGATTAGGGATGCTCAACCAATAAGTACAATGCAAATATTCCAAAACCTGAAAAAATCTGAAATCCAAAACACTTCTAGTCCCAAACATTTTGGAGAAGGGTTACTCAACCTGTATTAAAATGAGATGGAAATCAAAGGAATTAGGATTTAGAAGTAGAAGATTAGGAAAGGGAGAATCTGTCAATAAATACCTTGTTTTATACAAATGAAAAAGATACTGTATCTGAGGAGTGAGTGGGGCTGGAATTCCTACAAAGGCATATGGTGTATGGACCTTAAAAATGGTAAACTGTGAGTATAGGTTTTATGCAATTCATGAACTTCCTCATAGCTTATTCCCATCTGGGTGAAGCAACTCAAGATTCCAGGCCCCAAATACGTGAACCAGAAAATGACCCTGATTTCTGCGTGAGTTCAGCAGGGTACACAAAAACTCAGAAGGGTCTTCTTGAATAGTTCCTCCTAATGCTTCAAAACAATAACAGACTATCTAGTTTTCAAAACTATCTTCAAAAACAATCAATGGACTGTATAGTCAAAAATAAGTGATTTAGAAAATAAACTTTCTCCATGTCTATTCTACTCACTGAATTTGTCCACTAAAATTTCTTTTCAATTGGTAGATCTCTATTTAATGGATTTCTCCAAATTTTATTTTTGTTAACAAACAATTCAAAGCTTGTTTCAATCCTTATCATTTCACTAAAATGACTACCTCAAATTTGAGTTTTCAATTTAAAGTGAAGACATAAATGCCACAAATAAGAAATACTATATAGGCCGGGTACAGTGGCTCACGCCTGTAATCCTAGCATTCTGGGAGGCTGAGGAGGGAGGATTGCTTGAGCTCAGGAGTTCGAGACCAGCCTGAGCAAGAGTGAGACCCTGTCTCTACCAAAAAGAAAAAAACCAGCCAGGCATCGTGGCATGCACCTGTGGTCCCAGCTACTCAGGAGGCTGAGCAGGAGGATTGCTTGAGCCCAGGAGCTGGAGGTTGCAGTGAGCTACAATGACACACTGCACTCTACTCAGGGCAACAGAGTGAGACTCTGTCTCAACAATAACAACAACTAAAAGTGAAATACTATATAAATGTTATTAAGCTTAATCAAAGTAACACGCCATGATCCATCTGTAAGTCCGTTTCACAGCATCAGAGTACATAAGAAATTACATAGGAATCAGATTGCTTAAGTCAGTTTTCATTAAAAGAAGAATGTATACATGTTAGACTACCAAGTTATGACAATAAATCCACTTCCTGTGGAATGGAACCTAAGATTTTTTTTAAAAAGCCTTCCTTTTGAAGCTGAACAACATTTATAGTTTATTATGTAAAATAAAAATGTTTTTAATCATGTAGAACACGTGTATTGAAAGTACAAATTTATTTTAGAAAGGAATATCAGAAAAATATTTAAAATTTAAAATTTTGTGCATGTTGTGTGCCAGGCACTGTTTAAAGCGCTTTACACAGACTGATTATTAGTTCTCATAACACCACGAGCTATATATTATTATTTCTCTTTTATAGACAAGAAAATTGAAGCTCAAGGGGTTAAATAACTTTCCCAAGGCTACAAAGCTAAGGAAGTGGTGGCCAGCATGAGTGTAGGCAATATGGCTCCAGAAGCTATGTTCTTAAGTACTCCATGTCCTCTCATACTTCTATGTCTCTGTGTTGTTCCCTCTGCTTGGAAGGCTCTTCTTAACTTTATTCATTTCTTCATTCAACTCTTATCTGTCCCTTGAGATTGGTTCAACACTTACATTTCTCAGAAGTGTCTTCTGGTACCACCACCCCTTCCAGCTCAGTGAAAGGTCCTTTGTTATTATACTTTTGGAATACCCATGCATACACCTGTTAAAGCATGTATATGGAAAACAGTCTGTTTTCCCAACTAGACTGAGTTCTTTGCAATGACTATTTGGTTATTTCTGCACCCAACAGTAGCAGGGTGCCTAGCAAATAACGGGACTCTAATTAATTAACCAAAAGATTAGTACTGATTAAAAGTATATAAAAGAAAATACATCATTCAAATATCATAACTTCCAGTATTGCGGAGGAACTCTACCATCTATATATATAACCAAATAGAAAATAAAGTTCTTAACAATATATAAGACATACTTACCTTGGAAAGTAGACATACATTAGAGTAGAAACCATATTGTTAGAAAAAGGATACAAGTTTTGATACAATGGAATCAGTGATTTCAGAGCACGGCTTGCATTTATAGCTGTTGCTCTAACCATAAGGGGTAGAACCTTTCCATTCACAATTGCACCATCAAAAAGTGGACCAAAGAAGGGAACCTGATTGAAAAATTAGAACATAGTGTTATACTCAAATTATGAAAGACTGTAAATAAGAGCAATCAAGACACTTTGCATACAAAAGTGTTTATGCTTCCTCTTTAGTTCTTCCTTCAGTAAAACTACTACTCAAATTCAATTTATTTTCCATGATGGGTCACTCATACTAAGATAATAAACAAAAAATATCAAGTATACAGGGTGTCCATTCCAAAGAACTATGTGCTTCATGTAATTAACTAGTTTAAATACTCTGATTTTCAAATTTTAGTAGTTTCAATTATAAACAAATGTCTAACACTAGCAGTAAATTTCTTTTTCTCCCTTGAGCAAACACAGAAAAGATATATATTCCTAAAGGCAAACAGTTAGTTTTTCATTATTTTTGTGTGATACCAGCTTTACTACGGAACCTAAAATACTTATTACATGGTTTATTAGAAAAAAATCTATGTTTTGATAATTAAATGTCATTTTTGTCAGGTGACTGAAAGTTTCAAAACAGTTACTCTATTTCAAAATGCTTAGCACAAATGACAGGTAAAGGCAAGGACATGAGCTGCAGATAACATGGTAAACATTTTAAATTTTGCGGTGACGTATTGTCTCTGTTGTATATTCTTCAACTTTTAAGAAAGAAAAACTGTTTAAAAATTAAAAAAAAAAACATTATTAGCTTGTGGGGTTTATAAAACTAGGCTCTAGGCCATATTAGTTTACTGACCTCTGGTTTAAATAAACCCTCAAAAGACCGGCCTAAAAGCAAAATTCACACATGGGAAACAACCCAATTCAAGGAATTCTGAAGATTCGTGATCAACTGTCAAAAAGTAGTTAATTAATTCAGTTAAAAAAACAAGAGAAAGGAACACACCAAAATACTATCAAGCTTTTATTATCCTGAAAGAAAATATGTCTGCAATAGTGTTTGGACTCTATGGTATCTGTAAGACATTCAATTATAGAATATAGGTAATAAGCTGGTTTTATAGAGGCAATAGGCCGGTTTTTTAAATTTGTAGAATCCTCATTTATTAAGTGACATGACTAAATAATTATGTAATCTTAGTAAAATGTATCAACTAAAAATATAGGAATCATACATTCCTATTCTAAAGGGAATAATTATTTCTTACTGTGGTTTTATAGGAAACTGAATCATTCTCTTAATAAAAGGTAAGTTCTTCTGTGAGCTTGGTACTTGCTCTGGCACTACCTAGACACCTCCCATCTGAACACAGTTTCTTGCTATTTATCCTGTTTCAGCTCCTTTTGAACCAGGCTTAGACAATCCACATAGCTACCGGAGTCTGTGTTACATTTCTCCTCATTTTCACAACTTAATGCCTAGTCTGATTTTTCTTCTGTGAGATGGAAACTCACAAACCCCTCCAGAACTCAAAATCAATTACTAAAATGGAAGATAAGGAGTTCTTACCTCTGGTTTTTTCATTATCTGGATACTGAACATGTGATTTTTCATTGGATATATTACAATAAGGACATCACCAAATTCTGTAGGAATAATTCCTCTCCTGTAGTCTCTAGTATGCTCAGACCAAACAATGTGAACTTCATCGTTTCCTAAATGTCTCAACTGGAAAACCAAGAAAATAATTTATAGTGCTTTATAAAAGCTCTGTTGAGTATAGTCATATAGCTATGGACAACAAGCTATAAAAACAGAAAAGATAAAGAAGCGAAAAAATTGTTAAATCTCATTTGATAATTTTCACAATATGTGAAAAGTGAACACTCAAAGACATTAGGAGAGACTGCAGAAGCCCAGATAATTTCAATTGCCCATAATCAATGGGAAACAGAGAACTTAGATAAAAAAGATTCACATACAGCCCAAATACTCCCCTTAACTAGCAACTCTACCAATTTTCCACTACCAAACCCTTTAATAGATGGTTTGAAAGAGTGACTAATTTGAGATTCTTCTTTTATCCTGATTACTCTCCGGAAGTGCTACTGAGCAGTGAGATTGCCTGAGAAGACAACAGGAAGAGAAGTAAAAGAAACAAGTAATTCATACATTGGGCAATCATCTATTAAGATAAAGTTGATTATGTTTGGTTTAAGAAATTTATTTCTAGGTTTTCTTTGCTCATGAAACTTAAAAATTCTTCCAAATAGATGTCTTGAGATCTGTTAGACCCTCAAGATGTTATTTAAACATTTGTGGTGCTTACCAAGGTGTTTCTGGCAATCAGAGTTAACATTATGATAATTTAAATAGCAAAAAAAGCGAAGCATTCAAAAGTTGGATTTCTAGTAAGTTACTGGAAAATTAACTTAATGCCCATTACTCTTGAGTTTTCTTCATAAAGACTAATATATAATCATGAATTTTATTACCCTAGTCCATTTATTGATTCTGTCACTGCAAACACTTGAGCCCACTTTTGGTACATATCTTACATGGGCTTTTCCATTACTTTTAGATAACCGAATACACTGCAGTTGGGAACGTTTGAAAGAGAAAACTAGGGATAAGTGTCATCACCATTTACACTATAAACTAATGTACTGGCAATTTCTGTTTTTGAAATATGTCATTTATTTTGGCTTAAAGACCATAAGGCAGGAAAAAATTCCCGTGTGATTTAAACAAAGAAAAGAATTAAGTCTAATTAGTGAAAGGCTCTCTTCTGTCACTTCTTAACCCTGGAGTAACTCTTACCTGTGTGTGTATACACATACACACCCAACTTGAAGGATATAAATGTGGGACTTGGGCTTTGTGACATTTTTAAAAAGCAAAAAAGATTACACAACTCAGAAAAGCCATGGCTCTATAATTTCATTTTTTAATCAAAATACTTTAAAAATATCCTTCCTATACAGCCATGCCCATGTGTCAGCTTCCCTAATAGGTTTATGTTAACTGAATACAAAAGAAATGTGAAATAAATTTAACCAGGAGGGATGATCCAATCTAATTTTGATACATTAATGTCATATGCTGTACATGTTACAATAGCAGCCAGATCTAATACTAAGCTCCAGGCTATACTGAGATTTCCAAATGGCAGATTGTTCTAAGTGATATCAAGTATAATTGAAGTAATAAACGATAGTAAAAGCTGAGCACACTGTCAGGAAGAATTTAAGTATTTACTTTTTAAAATTAAATGAGTTAGGTTAGGAAAGACAAGACAACTGAAATAATGCAGGTCTCAATTTACAGAAAATTCCTTTTATTTATCTGCTACATTAACCCTTGAACTCTTGCCAAAACTACCTATAATTTCTAGTGCCCACTTATCTAAAGAAACAAGAGAAAGGGGCAACTATACTTTTATCTTACAGCCAAAGCTTGTATTGAAATATCTTCCATACGATATTAAAAGTCTGTTAAAGAAGTTTAATGGAAAAGAACAACATGTTTGCCAAGATGTTGTAATGAAGATTTTTGGCACAGAACCATGCATATAACAAAGTCATTCTAAACATGTTCAAACATTTTAAGGGAAAACTTCATTAAAATCCCTTATCATTTATATCCAAAAGCTAAAAAGGTAATTATTTTAGGTTGTCATGATGAGGCACATTTTTATATCTTTAAAACCTATTATACAGTAATTAAACACAAATTGAGAAATTGCTAATCATTGCTATGAATCTTAGAAATTTCTGAAAGACAATTGAAACAATGAATTTTTTTTTTTTTTTTTTTTTGAGACAAGAGTCTCACTCTGTTGCCTGGGCTAGAATGCAGTGGTGCAATCATAGCTCACTGCAACCTCAAACTCCTAGGCTCAAGTGATCCTCCTGCTTCGGCCTCTCAAAGTGCTAGGATTTCAGGCATGAGCCACCACACCTGGCCAAGAATGAATTTTTAATGGTTAAGAGTTAATAGGGGCTGGGTGTGGTGGCTCATGCCTGTAATCCTAGCACTCTGGGAGGCCGAGGCAGGTGGATTGCTTGAGGTCAGGAGTCCGAGACCAGCCTCAGCAAGAGCGAGACCTCGTCTCTACTAAAAAATAGAAAGAAATTATCTGGCCAACTAAAATATATACAGAAAAAAAAAAATTAGCTGGGCATGGTGGCACATGCCTGTAGTCCCAGCTACTGGGGAGGCTGAGGCAGTAGGATTGCTTAAGCCCAGGAGTTTGAGGTTGCTGTGAGCTAGGCTGATGCCACAGCACTCACTCTAGCCTGGGCAACACAGCGAGACTCTGTCTCAAAAAAAAAAAAAAAAAAAAGTTAACAGAAATTTCAGGTCTATGTATATTTGACATACTTTATATACTATTTTATATTTATTTTATTTATTCCTGATCTCTTACGAACTTACAAGATTGTGTTCCATGAATACTCAGCAGGTTTTCCTACACTCTGAAAACTCTCAAACCTCCCTATGTTTTTTTGACCCAGATGCAAATTCATTTATTTGACAGTACAAGACTTCTGTACATGGGATAGGTGTGTTAAAATGACTGGCAATGACACTACTCTTCTAAATTCACTTCAACTGCTGTTGAAGTCATTTTGGTATATATTAATAATATAGGCTACAGATTATCATTATTTATGAAGATAAAGCAGCTAAATGAAATTCAATATGTATACAACTGAAATTCTTAATACACTATAGAACGTTTATATGGGCAATGACCTTAAAGTTCTCATTTCCCACTCAATATAGAGTGCTATGATATCCCTGAGAAATAGATATCCTACTTCTGCTTGAATACTTCTAAGTTTGGAGAGTTTACCAATTCACAAATCAGTCTATTTCAAGGAGCTACAGTCACTGAAACATTCTTTATACTACACTAAAACCTGCTTTCCTGAAGCTAGTTCTTCTAAAATGAGCCTTATCAGATATCCAATTTTTTCTTTTCCAGGTTAAAAGTGTTATTAGTTCCTCTTCTTATACTTTAAAAACATATTTATTATCCTGGATTATTATCTCAGTTTGCTGATGTTTCTATTAAATTGCAGTGTACAGAATAGAATAATGTCAACATATGCTCTAATACAGTAAACTGTGTTTCTTCCTTTGTTCTATTCACTAAATTATTTTTTGCATTTTTATAATGTTGGCTCAAACAGAACTTATAGTCAATTCAAACCCCTAAGTCTTTTTCTTACAAAGTTCTTTTAAGCAGGTACAACTGAGTGCTAGAACTAAAGAGAGGATTTCATATTTATTCCTACTACATTTTCCCTTGCCAGGTTCAGATTATCTTTAACTTTATGAAGGTCTATTGTTAGCCTGATTCTGATAGTCAATGTGTTGGTTCACTCTTTCCCAGATTTGAGCTATCCTTAAATTCAAATTCTTGTGTGTTCATTTAGGTTTTGGACAAAAATGTCAAATGGGACAGGTTTAGGGTAAGAGCCTTAAAGCAAGTCATTAGAAAGTTTCCTCTGGTTAAAAAAAAAAATACCCAACATTTATTAAGGTATTTATTTATTAAGTGCTTACTATTTATGATGTTTACAACAATGCTACAAGGTAAGTATAATTATTATTATTTATTCTTATTTACTTTTATTTATTTTAATTTATTTTCTTTGAGACAGAGTCTTACTCTGTTGCCTGGGCTACAGTCCATAGCATCAGCCTAGTTCACAGCAGCTTCAAATTCCTGGGCTCAAGAGATCCTCCTGCCTCAGCCCCCCGAGTAGCTGGGACTATAGGCACTGGCCACTATGCCCGGCTAATTTTTTCTATTTTTAGTTGCCTGGCTAATTTCTTTCTATTTTAGTAGAAACGGGGTCTTGCTCTTGCTGGGACTGGTCTCGAACTCCTGACCTCAAGTGATCCTCCCATATTGGCCTCCCAGAGTGCTGAGATTACAGGCATGAGCTACCACAGCCAGCCAGTAAGTGTAATTATTATTACCACTATTTTTACAGGTGAGGAATTGAAGCGTAAAAGGATGAAGTAACTTACCTCAGGTCGTACAACTAATAAGAGCCAAGATTCTAAGCCCAGGTAACCTGGCTCCAGAACCCATACTTTAACCATCTCCCTATATTGCTTCTTGTTAAATAACTAATTTATGTATTTTGAATATGATTATACAGTCATGAATATACTTACCATACTACTATTAAAACCACGTCTTCAACTTGTCCAAAACTTAGTTAAATGCTTTATACAGTCTATTGTCTTTCCTGACCTAGTAATCCTATTAAAACAAATTAAGTTATTTTGATGTGATTTGTTATGGTGAACTCACAGTGGCTCCTAGTGATCACTACTTCATAATCTAAGGGCTCATAAACCATCTGTTTAAAATAATCCTATTTTGCCAGGCATTGACATGGAGCTCATGAATGTTGGTAATTTCAACAGTCTGTGGCCTGCTCCATTTCATTTTGTGAAAATCACGTTTGCCCTTTGCTGTAGACTGAATGTTTGTGTCCTCCCAAAAGTCATATATTGAAATCCTAATCCCCAATATGATGGTATTGGGAGGTGGGGACTTTGGGTGGTGATTAGGTCATGAGGGTTCCTTTATAAGGGATGAATGCCCTTAGAAGAGACCCCAGAGAGTTCACTTGCCCTGTCTGCCATGTAAGGTTATAGCAAGAAGATGGTTGGGTATCTGGTGGTCCCTCACCAGATACTCAATCTGCCAGCACCTTGATCTTGGACTTCCCTGCTTCCAGAACTGAGAGAAATAAATTTCTGTGGTTTATAAGCTGCCTAGTCTACGGTACCTTTGTTATAGCAACCCAAATAGGCCAAGACATCCATCTTGTAACAGTGCTCTCATTTTCCATGACTACCAGCATGAATTCCAGAGTCAATTCTAGATTTCCTCAGTGTCATAAAATATCATTCACCTGGTGCTGGAGACTAGAATTCATGTAAATTAACTATATTACCTCTCTCACAAAATCACCTTACTCTCCTGACCTCCCCATTTCTGTAAAAAAGCACCTAACAACTAATTATAATCACTCAGGAGCAAAGCCTGATAGTGTTTTTTGATTCCTTTGTTTTCCTTATTATGTCTCTTACAAGCTCTTTTTTTTTTTTGAGACAGAGTCTCACTTTGTTGCCCAGGCTAGAGTGAGTGCCGTGGCATCAGCCTAGCTCACAGCAACCTCAAACTCCTGGGCTTAAGCAATCCTACTGCCTCAGCCTCCCAAGTAGCTGGGACTACAAGCATGCGCCACGATGCCTGGCTAATTTTTTCTATATGTATTTTTAGTTGGCCAGATAATTTCTTTCTGTTTTTAGTAGAGACGGGGTCTTGCTCTCGGTGAGGCTGGTCTTGTGAACTCCTGACCTCGAGCGACCCACCCGCCTCGGCCTCCCAGAGTGCTAGGATTACAGGTGTGAGCCACCACGCCCAGCCATAGCTCATTTTTTTTTTTAAAGTATTATATTCCCTTTTTGTACTTTCCTTCCTATTTCCTCTATTGTTGTCTTAGATCAGATGGTAGTCATCCTATATACCTGGACTAGTTCAAGAGTTATTAAAAGGCCTTCTCTCTCCCCCTCCCTCCTTCCTATCCACTTTTGCAAATGCAGTGATGGGTAAAAATAGACAGGGTCTCTGCTCTCAAAGCTTTGAGTCCAGTGGAAGAGACAGAGTAAAATAACCATACAATAAATGAATAATGAAAATATAAACAGTGCTCTACATATACTTCTCTGAACATGGATTTGTAACAGCACTAGAATAAACGCCGAAGAACACATAGAAATTACCTAGGATAGGCAGTTACTTCAGGAGATAGTGGGATATATGTAGAAATTGAAATTTAGTATTCTCACTGCCCCAAGTCCCCATTCTTTCCCCCACCTTCCAGACACTTATACTTAGCAAAACATACACTACCATATACCTCTCAATCATGTGAAAAAACATACTTTCATATACACTGTAATAGACATACATATTTTCATATATTCACTTGCTGTCTGGATCATTATTTTTAGCAATTAAGAAAAGCTTCTTTACTTTGGGAGGCTGAGGCAGGAAGATCACTTGGAGGCTAGGAATTCAAGACCAGCCTGAGCAACATAGTGAAACCTTGTCTCTACAAAAAATAAAAAAATTAGCTGGACATGGTGGTGCATGCCTGTAGTCCCAGCTACATAGGACGGTGAGGCAGGAGGATCACTTAAGCCCAGGACTTTGAGGTTGCAGTGAGCTATGATGATGCCACTACACTCCAGCCCAGGCAACAGAGAAAGACCCTGTCTCTTAAGAAAAAATCCAAAATATTAAAAAAGAAAGAAAATCTTCTTAAGAGCAATAGACATGACATCTAGTACCATGCCTTAGCAGAGCGGGTATTCAATAAACACTGCTATTAAAAAGATAATATAACATTCCTTATCTTGGCAAACATTTTCTATCATTAGATAGTGCATAGCATAAAAATAGAATTATCTGCAATTATGGCACTTATTTAAATACACCACTTTAATGACAAAGGTGTCTCTATAGATAGTTCTTTTGGTTTGTGGCTATGGTAGCTTGCTACCATAGGGTAATCTACTCAACAAACACTTATCAAACATCAACAGGCCTGGTTCTAGGTGCTGAGGATATAGTAGCAAGCAAAACAGAGAGACAGGGCCCTTGTCCTCATGACATTGATATTTTAGTGGGAGGAGTCAGATAAACATGTAAAAATAAACAAATAGGATAACTTTACATGGTGATAAGTGCTATAAAGAAAATAATCTAGGGTAATATGATAAAGTTCCATAGTAGAAGGCTGCTTTTTTAGCTAGGATAGTCTGGAAAGGTCTGAGAAACTGTCATGTGAATTTGAGAGTAGAACAATGAGAATGAGGAAGCCTGATGATGTGGGAAAAAAACATTTCAAACACAGAATATGAAGTGTATACAATCTCTGAGATGTAAATGAACTTGACATGTTGGAAGGTTAGAATGATAGCCAGTGAGGCCAATTGTGGCAGGAAAGTGACAGAAGAGGAGATCAGAAAGATAGGCAGGCAGGTGGCCAAATCATGTAGGGCACTGAAGGCCATAGTAAGAATTAGAATTTTATTGTACACCCAATGAGAAGTCACTGCTATCCCATTCAAATTATACCATTTATAGTGGTGAGATAAATTTGTGCTGAACCATTTATATTTTCTGGTTTCTCTATCCTCTATTCTTGTCATCAGGAGTATATCTGTAAAAATTGGGGTTAAAGGCATAGCCTACAATAAAAAAATAGAATTATCTTCTATAAGGTTGATTGTTATATTTGGGACTGAAACCATGGGTATAATTTCACAGGTTTATGAACTTGACTTTTATTAAAATAATGAAAACAATTTTATTATCCTTTAAATTTGTTTTTTTAATTCATTTTCCAGACTACATTTAGCATACATACAGTTCTTTGGACAGTACCCTATATTTCATTTCTATTTAAAATTAAAATCAGACCAAGCAGGTCTACAAGTTTCATTTATTTGCGAAACCACTGTGACCAAATTTCAAGACAGAAAATGAAATGCTGTCTGTTACACTAATAGTATTTCAGAGGAAACTGACTTAAATAAAGTGCTTCTTTCCCCTCTTTTGGGGGGTCCAGGAAATGAAAGATAGACTAGAGAGTCCAACTAAGTATGTTACAATTATCTCAACTTGATCTTCATCAAACTTCTAAAAGGATGATTCAGCTATCTATGAAGCAAAGTATCAGCAAGTGGCTAGAACAAGGAGATAGAGGAAATGAGAGAGGCTCCTGTGAACACTTTATACCAATGCCTGGAGCACTTTTGATTTTTAGGGGTGAATACACTCAGTTAAGTGGAAATTATTTTTAACCATTTTCCATCAATCTTCCTCAGGTAGAGATAATTTATAGAACACATGGCTTGGACTGGGGTTATATCAGGATTTTTGATATGGTGGTATAATATTTCTAAGAGAAACTTTGCTAGACTATTTGGTTAATTTGTTCAAAAAGTACAGTCTATGTTGTAAAAATTCTGCTGCTACTGTCTTGAGCCTTGAAAAGAGTTCTCTTCACAAGAAATAAAAATGCTATACTTCAATAGGTCCAAGGACATTTACTTTCCATTCTGAGAAAATAAAATGTTTAAAAACAATTTACAAATCACCAAATAATATTTTAAATAAAAAGTCAGAACTAAAATTAGTTTCTATAAAATGGATATAAATGACTTTCTCCTACCAAGTTTAAAACAAAGAACCAGAGTCATAAATAATTCTGCTTGCCAGAGGCAGGGCTATTTCTTTATACTGACTGTCGACTATCTAATTTAATTAGAGGTATTAAACTTCATGCCGAGGTCAACAAGCCTTACTTCCTCCAATATTACACTTCAACCAGTGCTCATTAATGTGTCTACTGAATGGATTAACACACCTAAAGATATATGTACAAAGGACAGGGGGGACAACCTAATGATATCCAATTGTTCATTTGTAATAGGACACATGTTCTAGGCTTCAACTTATTACCACTAATGTGGAATTTATTAAATTCAGGAGAAAAAATACCAATACAGAAAGTGATTTTTTTTATTAAGGAGAACTGCTATAAGACAACTGGCTTCTATGATTAAGTTTAAACATTTAACCTATTAAAAATAAAGTGATTCTATAATAGAGCTAAAATATAAGCCTGTTATTTAGAAAAATTTTATATAGTAGGACTCTAAGGAGCAGATTAAGGGCAGGAATCACAGAAAATAGGGAAAAGGGAAAATCAGTATATAGAGAAATCAATGCTTATAAGTTTTTTTTTTAATGTCTACGAAGAGAAGGTTTAGACTAGTTATACTGAATTATGAGATCAGGTAAATATTCCCTTTCTGCTGGACTTAAAAGTTGATTGTCATTTCTTAAAGAACAATGATAGTATTAGGAGCTATTACATGACTACATTATTCATACACATCGAATTAATTAAAACACGTTTCAACTTAGTCTGACACTGACAGAGTAGACTTAAATTGATTTAAATTACTACTTGAGAAAATAAGACATTTCTGCAAAGAAATATACAAATGGCCAGTAAGTACATGAAACGATGATCAACATCATTAGTTAGTAGAGAAATGCAAATCACAATCACAACAAAATACCATTTCACACCTACTAGGATGGCTATAATTTTCCTAAAAAATGGAAAATAATAAGCGTTGGCAAGGATGGAGAACAACTGGAACCCTCCTTATACATTGCTGGCAGAAGTGTAAAATAGTGCAGCTATTGTGGAAAACAGTTTGACAATCCTTCAGAAAGCTAAACATACAATTTTGGGTATATTTTGCGTATAAACTTAGGAGTAAAATTACTAGATATACCCCAAATAATTTGAAAACAGTGATTCAAACAGATACTTGTACATCAATATTCATTGCAGTATTATTCATAATAGCCAAATGGTAGAAACAACCCAGGGTCCTTCAATAAATGAATGGATAAACAAAATGTGATACACACACACACTAGATTATTGGTCATAAAAGGTAATAAAATTCTGACACATGCTACAACATGAATGAACCTTGAAAACATCATGCTAAGTAAAATAAGAGAGGCACAAAAGTACAAATATTGTATGATTTCACTTATATGAGGTGCCTAGAATTGGCAAATTCATAGAGAAAGTAGATTAAAGGTTACCAGGGCCTAAGTGGAGGGAGGAATGTGGAATTACTGTTTAATGTGTACAGAGTTTCTGTTTGGAACAATAAAAAAATTCTGGGTCTTCCAGTTTCTAGTCTAGCATATAAAGAGCTTAGAAGTCACCACTTTGTCCTAACAAGTAAAAAGCCAAACCAACTGAAAAATCAACAATTCTTAGATCCATCAGAGAAGTGAGGTCAAAGGGAAAACTGCTCTCCCCAGCCCCCACTCAATTGGAGAGAGGAGAATCACAGCTTATCGGAGTAGACACTCATGAGCAGAAACTTTCATGGAATCCAATGCCAGTATAGGAAAACCTGAACTGTAACTGAACTGCTGGAGGTTCAGTGTAGACAAATCTGAGAGTTAAAAACTCCAAGGAATGGGCAAAGGACATGAATAGAAACTTTTCAAAAGAAGATAGACTAATGGGTAACATATGAAAAAATGCTCAACATCTCTAATCATCAGGAAAATGCAAATCAAAACCACGAGATATCACTTATCCCCACTGAGAATGGCCTTTATCAAAAAGTCCCAAAACAATAATAAACGCTGGTGTGGATGCAGAGAGATAGAAACACTCATACGCTGCTGGTGGGACTGCAAACTAGTGTAACTTCTGTGGAAAGCAATATGGAGATATACCTCAAAGAG
This sequence comes from Lemur catta, assembly GCF_020740605.2. Classification (NCBI taxonomy): domain Eukaryota; kingdom Metazoa; phylum Chordata; class Mammalia; order Primates; family Lemuridae; genus Lemur; species Lemur catta. The sequence goes on along the minus strand of NC_059128.1, from coordinate 55,824,437 downwards.
ATACAAGCAAAACTACCATTTAATCCAGCAATCCCATTACTGGGCATCTTCTACCCAAACGAAAAAAAGACATTCTATAAAAAAGACATCTGCACTAGAACATTTATAGCAGCACAATTCACAATTGCAAAGATGTGGAAACAACCCAAGTGCTCATCAATACATGAGTGGATTAATAAAATGTGGTATATGTATACCATGGAGTTCTACTCAGCCACAAAAAACAATGGTGATCTAGCACCTCTTGTATTATCCTGGATAGAGTTGGAACCCATTCTACTAAGTGAAGTATCCCAAGAATAGAAAAACAAGCACCACATGTACTCACCATCAAATTGGTATTAATTGATCAACACTTAAGTGCACATATAGTAATAAAATTCATCGAGTGTTGGGCAGATGGGAGTGGGGAGGAGAGGATGGGTATTTACACACCTAATGGGTGCGGTACATGCTTGAAGCTCTGACTCAGGTGGGGCAAGGGCAATATACATAACCTAAACATTTGTACCCCTGTAATATGCTGAAATAAAAAAAAATTAAAACCAAAAAAAAGGAAACTCCAAGGAACTAGTCATACGGGGACCACCCCAACTTTTGTAAGTTTTATTTCTAGGTGCTCTACCAGGTCTTCCCAGTGAGGCTTCAGGGAGGGGGAAGGGAAAAGCAATTATTAAAAATACACTAAAGCACCTCTTCTTAAAAAGGCCTGCCCTCAGGAGAAACTAATTTACTAGAGCCTAACCTACCTGGGAGAAAAAAAATACCCAACTCCAGCTCCCTCTAGTCATCCTGTCCCACCTAAGGGGTGGGGAGGAACTGGAAAACACTGGTGAAATCCACAATCCAGGGGCACATGTTCACCAAAAGACTGAATCCTAATTAAGGGACAACAGAATGCTTCCCCTCCTCTCATACCTTATCCCCATACCACTACAGGCCTAACAGTGTTCCTTTCACCCAATATATCTATGTCTGGATTTCAGCAAAAAATTACAAGGCATACTAAGTGGGAAAAAACATAGTCCGAAGAAACTGAACAAGCATCAAAACCAGAGTCAGATGTGCCAAGGATTAGTAGACTGGGAATTTAAAACAACTATGATTAATATGCTAAGGGCTCTAATGGAAAAAGAAGACAACATGGAAGAACAGATAGATAATGTAATCAGTGATGAAAATTCTAGGAAAGAATTAAAAAGAAATGCTAGGGATAAAAAACACTGGGACAGAAATGAAAAATGTCTTTCATGGCTCACCAGTAGACTGAACGCAGTGGAGGAAAAGAATCTCTGAGTGTGAGAGCATCTCAATAGAAACCTCCAAAACTAGAAAGCAAAGAGAAAAAAGGCTGAAAAAAAGAAAACGGAATATGTAAGAATTGTAGGACTACTACAAAAGATGTAAATACACATAATAAGAATACCAGAAGGAGAAGAGAGAAAGGAACAAATTCAATATTTGAAGCAATAATGACAGAGAATTTCCCAAAATTAATGTCCAACACCAAACCCAGATTCAGAAAGCTCAGAAAACAATCAAGCAGGATAAATGCCAAAAAACTATAACTAGGCATATATCATATTCAAACTTCAGCAAATCAAAGATAAAGAATAATTCTTGAAAGAAGCCAGAGGGAAAAAAATATCTACAGAGTAGCAAAGACACAAATTACTTCTGACTTCTCCCCAGAAACCATGCAAGCAAGAAGACAGTAGAGTGAAATATTGAAAGTGTTCAGAGAACACCCCACACCCGCCAATGTGCCAATGCAGAATTCTGTACCTGCGAAATTATTCTTCAAAAGTGAATGAAAAATAAAGACTTTCTCAGACGAACAAACACTGAGGGAATTTGTTGCTTGTAGACCTGTTTTCCAAGAAGTGTTAAAAGAAGTTCTTCAGAGAGAAGGAAAATAATATAGGTCATATACTTGGATCTACGTAATAAAAGGAAGAACATCAGAGAATGAATAAGTGAAGGTAAATGAAAACTTGGGCAACCATTAAAAAAAAAGTGTAAATGATATGCTAAAAAAGGAGAGAAAATTTAACTGTATAAAACCGCTCAATTGAAACCAGAAAAGGGGCTGGGCGGGGTGGCTCAAGCCTGTAATCCTAGCACTCTAGAAGGCTGAGGTGGGAGGACTGCTTGAGCTCAGGAGTTCTAGCTGAGGAAACCAGCCTGAGCAAGAGCAAGACCCCGTCTCTACCAAAAACAGAAAAATTAGCTGGGTGTGGTGGCATGTGCCTGTACTCCCCAGCTACTCAGAAGGCTGAGGCAGGAGGATCACTTGAGCCCAGGAGTTAGAGGTTTGCAGTGAGCTACAATGACGCCACTGCACTCTACCTGGGGTTACAGAGCCAATACTCTGTCTCAGGAAAAACAAAACAAAACCCAGAAAAGGCATACAAAGTGAGAAAGACAAAAAGAGTAATGAAGAACAAGGGCAACAAATAGAAAACACTAAAAAATATGGTAGATATTAATCAACTATATCAATAATCACTTTAAATGTCAACGTTCTAAATACACCAATTAGAAGAGATTGTCAGAGTGGAGCTAAAAACAAAACACGACTAAAATACTATCTACAAGAAACCCACTGTAAATAAAGACACACAGAGATTAAAAGTAAAGGGATAAAGAAAGATGTACCATGCTAACTCCAATCAAAAGAAAGTGGGAGTAGCTACATTAATTTCTGGCAGAAGACACATCAGAGCGAAGAAAGATATCAAGGATAAAAAGGGGCATTACACAGTGATAAAGGAGACAATACTCCAAAAAGATGTAACAATCTTTAATGTGTATGTGCCTAATAACAGACCATCAAAATATGTGAGGCAAAAACTGACAGACTTGAAGGAGAAATATACAAATCCACTACTATAGTTGGCGACTTTAACACCCCTCTATCAAAAACAGACAGATTCAGTGGCAGAAATTCAGTTAGGAATAGTTGAACTCAATACCACCATCAATCAACTAGGTTTAATTGACATCTATAGACTACTTCATGCAACAACATATTATACATTCTTTTCAATCTCACATGGAACATTCACCAAGAGAGACCATATTCTGGGCTATCACACACACCACAGCAAATTTAAAAGAACAGAAATCATACAATATCTGGTCTCAGACCCTAATGGAATTAAACTAGAAATCAATAACACAAAGACAGCTGGAAAACCCTGAAACACTTGGAGATTAAACATCACACTTGTGGCCGGGCGTGGTGGCTCACGCCTGTGATCCTAGCACTCTGGGAGGCCCAGGCGGGTGGATCGCTCGAGGTCAGGAGTTCGAGACCAGCCTGAGCAAGAGCAAGACCCTGTCTCTACTAAAAATAGAAAGAAATTATCTGGACAACTAAAATATATATATAGAAAAAATTAGCCAGGCATCGTGGCGCATGCCTGTAGTCCCAGCTACTGGGGAGGCTGAGGCAGTAGGATTGCTTAAGCCCAGGAGTTTGAGGTTGCTGTGAGCTAGGCTGACGCCACGGCACTCACTCTAGCCCGGGCAACACAGCGAGACTCTGTCTCAAAAACAAAAAAACATCACACTTGTAATAACACATAGGTCAAAGGAAAAAACTTCCAGAGAAATTTAAAAATATTTTGGACCAAATGAAATTGAACAGTTCTGGAAAGGGATGGTGGTAATAGTTGCAAAAAACTGTGAGTGTACTTAAAGCCAATAAAGTAGTTAAAATAGTTTTAAAAAAGTGGTTTAAATGGTTAAAATGATAAATTTTATGTTGTATACATTTTACCACAAAAAGTCTTTCTATACTTATAGATAAAACAAAATATTGGTATTCAAGGTTTCATCTCTCAAAATTTTCCAATATATCTAGTTTGTAAAAATTTCACCATTTCAGAGTATAACTTCAATTAGACCTCAATCATTTAACAACTCTTACAGGTTGTTACCATCTCCAAAATTTGTACTATTTGTTATAAGGGATTTTTAAACATCCACTTCAGAGACTTCTTTGTAAATAATTAAAAACAAAACCTCATAATTATTTTGAGGGAAATAAGACATCTTATTTATTTGACATTTCTACAAAGGTCACAGGAATAAAGTATCAAGTACCATATAATTACCAGGTTTAATACAGTGAAGTAAAAATATCCTGATGTAGTTTTAATTTAAAAAAGCATTTAATAAAAAAATAATCTACTTTGTTCTGCTCTTAGGTTTGAAATCTAAGATACCAATAATTTCTATAAATTAAAACCACAGTAAGATATCATCTCACATTTATTAGAATAGCTATTATTAAAAAGACAAAATGTAATGTATTGATAAAAATGTGGAGAAAGGGGGACTTTGGTACACAGTTGGTGGGAATGTAAATTAGTACAGCTATTACAGAAAATAGTATGGAGGTTCTTTGAAAAATTAAAATTATAACTACTACATAATCCAGAAATCCCACTACTGGGTATATGTCCCAAGGAAATAAAATCAGTATGTTAAAGAGGTTATCTGCATGCCCATGTTCACTGCAGCCTTATTCATAGTAACCAAGATATGGAATCAATCTAAGTGTCCATGAATGGATGAATGGATAAAGAAAATGCAGTACAAATACAAAATAAAATACTATTCAACCTTAAAAAAAAAAAAGAAAGAAAGAAAATTCTACCATTTGCAAAAACATGGATGAACCTGGAGGACATTATGCTTGGTGAAGTAAGCCAGGCACAAACAGATAAAGAATGTGTGATCTCACCTACATGTGGAATCTAAAAAAGTTGAACTCACAAAAGTAGAAAGTACAGTTAACTTTTCCCTAAACATCATTAATAGGTTCTCAGAGACTGAAATTTTAAGCAAAACCAGACACAGCAGGCCCTCAAACAATGTTGTTTCCTTGATGGTTTTGTTATTGTTGATGACAAAAAAAATTGGTTTCATTATACATTGCAGTTTCCATGAACCTATCTATGGTTATGGAGGACTTATTAGGAAATGTGAGGGGGACAAAAAGGGAGAGTTTGGAATTGAAGAACAGTTGGTCTAAGGATACAAAATTTCAGTTAGACAGGAAGAATAAGTTCAAGAGATCTGTTGTACAACATGGCGACTATAGTTTATAACCATGTATTGTATACTTGAAAATTGCTAAGAGAATAGATTTTAAGTGTTCTCACCAGGAACAAATAATAAGTATGTGAAGTAACGCATGTTAATTAGCTTGATTTAGCCATTCCACATGTGTGTGTGTGTGTGTGTATATATATATATATATATATAAAACCATGTTGTATACTATATATACAATTTATCAATTGTCAATCTAAAAATAGATTTATCAATCTAAAAATAGATTTTAAAAAGAAACATGTAAGGAAAAAAAGAGTACTGACTACTAATACAGTCACTATTGTGGGATAGTAGAATAGTAATATAGAATTAATTTTAGACTCTCTCTGGGGTTTAAAAATTGTATCCATAGTCATGAAAATGATAATGGCAAATATGAGTCACTGCCAAATTCTCAATGATTACAATTACTTATTTTTATACTATACTTATAACTGTCTATAATTTGCATATGGCTTATTTTCATACAGATTTAAAATGACTTGATGGAAGAAAGGGTTTAAACTGAAGTTTAATGAAGCTTTACTTGACTCCAATCTTATTATCATTATCTACTTGTCAGTATTCATGGTTCATCTTGTACTTCTAAGAAGTATATGGCAAGAAGTTCTGTAGCAAACTTTTTATTGAATATACTTTCCTATGCTTATCAATTACGTCCCTCCCTACTACTCATTCCAATTTAATTAGCACTCATCAGTTTTTCCAGCCATTACCTATTTAGTAGCAATTTCCACCAATATTCTAAAATGTAAACAAAAGGCATCAAGCGTAGTCTACCAATCTTATAAAATATTTGAGAGGAGTTCTGAAGTTCCTTTTTAAAAGGGTATGAGAATAACACTGTTTCATAGCTTATTAATGAAATGTGAAGAGCTTTGATACCAGACAACAGAGTACTAAGTAAAATGACTTAGGGTTACATTTAGCAGTAGTTTTGTAAACTGAGGAGAAGAAATTGGAGGAAGAGAAGGTAAAGGAAAGAAATGTTGGACAAGGTTTTGCTTTTTAAAATGTTTTTCACTAACAAAACCAAATACAGATTGAACATATACAACTGATACTCTGAGGTATCTCTGTAGTCACCACAATGATTTCTAAATACCTGTGTGTGCTATAGCAAAATGGTGGTGTAAGTTTTAATACCTGTGGGCCATCAATTGATATATTCTACCATATCCTTTATAAATTATATATATATAAATTGCAAACTACCTATCTGATAAGGGGTTAATTATCTAAAGCTTAACAATCTTACAACTCAATGACAGAAAAACAAATAACCGGATTAAAGGATACGCTAAGGACCTGAATAGACATTTCTTCAAAGAAGACATAAAAATGGCCAACTGGTATATGAAAAGATGCCCAACATCACATTAATCACAAAAGTGCAGATTAAAACCAGGTGTGAGATATATGTTCACACCTGTTAGGATGCTATTACCAAAAAGACAAAACATAAAAATGTTGAGGGTGTGGAGAAAAGTGAACCCCAGAACACTGTTGGTGGGAATATAGACTGGCATAGCAATTATGGAAAAAAGTATGGAGGTTTTTAAAGAAATTAGAAATAGAACTACCAATTGACCCATCAATCCTTCTTCTGGGGATATACCCAAAGCAGATGAAATCACCAGCTCCTAAAGATACCTGCACTCCTATGTTCACTGTAGCATTACTCACAATAGCCAAGATATGGAAATAAACTGTCTACTGATAGACAAATGGATATAGAAAATGTAGTATACATACACAATGGAATATTATACAACCTTAAAAAGGAGATCCTGCCATTTGCCACAACATGGATGACCTAGAAGACATTATGCTAAGTGAAATAAGCCAGACACAAAAAGAAAAATATTGTGTGACATCACTTATACACAGAGTCATTAAAAAAAGATCAAATATACAGAGATAGATAATAAAACAGTGGTTACCAAGGGTAGAGTAGCGGGGAGAGGGAGGAAACGGGGGGACCAGTAGGCCAGAGGATACAAAGTAGCAGATATGTGGGATCTAATGTACGAGAACTATAGTTACGAAAATGGTATGGTATTTGGGATTTTTGTTAAATAAGTTGATTTTAGCTGCTTTTGTCACACACAGAAAGTAAGTATGTAATGGGACAGATACATAATTTTGCTTCACTGTAGTAACGATTTTACTATCTATATGCATACCAGAACATGGTGTTGTAAAACTTGAATATATACAATAAAATTAAAAATAAAAAGACTGTAACTTTCAGTTACATCTTTGTTCTTTAAGAAAACAGTTTGCTGTACAACAATCTTGTTTTTGAAAACAGTATTAGGTGAAGAGTAGAGCCCTACAACCAGAAATAGTGCTTGATCAATTATTAATAGATTACTTACATATGTATGTATTAATTTTCTTAATTACTAAGATTTTAACTCTAAAGTACTTTTTTTCTCAGAACTTACTTTTTTGGTCAAAGAATCATCAGAATCAGAAGGCATTCTTGTTGATACGTGAAATATTACTTCTACTGTAGAGGTAGCAAAATATGGAGTGGTCAATCCAGTGCTTTTGTTTTTTTGTAGTCCTCCCATAAAACCACAATGGTTTGTAAGATTTATCTAGAAGCAATGAAGAGCCATATAAAATTAATCAACTAAACAAAACTCAAAAATGCTATTGAAAAGACTCAAACTTCTCACTTTACAAAAACATTGGAAATAAAGTCTTTTGCACGTTATTAACCAATACTTAATCTAGAATTATTAGTTAGAGCTGATCTGTTCCCACTTGCATTTTTCTAAAGTATTTGAGGATCCCTAATTAGTAGGAGTTAATTAGGAAAGAAATCAACTGCTGTGTCCTATGCATCTTTTGTTAGGCTACTAGGTGTTAATGGTATATTACAAGGGGACCCCCAGGCCAGAGAGCAAACATCAAATCTGGAAATGATTTGGAGAAAAGTTAAAATAGTAACGTTAATTTGATAAAATAATCAAATTTAGGTGTGTTGTATTTACTCATAAAGTTGGCTTCCTTGTTTGTACATAACTCGGAACAAAAAGAAAACACACAGAACTTAACTATAATTACATTTAAAAAACAAATTAAGCTGTACAAAGATTTTGAAACCATTACTTCCTGATTATAAATATAACACACAATAATATCAGGGTCACTGCATTGGATTATATTCCCTGACTTGCGTGATGCATAGAAGCCAAAAACTTGTGTTCACTGTAGAAAATGAGGGATACATAGGAAAGAAAAAAGAAAAATTGAAAATCATCTGTATCTCTCCACTTAGAGAAGACAATTTATGCATATACTTTACTATAATAAAAGCTGAATATCTGATAAAATTGAGAATTACAAAAACAAATCCCTGCACCATGTAAATGGAACAAATATCAGTATCAGTTACTAATGGTTGAATGTGATCGACACATTAGTTTTTGTGCATTATAAGATTGCCTCATCTCTTAGTTTTTTTAATTTATTTTTTTGACTCACTAATAAATTTACATATTTAGAAATTCAAAAGTATAAAAAGGTATACTAAAATTCTTCCTTCTATATTTCTCACCTGCAGCTACTCAGTTCTCCTCACAGAAAGCAATTCAAGTATCTTTCCAAAGTTTTCTCTGCATATACAATTCTTTTCTTTTTTCTTTTTTAGCTGCAACTACAGATGCGTACCACTATACCTGGCTAATTATTTTTTATTATTTTAGAGGTGGGGGTCTTGCTATGTTGCCCAGGCTGGTTTCGAACTCCTGGCCTCAAGTGTTCCTTCTGCCTCAGCCTCCGGAGTAGCTGGGATTATAGGTGTGAGCCACTGTGCCCGGCTCTATACTCAAATTCTTGTATGTTTGTGTGCCACAGTACATGTATATGTAGCATTCTACACTGCTTTTTGTAATTAATATATCTTGAAAAATATTCAGTACCAAGCTTCCTCATTTTTTTGTTTCCATGGCTTCACATACATTCATTTTATTGAGGTACAATAATTTAATTTGTTCTCTACTTGAAGGATATTTAGATTCTTTTCAATTTTTTGCTATTACAGTCAATGCTACAGTGAATAACACTGAACATATCATGTTCCACTTGTGAAAGGAAATCTGTGGACAATAGTTAAACATGAAATTTTCAGTCAAAGGGCACATGCACTTCTAATTTTGAAATACACTACCAAATTGCCCTCCATAGCCAGTACCAACTATGTATGAGAGTGCCTGTTTCTCTTATGTCCTTTCAAATATATTATCAAACTTTATGATCTTTACTAATCTGATAGGTGACAAACGGTATCTTAGTGTAAAATTTTTGTTTTATTTTGTTTTAGTAATAAAATGATTTACTTTCTTTCTTTTTTTTTTTTTTGAGACAAAGTCTCACTCTGTTGCCTGGGCTAGAGTGCTGTGGCGTCAGCCTAGCTCACAGCGACCTCAAACTCCTGGGCTCAAGCAATCCTCCTGCCTCAGCCTCCTGAGTAGTTGGGACTACAGGCATGCGCCACCATGCCTGGCTAATTTTTTCTATATATTTTTTAGTTGTCCAGCTAATTTTCTTTCTATTTTTAGTAGAGATGGGGACTTGTTCTTGCTCAGGCTGGTTTCCAACTACTGAGCTCAAATGATCCACCCGCCTCGGCCTCCCAGAATGCTAGGATTACAGGCGTGAGCCACCGTGCCCAGCCTGATTTACTTTCAAGTCAATTCTCTTTCAAGTGTCTGATTATGTAAAGGAGAAAAGTCTCAATTTAGTATTTCTTTGCTGTAAACACTTTTTGTAATGTGTTGATCTCTACTTTTTAAAAAATTAAACATCTGGAGAGTCACAGGAAAACATGAAATAGTAATTTAAAAAATCCCATGTACCCTTTACCCAGAATCCCCCAAAGTAAAACTATACCACAACCAGGATACTGATATTGATACAGTAAGAAACAAAACATTTTCAACCACAAGGATCCCTCACATGTTGCCCACTTCCCTCCTGACCCATCCCCTCCTTAACCCATGGCAATTACTCATCTGTTCTCCACTTTGATACTGATATTTCTGGAATGTTATTCTATATAAATGGAATCAGAAACCTTTCCAAGTGTTTGAAAATTTTCCTATTTTCTTTTTGTTAATGATTTTAAGTTTGATCCCACTGCGGTTGAAGAACATACTGTATGACCTCAATGCTTTTAAATTTGTTGAGGTTTATGACCCAGTATATGATATACCTTGGTGTTTTGTGGGCATTTGAAAAGAATGTGTATCTTGCAATTGTTGGGTGGAGTATTCTATAAATGTAGATTAGTTCCCGTTGGTTGTTACTGTTGTTGAATTCTTCTATATGTTGGCTGATTTTCTGTCCAGTTCTCTCAATTGTTGAGAAGTGTTGAAATTTCTAACTATAGTTGTAGATTTGTCTATTTCTTCTTTCAGGTCTATCAGCTGTTGTTTCCATTATTTTGCAGCTCTTTTGCTTGGTGCACACACATAAATTTATGATTGCTGTGTCTTTTTAGTGAACTGATTCTTTTATAATTATATAATGTCCCTCTGTCTCTGGTCATTTTCTTTGCTCTGAAGTCTACTTTATCTAATATTAATGTAACCATTCTCGCTTTCCTTTGACTAATGTTTGCACAAAATAATTTTTTCCATTCTTTTACTTTCTACTAGCTTACACGGATATATCTGAAGGTAGTTTCTTTTAGTATCTTTTAGATAACGCATAGGTGAGTCATGGTTTTTAATCCACTCTGAACATTTTCTAGAATTTGTTTTTTATTTTTTTTTTTCTTTTCCTCTTTAAAAATTTATTTTGTTGACACAAGGTCTCGCTATGTTTTCCAGGCTGGCCTCAAATTCCTGGGTTCAAGAGATCCTCCGGCCTTAGCCTCCTAAGTAGCTGGGACTACAGGGGTATACTACTGTGCCCACAGAATTCTATTTCTATTGACCTTTTTTTTTTTTTTTTGAGATGGGATCCTGCTATATTGCCCAAGCTGGTCTTGAACTCCTGGGTTCAACCTATCTCCCCACCTCAGCCTCCTGAGTAGCTGGAAATACAGGTGTGAGCCACTGTGCTCAGCCCATCATTTTTTTGAGTGTACCTTTTTGTATACTTTTTAGTGGTTGCTCTAGGTATTACACTATATATATGTAACTTACAGTCTACTAGTGCTGTCATTTTACTTGTTTGATATAGTCACCCTACCTTACTGTATGTTTCTTTACTTTCTCATTTGTAACATAATTGTTATAAATATTTCCTCTACTGTATTCAGACACACATGAAATTCTGTTATAATTTTTGCTTCAACTGTCAAACATAATTAAGAAAACTTAAGATGAGAAGGAAAGTCTACTGTATTTACCCATTTTTTTCTTGCCATGCTCACTCTTCCTCCCTGATGTTTCAAAGTTCCTCCTTATTATTTCCTTTCTGTGAAAAGAACTTCTGTCAGTGATTCTTTTAGGATAGGTCTGCTGATAACAAGTTCTCTAAGTTTTCCTTTATTTGAGAATGTTCTGACCTTCCCTTCATTCCTGAAGGATATTTTTGCTAGCTCTTCAATTGTGGATTGACAGTTCCTTTCTTTCAGCACTTGAAAAATACTAATGCCACTTCCTCTGAGCACCCCCTCCCGCAGCTTCTGATGAGAAATGTGCTATCATTCTACTAGGTCATTAAATATGACATGTCCAATTTCAAATAAAAAGTTTAGTTTATTATATCTCAAACAAGAAGCAGTACAAATAATCAAAGTACGTGCCTAAACTATTGACACAGTTTTGCCATCTTAATGGCAGCTTGTTTATTCTAGCAGTGAAGAAGCCTGGAGAGTGAGTGGTGATAAAATCAAGAAAGGTAGTTTCCACAGCTTGTTGAGAACTGAGTATTTTTCCGTGCAAGAAGTGGTCCAAAGCCTGGAAGAAGTGGTAGTCAGTTGGTGCAAGGTCTGGTGAATACGGTGGATGACAGAGAGTTTCTAAGTCCAGCCTCTGTAGTTTGAGCAGCGTTAATGTGGTCAGGCATTGTCTTGCAAGAGAATTGGCCTGCCTCTATTGACCAGTCTTTGCTGCTTGATGGTAAATATCCTCATCATTTTGTTCAACTGGTTGCAGCAGACATCTGCTGTAATTGACTGACCAGGCTTCATGAAACTGTAGTGGATAATACTAGTGCTGACCCACTAAACAGACACCATTAACTTTCTTTGATGAATATTCGGTTTTGGGCTGTGTTTTGGCACTTCATTTTTATCCAACCATTGTGCCGAATGCTTGGGATTGTCAAAAAGAATCCATTTTTCATCATATTTAACAATACAGTGTAGAAATGGTTCACCTTTATGTCATAAATGCAAAGAAAGGCAAGCTTCGAGACAATTTCTCTTCCGACACTCATTTAATTCATGTGGTACCCATCTATCCAGCTTTTTTTACCTTGCCCATTTGTTTCAAATAGTCCAACACTGTTGGAATAGTAACGTCAAACCTTGTTGCTAATTCATGTGTAGGTTGAGACGGATACATTTCCACTATAGCTTTCAGCTCATCATTATCCACCTTGGTCTCAGGTTGCTCACGTGGCTCATTTTCAAGACTAAAATCACCAGAATGGAACTTCTCAAACCATTGAGTACTGTGTGTTCATTAGCCACATCCTTCCCAAACACTTCATTGATATTTTGAGCTGTTTGCACTGCATTGGTTTCATGATGGAACTTATATTTGAAAATAACATGAATTTTTGACTTATCCATGGTTTTACAAAAACTGCTCTAAAAAAATTTGAAAGATAATCACAAACCATGCATTTGAAAGAATGAGAATGCACCTTCACAATAAAAATAAAACAAGAAGTGTCAAAGTGAAATGTCAGAGATATTAACTGTTAAACTTAGTATTTAAGGAAATCAGACATTTCATACTTAATAACCTAATAATTGTTTTCCCCCTCCAAATAAGGTACATTTTTTTCTCTGGAGGCTTTCAAGACATTTTGGTCTTTAGTTTTAAAAAATTAAACTATAATGTGTGTAAAATAGACTTTTTTTGATTTATCCTGCTTGGGTTTCACACAGCTTTTTGAACATACAATCATAAGCTTTATAGAGCTTTATGTTTTGCCAAATTTGGGAGCTTTTCAGCCATTGTTTCTTCAAGTATTTTTTCAGACTCAGCTTCTTTCTCTTTTTCTTGGACTCAGATAACAGGAATGTTAGATCTTTTGTTATATATAGTCCCTGACGCTCTGTTCATTGTTTTTAAGTTTATTTTCTCTGATGTTCAGACTAATTTCTACTGTTTTATCTTTCAGTTTGCTGATTCTTTCTCTTCTATACCTCCATCCCCACTCTGTTCTGCTGTTAGGCCTAGCTATTGAGCTTTTTATTTCAGTTACTGTATTTTCAGTTCTAAAATTTCCATTTGGTTGTTCTTTATATTTTCTATTTCTTTGCTGAGATTTTCTGTTTTTCATTTGTTTCAACTGTGTTCCTAATTGCTCAATGTGCTATTTCTATCACTATTGCTTAAACACCTTTGTCACTGGGATCTGCTTTTTTATTTTTTATTTTTTTTTCAGTTTGAGCTTTTCCTTGTTTTGGGTATGATGAGTTTTGACTGAAACTCGGACATTTTCATGAAACTCTGGATCTTATTTAAAATTTTTATTTTAGCTGGTTGTTTTAAGATACTGCTCTAACAGGGAAAAGGGTGGGGGAGGGTGATGGGAAGAAAGTACTGCCTCATTACTGCCAAGTGGAGGTAGAAGTACAGGTTCCCTACTCAACTTGACACCTGGGACATGGGGAAAATCCTTATTACTGCTAAGTGGAGACAGGAGTTCTGGCTTCCTATATGGTGACCACTGACACATTGGTAAGGGTGGCCTCATTATTACTGGGTAATTGTAAAAGTCCTAATTCTCCACAAAGCCTCTTCTGAACTACCCCAGTGGAGATGGGGAGGGTTATCTCATTACTGTTGAGTGGGGACAGAATTCTAGGATTCCCATGTAGTCTCCAATGACACTGGGTTTGTGGTGTGGATGGAAGACTCATTATCAACCAGTGGACATGGAAGTCTTGGCTTTCTACCTACGTGGCCTTCTCTGACACTATCTGATACTATCCCAGTGTGGTGTTGGGGACACCTTATTACAGCCTCATGAAGATGGAAGTCTAGGCTTCCTACTTGAACTTTGCTGTCAGGGGTGGGGATAGGGTCAAAGTATTTTCTGTGTTTGGCTAAAGTACAGTGGTTATTGTCTAATTTTTTTTTGGGGGGGGAATCTTTTTAGGGGACTCCTTTCTTGATCCTTTGGCTAGAAAGAACAAGCTTTTGTTGGGGTGTTTGTTTGTTTTTTTTTTTTTTGTCTGTGCCTGTTGGTGTTTCTAGGTTGCTGGCTTCTTCAGCTCCAAGTTTGGGATATATGAGGCAAAAAGAAAACCCAGAAAACTCACTAACATGTCATTCCTCAGTCTTAAAGCATGTATCATCACTTCATTCCTTTATATGGCTGAATAATACTTCATTGTATGGATATACCATATTTTGTTTATCCACTCATTCACTGATAGACATCTGGGTTGTTTCAACCATTTTGCTATTATGAATAATGTTGCTATAAACATTCACTATAGGTTTTTGTGTGGACATACAGTTTCATTTCTCTTAGGTATATACCTAGGAGTGGAACTGTTTGGTCATATGGCAACTCTACTGCCAGACTGTTTTCCACAGTGAATGCACCATTTTACATTCCCACTGGCAGTGCATGAGGGTTCAGATTGCTCCAAATCCTACCTTATAGTTGTATGTTACCTGACTTTTTGATTCTACCCATCCTACTGGGTGTGAAATGATATTTCACTATGGTTTTGATTTGCATTCCCCTGATAGCTAATGATGTTTCACATCTTTTTGTGTGCTTATGGGCCATTTATATATCTTCTCTGTAGAATTGTCTAGTTAGGTCCTCTGGTCATTTTAAAAAATTAGGTGTCTTCTAATCATTGATTTGTATGAGTTCTTTGTATATTCTAGATACTGTTGCTGTAAATGATATATTAGATATATCATTTACCATTATTTTCTCCAATTCTGTGGGATATCTTTTCACTTTGTTGATGGTGTCCCTTGAAGCACAAACGTTTTAATTTTGATGAAGTACAATTATCTATTTTTCCTTTCTTGCTCATGCTTTGTGTCTTATCTGAAAATCCTTTGCAATATCCAAAATCACAAAGATCTACCCCTATATTTTCTTCTAAAGTTTTATAATTTTAAGTCTTACATTTAGATCTTTGACCCACTTGAGTTAATTTTTGTATATGGTATGAGATAAGGGTCTGACTTCATTCTTTTGCATATGGCTTTCTAGTTGTGTCAGCACCATTTGTTGAAAAGATTATCTTTTCTCCATTGGATGGTCTTGGCACCCTTCTCAAAACCAGTTGACTATAGATGTGTGGGTTTATTTCTGGACTCTCAATTCTATGCCATTGATTTACAACTCTATTCTTATGCCAGCACTACTACATCATCTCAATTAGCATTGCTCTGTAGTAAGTTTTGAAATCAGGGAAGTGTGAGCCATCTCAGTTTGTTCTTCTTTTTCATGTCTCCCTCACTTTTACTAATACTTTTATGAATTTTTTAAACAGAAAATCTATTTAGGATTTTTTTATACTTATCAAAGCATTTTGACATACATAATCTCAACTGAACTTCATATCATCTCTGTTGGGTAAAAAAGTATATTACCTTTGACAAATAAGCAAAGAGGCCAGATAGCTTAAGTAACTCAAAACAGCAGGTTAACACAATCCAATAATCCCACTACTGGACATTTATTCAAAGGAAAGGAAATCAATATATCAAAAAAGGGATATCTGTAACCCCATGTTTACTGCAGCATCAGTCACAATAGCAAAGATATAGAATCAACCTAAGTGTCCATCAACAGATGAATGGATAAAGAAAATGTGGTATATATACACAATGGAATATTATTAACCCATAACAAAGAATGAAATCTTGTCATTTGCAGCAACATGGATGAAAA
This sequence comes from Lemur catta, assembly GCF_020740605.2. Taxonomy (NCBI): domain Eukaryota; kingdom Metazoa; phylum Chordata; class Mammalia; order Primates; family Lemuridae; genus Lemur; species Lemur catta. The sequence goes on along the minus strand of NC_059128.1, from coordinate 55,808,240 downwards.
TGGCAGTCATTATGTTAAGCAAAATAAGCCAGGCAGAGAAAGACAAATAGTGCATGTTCCCACTCAAATGTGGGAGGTAAAAAAGTTGATTTCATGGAGGTAAAGAGTAGAATGATAGTTATCAGAGGCTGGTAAGTGGGAGGGATAAAGAGAGGTTGGTTAATGGGTACAAAAACAGATAGAAGGAATAAGTTCTAGTGCTTGATAGCACAGTGGGGTGACTATATTTAACAATATATCATATATTTCAAAACAGCTAGAAGATCTTAAATGTTCCCAGCACAAATAAATGATAAATGTTTGAAGTGATGGATATCCTAAATACCCTGAAGTGATCATCATTACACACTGTATGCATGTATCAAAATATCAGATATGGATGTGAGGGCGATCTGGCTGCAACATCTGTCACCCCATTGATCGCCAGGGTTGCTTTGGCTGATCTGGCTGGCTAGGCGGGTGTCCCCTTCCTCCCTCACTGCTCCATGTGCATCCCTCCTGAAGCTGCGTGCTCGGTTGAAGAGGACGACCTTCCCCAATAGAGGAGGACTGTTCTTCGGTCAAGGGTATATGAGTAGCTGTGCTCCCCTGCTAGAATCTCCAAACAAGCTCTCAAAATATCAGATGTACCTCATAAATACGTATATTACGTATCGATAAAAATTTAAATTTCCTGTGTACTATAAGTTATCTATATGTCTTTTAAATATATTTTCATCAAAATCTTGGAGCTACAGATTCAATATACATAAAATATCTGGTATTAACTTAAGGATAAACCAATCAGCCACATCAGATTCACTTTCTTTCTTTCTTTTTCTTTGAGATAGTCTTGCTCTGTTGCCCAGGCCAGAGTGCAGTGGTATCATCATAGCTCACAGCAATCTCAAACCCCTAGGCTCAGGCAATCCTCCTGCCTCAACCTCCTAAGTAGCTGGGACTACAGGTACATGCCTGCCTATCCAACTAATTTTTTGTATTATTAGTAGAGACGGGCTTTCACTCTTGCTCAGGCTGGTCTCAAACTCCTGCCCTCAAGGGTTCCTCCTGCCTCAGCCTCTCAGAGTGCAAGGACTGTAGGTGTGAGCCACCATGCCTGGCCTTCAGATTGACTTTGTTAGAACATGTCTATAACTTCATTTCTCAATTCAAATAAACATATTACTACAAACTCCTATGACAAATACCTAGCTTCTGAGTTATAATTCTAAGAAATACAGATATGGTACAGGAACCTTGACATGAGTTGGCTGACAGGACATATAAAGTACAATATCTTTTAATATTTCTTGCTTTGCTCTTAAAAGTAAACCCTCTTGGATTATTTCTTTTATTGGTGCGAAACCCCTCTGGGACAATGTGGGATTTGGGGTGGGTAAGTAGCCTTTCTTTTACAAAGTAAAGAACAGAAAAGGGGAGGCAAGAGACTGTAGAAGGGTTCACTGGCATTTAGTAAAGTTGAGGACCTGGAGGCTAATTTTATCCAAACTAAGTGTGCCTATGTGACCCTGGAAACCTTTAGTTTAGCCCTAAGGTCTCAGTTTAAAGAACACCAGTCTAGTGGTCACAGCTGTAAGGAAAATCTAGATCTAGTAAACCTATGAGTTTAGTACTCTTTGACAATATATTGTCTTATGAAACATCTTTCCTTTCGAAGTACCAACTGTTGCTATATTTGTAGATGAGATGTAATGCAGAAACAATAACAAACCCATTGTTAAGTTGTTGTATCTCCTAAAATAATGTTCCTAAAATAAACTAGAAAGGAAAAAAAAACCCTCTGCTTCCAAAGAGAAATAAAATGATATTTCAAATATTTAAAAACAATACCTCCCAACCAAGACCAGCTACAAAATCCTCATAAGCTTGACTTCCTCCTGTATTGGTGAGAATGGAGTGTTTGTCCTCTTGTCCTTCAGCAACATAAAATACTGCAATCTTGTGTGTCTCTCGGCTGTAAAACAAGATTACACCATTCATTTAATCATTAATTTATACATTCATTCACCCAATAATTAAGTTCTATGTACAAAGTATGTGGCAATAAAAAGATAAAAAGACTTAAAATCTTATCATCTACAGGAGACAAATAAATACAAGTAAAAAATTATAAAAGTTACAAAATTGCCATTGGAACAAAAGAAAGATATAATTCTGACTGTAGAAACAAAAAGAAACTTAAAAAATAAGATAATATTGAGTTAGGTGAAGGTAAGAAAGATTTAGTAAATGAAGAAAAAGAGTATGAAGAAGGACAGACACATAGGTGTGAATGCATAAAACATCTGAAGAGTTGTGTGTTGCACGATGTGACTGAATCCCAGGGTTAAATAAATGGGAGTACAGAGATGAGCAAGAAATGATGCATTCCTTCAGAGTACTTACAACACAGAAAAAGAAATGTATACAGTTATGTGTCACTTAAGAACAAGGATATGTTCTGAGAAACATGTTAGGCATTCTATTGTGTGAACATCATAGAGCGTACCTACACAAACCTACATGGCATAGGCTACTGTATCCTAGGCTACACGTTACTGTGTAGCACGTTACCGTGCTGAATACTGTAGGCAACTGTAAAAAATGATATAGTAAGTATTTATGTAGCTAAACACACAAAAGTTATGGTAAAAATAAGGTATTATAATCTTACAGGATCACCATCATATATGTGGTCCGGTTCCTGACAGAAACATCATTATGTAGCAAATGATGGTATACAAACATAAAACTGTAAGGAGTAATTGCCAAGTTCTTAGACATTTTTAGTTTTTTATAAATTTAAAAGTTCATAAAAGCAAATTTCTAGTTTGAAATTTGGCTTTCCAAGTTAACTAGAACATACTACGTTTGGTGTAGGTTGATTTAACAAAGCATGGGTTAACAAACTTTATGAACAGAAGTAAAGTTTTCACTGCTACACCATGTAGGGATTAAAAAAACAAACCACAACCAACAAGTAAATAAGAACTAAAGTTATTTAAAAAAATTTAGTCTGACGACTGTATTTTCCAGTATATCTTGAAGAAATTGCCAAATCATGACTGTGGGTTTCGGTATCACTGAGAAGGGTGTTTTAGCTGCTTTTTCAATAATGGGAATATTTTACTTTAGGTGGTAAACACATACACAGACTTTCAGCATGCCCAATGTGTCATTAGGATAATCTAGTAAGTAGTAAAATAGAATTTGGGGGTGAGGGAGACTTCTGGAATTACAGAATAAAGATCTATGTGGCCTTTCTCCTAAGTAAAATGTGACTTGACTGTTGAAAATGAATGTCATTTAAAGTCTCTGGATATTGTCCTAAAGTCATACAGCAAATGGGGAAACATTCATTCAAGAAAATTTACTGAATCTTGGTAGGAATAGAGTTTTCAACATATGAGTGGCAAACTGCTCCCTTACCCTACCCCATCAGCACTATGTTGCCAAAGTTCGACCCAGGGCATTCTACTCAGGCCTAGAAGACAGAGGCTCCCTTTCTCTTCCAGTTCCCAGTCTAGGGCTGTGGTTTCACCTTGGAAGAGGCAGGTTACCGTAGATATTTCTCATTCTTCCCCAACCCTGTATTACAGAAGCTCTATTCTAGGTAAGTGTGGCTGAGAAGACCAGATCTCCCTTCCCTCATTTAGCCCCTCTCTTACAGAAGAATCTCCAAGCATGAAAGGCTGGATGGTCCCAATCTTCCCCATTCCAACTTGCTCACGGTGTGGAGATTCTACTAGGAAGAACAAGCTGAGAAGACCAGGGACTACCAACCCCTCCCGAGCGTCCACTTACAGAGTGAAGGTGTCACTCCAGGAAAAGCTGGTCCCTGACCCCATCTCAGGTATAGTAACAGACCGGTTCTGCCCAGGGTGAAAGGCAGGTAATAAGGACAAAGAACTCTGCAGCAGTTCTACCTCAGGGGACTACCTTTATGTGGAACAGAGCTGGGAGGTAAGCAGCTAAGAGAAGCTGGCACAACCAAAAGAGCAAAGCAGCCAGAAGTTTACTAGAGAGAATCAGGAAAAGGGACAGCAAAGAAGAGCCCTTCTTGGGATCACAGTCAATTGTGGAGGTCACATAGCCTGTGTACATGCACTAGGCTACAACCTGTCAGGAACAATTAGAATAAGATGTAGGACAGACATGAAAGCATCCCCAAAGTCACATAGAGACCTACCATCAACACAAGGTAAAGCCTCATTGGCACTGAATAATACCCTATTTGAACTCAGGATCAACTCCTAGGAAGCCAAGACTTAAAAATAACATCTAGTAATTTCTGGTAGTATGAAAACCTGTGCATGCCTAAGACTGTACCCTCTTTGTGGCGGTCAGAGAGTGAAATTTCAAGCTATTAATATATGGGTAAATGTAGGAGATAAAAACAGAAACACTCTGAACAGCCTAAAAGGCACACACATCCAATAGTAAACAATATAAATCTAACTGGCTAAGGGGACTAAAGCACAAACTTTGGTCAGTAAGTAGGTGACATCAAATCAAGGAAGAACCCTAAATAACCAGGCTGAAAAACATTTTTTAAAAATCTGAGCAGGGAGATTAGAGGCTACATACTGTGGGGAAGCTAGAAAATAACAAATGACTAAACCCACAACAACCACCATCAATGTATTTTTGATTCAAAGATGCAAAGTTGAAAGTCAAATGAATGGAAAACAATACCATACAAACAAAATCTAAGAGAACGAGAGTAATATTAGACTTTAAAACAAAAAAAGTTAGCGATAAAGAGATACAATTCATCACAAAAGCTCAATCTAACAGGAAGATATAAAAATTACAAACACATGTATATGCATCTAACAACAGAGCCCCAAAATACATGATACAAAACCAAGATAGAATTGAAGGCAGAAATAGACATTTCCACAATAATAGCTGGAGACTTTAATATCCCATTTTCAATAATCGACAGAATATCTAGAAAATATTAAAGGAAATGGAAGACTTGAACAACAGTATAAGCCAACTAGACTTAACAGACATCTTTAGAACATTCTAACCTATAGTAGCAGAAAATTCATTCTTCTTAAGCATATATGACATCTCTTTCAGGACAGACTATATGGAGGCTATAAAATAATCCTTAAAAAATTAAAAGGATTGAAATCATGCAAGGTATATTTTCTATCCACAATGGAATGAAAGTAGAAATCAACAAGAGAAAATTTGGGAAATTCACAAATGTATGTAAATGAAACAACACACTCCCAAATAACCAATGGGTCAAAGAATAAATCTCAATGGAAAATAGAAAATACATAGAGATGAATGAAAATAAAAATACAATATACCAAAACTGATGGCATGCAGGTAAGCAGTGCTCATTAGGAAATTTACAGATCTAAATGCCTATTTTAAGAAAGAAAAGCTTTCATACCAATAACCAAACCTTCCACTTTAGGAAAATAGAAAAAGAAGAGCAACTAAACTCAGAGCAAGCAAAAGAAGCCAGGCATGGTGGTTCACGCCTGTAGTGTCAGCTACTTGGGAGGCTGAGGCAGGAGGATTGCTTGAGCCCAGGAGTTTGAGGTGCTGCAGTGAGCTATGATTGTACCACTGCACTCTAGCCTGGGCACAGAGTAAGACCCTGTCTCTTAAAAAAATAAAAAAAGGCAAGCATAAGGAAGGAAATAATAAAGACCAGAGTGGAAATAAATGAAGTAGAGCGTAGAGAAAAATCAATGAAACCAAAAGTTGCTTCTTTAAGATGATCAACAAAATTGACAACCTTTGCTAGACTGAGCAAGAAAAAAAAAGACTCAAATTACTAAAATTAGGAATGGAAGAAGGGACATCACTACATACCTTACAGACATAAAAAGGATTATAAAGGAATGCTATGAACAATTATATGCCAACAAATTAGATAAATTAGGTTAAACGAACAAATTCCTAGAAAGACACAAATTTCTAAAACTAACCTTAAGAAGTAGAATATCTGAATAGATCTATAAGTAAAGATTTTGAATTAGTAATATGATTGGAAAAGAAGAAGTAAAAATATCCCACTTATACATGAGATGATTTTGTATATAGAAAATCCAAAGGAATCCACTAAAAAGCTATTAGAGCTAAGAAACAAGTTCAGGAAGGTTATTATTCAGCAGGATACAAGATCAATATACAAAAATTAATTGTATTTCTCTACACTAGTAATAATCCAAAAACAAAATGTAAAACAATTCCTTTTATAATAGCAATAAAAATAATAATACTTGGGTATAAATTTACCAAGAAGCATAAAACTTATACCCTGAAAACTACAAAATACTGTGGAAAGAAATTAAAGCCTGAAACAAACAAAACAAAAAACCAAAAAAACCCTCTTGTTCGTGGACTGAAAGACTTAATATTGTTAAGATGACAGTATTCCCTAAATTGATCTACAGAATTAATAGAATCCCTATCAAAATCCCAGCTGTTTTTTTGTAGAAATTGACAAGCTGATCCTAAAATTCATAGGAAAATGCAGCAGACTCAAAATGGCCAAAACAATCCTGAAAAAGAAGAATAGAGTTGGAGGACTTATACTTCTCAATTTTAAAACCTGCTATGCAAAGGTAATCAAGGCACTGTAGTACTGGCAAAAGAACAGACAAATACGTCAGTGGAACAGAATCATGCTTTCAGAAATAAACTCTTATGTTTATGGTCAATTGCTTTTTGATAATGGCACCAAGACAACTCAATGGGGGAAAAGAATAGCTTCTTCAACAAATGGTGCTGGGACAACTAGATAGCTACAAGCAAAGGAAGTCTGGACTCTTATACAATATACATATACATATACAAATGAATCACAAATCTAAAACATAAGCACTAAAACTATAAAAGTCTTAGAAAAAAATAGGCCTTGCATTAGGCAAGGTCTTCTTAAAGACAGCACAAAAAGCCTAAGTGACAAAAGAAAAAATAGGTAAACTGGACTTTATCAAAATTAAAAATTTTTGTGCTACAGATGATACCGTCAAGAAAGTAAAATGAAAATCTACAGAAGAAAAAATATTTGCAAATCATACATATCGAACTTGTATCCAGAATGTATAAAAAAACTCTTACAACTTAATAGTAAAAAGATAACCCAATTTTTAAAATGGGCAAAGAATTTTGTATTAGTTTCCTAGGGTTTCTGCAACAAATTACACAAACTAGGTGGCTTTCAACAACAAAAATTTATTCTCTCATGGGTGCTGGATGTTAAAAGTCAGACATCAAGGTGCTGACAGGGCCACGCTCCCTCCAAAGGCTCTAGGGGAGAATCCTTCCCTCATCTTTTCCTAGCTTTAGTGGTTGCCAACAGTCTTAAGCATTCCTTGGCTTATAGCCCTATCACTACAAGTTTTGCTTACATAGTCACATGGCCATCTTCCCTCTGTGTGCCTATGTCTGTGTGTCTTCACATGGCCTTCTTTTAAGGAGATCAATCATCAGATTTAGGGTTGAATCTAATCCAGTATGCCCTCCTCTTGACTAATTTTATTTGCAAACCCATTTCAAAATTACATTGAGGTTCTGGGTGAACATGAAATTTTAAGGGGAATACTATTTAACCAATAAAGATTTAAATAGACATTTTTCCAAAGAAGATCAACAAATGGCCAATTAGCACTGAAAAATGCTCAACATCATGTTATTAGGAAATAAAAGTCAAAATCACAATGACATACCACTTCACATCTACCAAGATGAATATAATAAAAAAGACCAACAACAATAGTAAGTGTAGGCTAGGATATGGAGAATTTGGTACACTCATACGTTGTTGGTGGGAATGTAAAATGGTGCAGCTGCTGTATAAAACAGTTTGGCAGTTCCTCCAAATGTTAAACAGAGAGTTATCATATCATCAAGCAATTCCAATCCTAGGTATATGATCAGGGAACTGAAAACATGTCCACACAAAAAACTGTATATGAATGTTCATAGCAGCATTATTCATGATAGCCAAAAAGTGAAACCAACCCAAATGCCCATCAACTGATGAATCGATAAACAAAATGTAGTATATCCATATAATGGAATGTTATTTGATAATAAAAGAAATGAAGTAAAGACATGCTGCAACATGAACAAACTCTGAAATCACTATGCTAAGTGAAAGAAGCCTCCACAAAAGACCACATATTGTTTGATTCTATTTATATAAAATGTCTAGAATAGGCAAATCTACAGAGACAGGAAATAGATTCATGTTGTCTAGGGCTGAGGGGTAGGGAGTGGTGTCTGGGGAGAATGAGGAGTAACAGGTAATGAGTACTGGGTTTCCTTCTAAAGTGACTAAAATACTCTTAGACTGTAGTGACAGTTGTATAACCTTGTGAATATATTGAAAATATGTACACTTTAAATGAGTGAATTTTATTTTATGTGAATTATGTCTCAGTAAAACTATTAAAAATTTAGCTTGAAAGCATAATCTATAATGTGTAAATTCTAATCCTAGAAGAAAGGGAACTTCTCAGTATTCTCACTTTTCTAGGTCAAGGGTTACCAATCAGAAATTAAAATCACAATTTATAAAACTGGGAAAAGTTGGATAGAAATGTTCACCTAACACTACATAAACCTAAAAGTTGAGAGAAGTGTATGTGTCATATAGGAAAAAGACAGAACATAAATTTTTAAAATGTAAAAAAGAGAAGCAGAGTTCAGCTGCCTTTTATGCCAAATTTTAATCTTTCACCATTCCTTCTTATTTTTCTACTAACTACAGCTGCTAAAATGTTTGTTATATTGCCATTAGGTTAATATCTACCACAAAAGTGAATAATGAGGCAAATCTATTAGAACAAATAATTAAAGTTAGTGAACTCGCAACTACACATATTCTATAAGCGTATGTACAGTACAGCAAAATATGAAGTTACTACTGGAAAATACAGTGATATCTGTCAAGTTATAAGTACTTCTGAATCCCTGTATATACTTTGCAATAACTTAATAATACTTATCTTTTGAGATTTGAAATCTAAAAATCTGGTGGTTCAACCATGAGGAACAGGAATCAATTAGTCTAGTCAAAGAAAATGAAGGATCTATTAAATGGTCTAATGAGGTAAGTCTATAAACAAAGTAATCTTTCATTTTTCTTCCTCCCTAGTCTTCCAGACAAATAATCAGGTTTGTTTACAGGTTTCCTGGCTTCAGAAAGAAGCTCAAAAGTTGTCTTATTGTCATGAAATTAGAATAAATTTTTATTTGAGCCCATTGTATTACAGAAAAAAACTATTAATATGTTGTTTTCTTTGTTTAAAATTAATTCTTAAAAAAAAAGCAAAAAAAAAAAATAAATGTCATGCATTCACTTGATGTTGTGTATCAAAAAAAAAAACAAAACCCCAAAACTATGCTGCCTCAAGGAAGATGTTCCCCCTATATTCAAGGTATGTATGAGAATGGAGGTAGGTTAGCAGGAGCCAAGAAACAGAAAAGCATAAGGTAAATTAAAGAAACTGTGAGTAGCCAAGATGGCTGGTATGGCCTGAGTTCTAAAGAGTCTGGTCAGGCATTAAATTTTTACTTTAGAAAGATGATTTTGGTGGTGAGGATTGTCTAAATGGGGAACAGTCAGGAGATGAGAGCACACAGAGTACTTAGGTGTTGTAACTATCTTGGAAAGAATAAAGACATGAATCAAGGAGCTGGGAGCAGGAAAAGCATGAAGACACAGAGGTGAGATATAATAGTAAGGAAGAACTGACCTGATTATGAAAACCTAAGGGCAAGGGAAAGGAAATGGTCAAATTTGGGTCATTCTGAAATGGTTCTTCTAAACATAAATGGGAAGATTAGGAGGAAGATCTGATTTGGGAAAGAAATGGTGACCTGGAAATGATAGTAAGGAGGCTGGTAAAAATTTGTAACAGGCAGCTGCAAATTCATGAGTGAAAACTGAGAGATAAAAGTAGGAGGACAAAAAAGAATGGGGCTGAGAAGGGAACAATGAGGGGATACCCATGCTATGAGGGCAGGAAGCAGATGAGCCAGTGAAGACAGACTTGGAATAATTAGAGAATTAGGAGTTGAACTAGGTAATTTTAGTGTCATAGAAGTTGCGGGAGAAGAATATTTTATAGAGAAAATAGACAATAGTATTAAATTTTTAGGAAATTTTATATACAGGATTTTTAGGCCAGTGAAACTATTCTGTATGATACTATTAATGATAGATACATGTCATTACACATTTATCAAAACCCACAGAATGTACAACACAAAGAGTGAGACCCAATGTAAACCATGGACTTTAGTGAATAATAATGTATCAATATTGGTTCACCAATTTTAACAAATGTACTACACTAATACAAGATGTAAATAATAGGGGAAACTATGCGTAGGGGGAGTGGGGTTATGTGCAAACTCTGTACTTTCTATTAATTTTTTTGTAAACTTAAAATAAAACTGGTCTAATTTTAAAACATGCTTATTAGATTAAATTTAGTTTAATTAATTAGATAAATTAATGAAGCTGGTGAGAACTAAAATAAGTTTAGACTTGATGGTCAGAATACTAACCTTCAGAAAAACAGTTTCAGTTGATAAGCAGACGTAGAAGCTAGCAGGTCTGAGGTGAGCAAGACAGCAAAAGAGAGATGATTCCTGCCCCTGAGGACTTGACCATTTAGTACCAAACATAAATTATTTGGGGGAAGAGTCAGAATTGAGAACCTACAGACTACTTAGAGAGTTCTTATAAATGTTTTGGAAAGAAGTAATGGAGTAACTAAACAATAGTAGTAATTATAATAATGCAATGTGATAAATGCAATGACAAGGAAGTGTTAACAGGATTCTGGGAAGGCACATGGAAGGAAATCCAAACACAGTCTGGGAAGGAAGGTGAAGGGCAGGTAGTTTAGGGAAAGGCTTTCCAGAAAAATGATGTTTAAGCTGAGACTTAAAGGATGACTAGGAACTATACTCTGAGGAAAAAAATATGCAGCCTAAGATTATTTCATTGTTAAATAATAAAGAATAAAACTAAGACAAAAAGAATTCAATTCTAGGCATAAGAAAAAGGAAACAAAGGTTATAAAAAGGAAATAACAAAACAGAAATTAATGAGTTAGAAACAGAGCATAATAGAATATAATTAGGAACTGTTTCTTTGAAAAGGCTAAGTATAAAAGATTATCTGTATCAAGAAAATTTTTAAAAACCCACAAAACTAAAATGAGAAAGGGAATGAACAGAGAATTATGACACCATGCATGAATCTCTTCTCCCCAACTGCTATGACTCTATTTGAAAACCTCAATGAAATGGACTTTTGTAAAATAAAAACCAAAAGCAATGACACTGACTCAAAAGCTAAAAGAAAATATGACAAGACTAATAAGAATAAAACAAATTGAAAGAAAAATTAACAATTTTACTAATTTTTCCAAAATTTGAAGCAACAGATAATACTCATTTTATGGGGCTAGATATAACCTTGGTTCCAAAACCATAACAGAAACAGGACAAAAATAACTACAGAACCTGCTAATAGGTGGACTACACCCTAACTCAAAATGAAATTCTAGTAAATCTAACACAGGAGGAAGTCAAAAGATCAGGCAGGGCTTATCCCCAAAATGCAAAGATTATTTAATATTAGCAATCTAGTGATATTAAAATATGATAAATGCCAATTAGTTAAGAAATCAAAACTATACAAAAATCTGAATAGATGTTGAAAAGAATTTTGATAACATTAATATCCTTTCCTTATAAAAACTAGAAAACAGCTTATTTTCTCAGCATGATAAAATTTATCCATTTAAACCAATAAATAATATATTCCTTAATGATGAAAGAGAAGAGTTGTTTCCATTAAAATCAGGAAAGACAAGATGTCCACTGTTACTATTCTATTTAACACTATCCTGCAAGTTCTGGTCAGTACAGTAAGATATAAGCAAAACCAAGCATAACTGAGAGAAAGGTGATTATCTGCAGATAATGATTATATATCAACAAACCTAAGAAAGGATAATAAATGTTTAAAATCAATAAGAGAATTCACTAAAGTATTTGGATACAAGATAAATATTAAAAATAGAAAAACCCAGAAGATATAATGGGGGGAAAATCTTATCCAGAATAGCAACAAAACAATATTATAATATGCCTAGCAATAGTATGCCTAGGACACACAAGTAATGTCTGGATCTCAGAATAAATGAAAAACAAGCTAGGCATGGTGGCTCATACCTGCAATCTCAGTGGTGGGAGGCTAAGGCAGGAGGATTGCCTGAGGCTAGGGTTTCGAGACCAACTTGGACAACATAGCAAGATCCTATCTTTACAAAAAATTAAAAAAAAAAATAGCTGGGAGTAGGTAGTAGTACACACCTGTAAGTCCTCGCTACTTGGAAAGCTGAGGCAGGAGGATCATTTGAGCCTAGGAGTTTGAGGTTACAGTGAGCTATTGTTGCAACACTGCACTCCAGCCTGTTGCAACAGAGTAAGACCCTGCCTCTTAAAAAAAAAAATAAACAAATGAAAAAGATACTATAATTATGAATGGGAAGAATGATGATTATAATGGTGTCTATTCTTTCCATATGAGAGTTGCATTGAAAATCCAGTCAAAATGCCAATGGGTTTTCTTTTTCCTGAAATAGCAAGAACATATAATTCTAACATGTATCTGGAAGAATGAATAGGTCAGAATATCGAAGAAAAGAATAATGTAGTAGGTAAGGTGAGGAAGAAAACTGTGCCTATCAGATATTAAAGTATATTACAAAGCTATAATGAAACAATGTAACATTTGCACAAAAATGCTAAGACAAATCAATAGAAATAAACAGCTTTGAAGCAGACAGTTTAACATTTGATAATGGAAACATCAAATCAATGGGAAAGGTATGGTTTAGTCAATAAATTATAGAAATTGACTATTTTCCAACATTCAAACTAGTTTCAGTTATCATTCCATAAATTAAAATGTATTCCAGAAGAAATAAAGAATTAAATGTCAAATAATTACCACCTCAACCAAATAAAGATCTAGAAGGAAATATAGGAGAATGTTTAACTCATTTCAGGATAGAACTCTGTAAGCACAACAAACAACAGAGGAAATCCAAAGAAAAATACTGAGAGGTATCACTACATAAAAATGAAAACGCTGTATGCTAAAAGATCTGAAGTTGTTGAAAACTGAAAGCTAAAAACAACTGGGAAAACTCCCACAATTAGTATTAATACAAAATTTAATCCTTACCCCACATATAAATATATTCGGAGACTTCTTACAATTAAGAAAAAGTCCTAAGCAGAAAAATAGAAGAAGGACACCAAGAGAATTTGAAACACATTAAGATTTCATACAAATATTTGAAAAATATTAACTTCTCTAGTAAGTTAAAGAAATAACCATGATCTGCCCCTCAAGCTATAAAGATTAAGAAAAGGCAATTAATATCTTATGTTGGCAAGGTTGAAGTTACACAGGTGTTCTTACGTGATGCTGGTGGGACTACAAATTATTACTGAATGGAAAGCAATTTTGCAACATAAATGGACTGAAATATGCTTTTATGCTTTGGCCTAATAATTCTATTTCTAGGAATCTATGCTATGGCAAGAAATTAAAAATAACTTAAACATCCAACAACCACAGAACTTGGCACATTTATGGTTTTTTATTTTTGGAGAAATATCTAAATGTCTGATGAAATGCCCACAATATAAAAATTTTAAAAACTTAGGATATATCCTATGATTCCAGTTTTATATAAAAAAGCATGTCCATCCAAAAAGAAATAATGAAAATAAACAAATGTTAACAAGTGTTATATATATATATATATACATATATATATATATGAATTATTTTTGTTTTATATTTTCTGTAATGACCAAGTAAATTAAAAATTATTTTTAAAAAGGTCACTCTGAAAAAAGCTAAAAACAACAATGAAAACCAGTTAGGAATCACATAGGTAGTGAGTAAAGATTATATTTTTCCATAAATTTAATAATGGGACTACAGCTTGAAAGAATAGTAACTAAGTAGAGTTTTGTTTTATGCTTTGTTTTGTTTAAAGGCAAATAAACATGTTTATGGAAAGAGGAATAAGAAGAAATACAGGGTAAGAGGAGGTAACTTTTTTTTTTTTTAGACAGAGTCTTGCTTTGTTGCCTGGGCTAGAGTGAGTGCCGTGGTGTAAGCCTAGCTCACAGCAACCTCAAACTCCTGGGCTTAAGCGATCCTACTGCCTCAGCCTCCCGAGTAGCTGGGACTACAGGCATGCGCCACCATGCCCGGCTAATTTTTTCTATATACATTTTAATTGGCCAGATCATTTCTTTCTATTTTTAGTAGAGACGGGGTCTTGCTCTTGCTGAGGCTGGTCTATGAACTCCTGACCTTGAGCGATCCACCCGCCTCGGCCTCCCAGAGTGCTAGGATTACAGGCGTGAGCCACCACGCCCGGCCAGGAGGTAACTTTTTGAAGAAGATCCTAAAACAGGCAGAGAAGGTAGAAAGCAGAAGTACATATAGGGGAAAAAATGACTTTTGTAAAACTGAAGGTGAACAAAGACAAGATGGCTCAATAAAGAAATTTTAAAGAAGAGAGGAAGAGGTAGTTGTTAGATGTGGGAAAGGCCTGAATCATCTTATTTACTTTGCAGTCCTATAGAATAATAATGTTACGGTGGGTAGCTTGTTTCAAACTAGTTTCTCAAGCCATCAGAATCACTGGATTTAATTAATGAGAGATATGACTAATGTTTGTCTAAGTATAAGAAAAACCAAAGGACATTTTACAGATTCATGAATTTCCTGCAATTCAAAAGGTGATTCTGAAATGTATAAAAAAGGTGTAAGCAATCCAAAGATACCAAACATTTTAATGCACCATAAATTTTTCTAAAAAATTTTATTATTGCTATTTCATTTTGGTAAATGAAACGGTTTCTGTTCAGAAAGTTATAACTAAATAGTATAGTGTTATTCACTATTTAGAACATTATTCACAGTATTATTCTAAACAGAGAAATAGCAGCAAGCTGCTAATTATGTGAAAGTCTTCCAAAAACTTACCACTGCCTTGAATCCAAGTTTCTAAGTTCTCTAAGTAGCTTTTCATTTTTCTTCAGGAGATGAAAGCTCCTCCTAAATAGAGAGATTTATAAACATTTTCATCACCTTTGCAGTGAATGACATGACAGTTCCGGACATACTTTCCACTCTACTCATGCAACTTTTAAACTTTTCTTGCCTTTTCATACTTCTAACACAAAGGAGAACAGACCCTAAAAAAGACGTAAAGAATATGTGTCATTATTTCTACCAGCCCTTATGTATTTCTGCTAGGGATCATATATCTATTGGCCACTTCAATCCTTCTTCATTGCAGATGCTGTGGGCTTCCCAAACTCATATGCAGAAAAATGGATAAAAGTACCTGCAGGTTCCTTCTCAAGAGTTTCATAAGAACATGTGATAAAGCTGTACCTCATCAGGAATAAAATATTCACAAAATCTAAATCATTACCAAGTAAGCAAGTGTAATCCAGATGGAATTCGCTTTCTTTCTTGTTTTACATTGTATGTATTTTTTATACTACAAAGCAATGTATAAATTTTACCAAATCTGTTCTGTGGGTGCTAAATATGTACACATTATTTTCATGAAATAAATGCTTGCTGTGATAAAATACAGATTCCCAACTTTATTTTCCCCAAGAGACAACATATAGACCATTCTACAGCAAAAGAAAGTAGAATGCATTTATACTATAACTGAGTGGCAATTACCTATATTTGGACATACAATATAGCAAACTGTGTTCCTGATACAACATGGCATTCCCGTGAGGCAGAGGATACTCCCTTATAATAAATAGAAGGGTTTAAAT
This sequence comes from Lemur catta, assembly GCF_020740605.2. Lineage (NCBI taxonomy): Eukaryota > Metazoa > Chordata > Mammalia > Primates > Lemuridae > Lemur > Lemur catta. Next base: position 55,792,364 of record NC_059128.1, on the reverse strand, counting down.
CAGTAAGATTATAAATACTAAGCAAGCAAGTATAAGTTCATTTCAGTGGTTCTCATGCATCTGAATTACTTTAAGATTTATTTATCCAGTGATATCTTCCAGCTTCCCCTCCTATTATAAATGCAACAGAAACAATAAATAACACTCTTTTTTTCTATAGCTTTTCATATCACGAAATTAAAAACTATATATTAATGCTTTACATTAGTGTGGAATTTTAGTGTTTTATGTACATTATCTAATTCTTGCCACTATGTGAGGTGAGAATTACTCTCAATGTGTAGACTGTTGTTCATAGGTTAAGTGACTCTAATCTAGGTCACTGATTTAAGTCCATTGCTCTTTTCATTTAACTCCTATCTAACTTTCTTGAATACTTTGTGTGTTTACTGTATAAAGTTTTTGAGAAAGTTTTATAATATGCATAAGAAAACAAAACAGTAAAAAAAAAAAAAATCCAGATTCTTTTTTTGACTTATCTAAATCTTGAGTTAATTTCCCTGCCTCAAACCAGAAATGATCATATTGTGGCTGGTCTAAAGCTGTTAAGCTTACATGAAGGTGGAAAAAAAATTTTTTTCAATCACATAAGCTATAATTTCTAAGTCAGACAGTTCTAGTACTCATTACAGAAATGTTAATAATTTACTGGGTTATTTTTTTATTCCTCTGAATCCCAACATAACTCAGTTAAAAAAAAAAAAAAAAAAGGAAAGAAAGAAATCTGCCTGCTAGTCGAAGAACTAATTGGTAGATAAAATTTAGTGAGGAGGCCAGGCGTGGTAGCTCATGCCTATAATCCCAGCACTTTGGGAGGCCAAGGCAGGAGGATTGCTTGAGGCCAGGAGTTCAAGACCAGCCTGAGCAACATAGTGAGACCCTGTCTCTACAAAAAATAAGAAAGATTAGCCAGGTGTGGTGGTGCATGCCTGTAGCCCCAGCTACTTGGGAGGCTAAGTAAGACAGGAGGATCACTGGAGCCCAGGAGGTGGAGGCTGCAGTAAGCTGTAAATTGTGCCACTGACTCCAGCCTGGGCAACAGAGTGAGATCCTGTCTCAAAAAAGAAAAAGAAAAAAGAAATTTAGTGAGAAGAACAGAGACTAAAATGTTTGATCAGAAGATGAGTAAGACTAACATAAAAAAAAAAAAAAAGGAAACGATTCTCCTTTATGCTTACCGTTTGTCCCAGGAATTCATTCCCAATATACTAAGAAGCAATCTGCAATAATAAAATGCTGACTGAGGTTTTTGAGGTGTTGGTTCATCTTGTTCAACAGCTTTCATGTTTAAGTCATTAAAGTGCTTCTCGACAAATTCTTTTTCCTCTGTGTGTTGCTTAAGGATAGCATTAATAACATCATTTTCCTGTTTTTCAGAAATGCACACAGGTTGCGGAGCAGGAATATTAAGTGAGATTCCAGTTCTCTGTAAGCATTCAGGACTAGTAACACCCAAATACTGCAAGAGCTCATCAAGAACATCTTCTTCATCTCTTATTGTATCCCAGGTTGGTACAGTTTCTCTAAATCTTTTAAACTGGAGGGAAAGTCCATCTTTTGCTGTTATATCTTCTAAGCATTCATTAGATGTAGGAGGCTCTTCTGGCTTTTCTTGGTGAGACAATGAAAGTATGAAAGATACAGGTTCTGACAAGCCACTTACAGGAGGTGGTCCATACAGTATGGCAGAATCCCATGAATATTTTCCAGAGAGATCACGTACTATGATTCTGACATTTGAATTGGCTGATGCAAGGCCAGCAGATAAACCTCCTCCAGGCATATTCTCTTCTGATCTGATCTGGATACAGGACACTAAGGTTGTATTGTTTAACACAAAGAACTGGATATTTGGACTCTCAAAGAGTTCAGGAGAAAGTTCAGTACTTTCACTGTAATGATTGTCATGATTTTCACACACCTGACTTGTTAACATAGCAGGACCACCACTCATTGGATAATGGCCCAAGTGATTTACCAGATGTGTAATAACAGTGCGGGCTGCTATAGAGATTAATCCTTGTTGCATTTGAGTTTTCACTGAAAATAAAAAACACAAATGAGTAGGAATACGGCTGCTTCCTAGGAAGTCATGTAACAATGAAACATTAGACAACAAATAGGGATTTCATCACACTGTTAAAATTATAATCAAACATTTGAGTAAATATTAACATTTCCAATTTAGATTCTCTATTATAGGAATGACGACAAAAAAGAGAAAAAAACTGTTCTTTAAGTTTTATTTTAGAAGCCCTTTTTGAAATTTTTGCTAATGGATCCACAATTTCAACCAAAGCCTTTAAATGTAGATCACTTTTGAAGGATCAAAAGTATTACAAATCAATCACATGAAATCCCTAAACACACAGTTTAAAACACCAATGAAATCTATCCAACAATAAGTTTCTTATCTCATAAAAAGATTCCAGATTCAGAGACATAGTTTGTAGCATGCTTTAAATGTCATTTAATTCTGGCTTTTACTAATGATATAAAAGTATTCCAGAAAAAAAAAGTGATATTTTAACTTAACTTTAGGAATCAACCAGTTTAAACAGCAAGTCAGTTTGGCCATTACCTGTATATGCCAAGCAAATTTATTTTAAAGGCAAAAATATTTGATGGGGCAGCTTATACACTGTATTTTTCTAAAGTATTCTTCAGGGTCAATGTGGTCTAGTCTAGCACTTAGTTGTATATAGGAAGCATTTTTTTTTTTATCCTTAAGCACATTAAGGAAAGCAAACGGGTAAAAAGCATATTCGTATGAGCAACTTAAAAAAATCATAAGAAACATTCAAAAGAGAAAACCAGAATACAGTAGTTTAAGAGGCCTGGAAAGGCAAGATGCCTAACATCAGAATCTGAAGGAGGAGGAAAAGGGAAAATGAAGACACAGCACACAGAAAGAGAGTAAAGGGGGGGAAGGAGAAGAGAGGCCAATAACTTGTCAAAGCCAACTAGTTAAAGACTGCCAGTATATGATTTTAAGGAGGGTTGATGTGAAAGCTGGCTCTGGATTGAGAAGTGGGGACCAGTGGTTGATGGGTTATCTTGATACTTTTCATCTAAGAAGTAGGAGGAGCGTTGTCATTGGTAAAGACGCATTAGTCATTCATGTTAGAAGGATGTTTGTGTGTGTGTGTGTGTGTGAGAGAGAGACAGTGAGTGAGTGAGAGACAGAGAGAGAGAGAGAGAGAGAGAGAGAGAGAGAGAGAGAGAATGTGTAGTTACAGTGCTCTTGTCTAGTTATTTTAGATATAATGACACAGTGATCATGTTTCTGCATTATTCTACCAGAGTCATAGAGTAATCTTCTGAGTATTGTTTATATTCTCTGAAAGTTAATCAGTTGGGAACACTAGAGCCTAGATGCCAGCATAAATATGGATTTGTAAGAATAAATACAGATTTAAGAATGCCTTGATTTATATATAATAACTTCTCCAATTTTCAATGTTTAGTTTGATGAATTTTGGTAATGGGATACAATTGCATAACCACCAACATAAGCGATATAGAAAAATTCCTTCATACAAAAAGGATAATTTTATATAAACTACACCTCAATAAACTTAACTTTAAAAAAAAAAGACTAGTTTGTGCACTGCTGTTATGACTATTTAAATAGAGGCAAGAGGGAAAAACAGTGTTGTATTTTCAAGGCTATTGCCCTCAAGATTCAGAACCAATACCACTGGGTACAGGAAGAGAGTAAGCAACCTCTGTTATGCTGTAAATACCAAAAACATCTTCAATTCTTAATAGAACAGTTTTCTTTGGGTTTTGGTTCATTTTAAAATGTTACTGAGTATCAGAATTTTAATCTTCCAGTATCAATTAAGTTATAACCACATACATGTAAATATAAACATTTCTTTGTTTACTTAAAAAGTTCCAAATATACTGACATGTTTTTAAATTATGTTTATGGCTAGTTCTGAAAACCAGCCATTTCACACTAGGAAATAACACTAAATCATTAACCTTAATCCTCCATTTCAAGAATGTAAGCAAAGTAAAAAGGTATGTGTCACTGGATAATGAGAAGCAGAGAGGTAGCTAGAATCTAGTGTCTGCTTTCCTTCTCTAATTTTAACTTAGAGCATAATGAATGTTCACATTACAAGGGGATAATCTAGTTAGTATTCCTCATTTTGCACACGAGGATAAATGGGTTCACAAAGTGAAGTGATTTGCCTGACACAGGAAGATTGCTCACATCAGGGCTGGTCTTTCACTTCCCAGCTCCTTTTGTTAAACTGTCTTTTTCTTTGTGACATATGGAAACAATGATTTTATAATTTTTTTTCTGTGTATAAGAACTTCAAAAAAGTATTACTTAGCATAAATTACTAAATAAAAGACAAAGATCAATTGAAAATGCTCATCTAAATAAGTTTACAACACATATTAAATGGTAATGAAAAAATTACAATTAATGATTTTTACATTTTTGATGTAGGAAAAAGTTTTTCTGCTCTTTACTCTCCCTTTCTTCCTTTTAATGATATACTTAAATAGGTGACTTAGTCTAAGTGGTTAATGTTCTTTGCAGAACATAAATGTTTATCTTCTGAGGCAGGGGAAAACTATGATTAAAGAGAAACAATCACAAAAAAGACAGCAATCCCTGACTTTGGCTTGCTCTGTGATCATTGAAAAATCATATAAAACTCCTTGAATCCCATTTTTTTCTGTAAGAATAAATATACTTATTTGTAAAGGTGAATTAAAAACTCTTATATACAAAGCTGGATATAACAGATGATACACATCACTGAATTTTGACAGCACTATAAGTAACAGGTCTTATGAGTTCGTTTTTCAAATCTGCTTATAAACAAACTCTAAGAATGAACCAGCTCTTTCCGTAAAACATAAAAATTCAAGCCCTGGTACCAGTCCCTCTCATACATCCTCTTCCCAAAGGAAGACACAGCGGAAATGCAGTTTAAATGAGTTTGATCATAAATCTGTCATAATTAACACTGAAGACATGAAGAATAAATTATGATTTCAGATGTAGGTAAAAACATCTTCTTAACTTGCTTCTTTAAATTCAGGGTATATGTCTATATATAAAAGTATACAAATGTTTCAAATTGTTAACTGGGAAATTAGATTTATTTAGACTTATTTGTGAGCTATAAACTATAGATATATACATATCTCTCTTATACTTATCTACAAAAAATATAAAGACATGAAATTCTTTAATTTAGAAAACCAAAATGAAATTCTAAAGTAACTAGCCTTGTGAGAAAATGCAAAATGAAGATATCGATGCTTCTCAGGCTTTGTGTAACCAGCAGTCATTTAAATAAGTCTATTCAGGGTTGTCTTTTCAGACTGTCAGATTAAACAAACCCTACAGCATTTGCAGCAAACCCATAATTACAGATTATTATGGCATACAAAAGCAGCAAGACATAAAAAGCTGCTGCAATTCACTGTACTGTAATAGAACATGCAGAGAAAGTTAATTTTGGCAAATGCTTTAAATATTAGCTTTGCATAATATGTATATATGAAACTGTAATTAGGACAGAATGAATTCTTTGGAGCCTCCTTTTACTCTGATCCTGCAAATGATGACTTTTTGCTAATAAGACTACTGCCATTTGACTAAAAGCCAACTTCACTACCTTGCTTTATTCTTTAGTAAATTTAATAATTACAACTACTCCTGCCAATAGTTCTCAAATCAGACTTGTTCAGTCCAATACTGAGCTTATTACAGGCACTCTATGTTTAGAATTCTTTGGCCAAAAAAGTACTTGAAGATGATGAAGCATACCTTAGACAAGGGCACAATGATCAGTCATTTTCACGACATTAAAAAAACTCTCATAGCATGTAGTCACTACATACCAAAGAATCGCATACTGTTAGCTCATGGCTATTCCTAAAAGATTCTGCATTTATCTGGTCCTTAATATCTTTGAGGAAGTACAAAGGGAATAACTTAATACATTTAGAGAATAGTATTACACAGTATTTGGTATCAATATTAAGCCTATCTATTTACATCTTTTCCTTTGCTTCTTTTATAGTGACTGTTTGATACTGGTACAGTAAATTTTGCATAAAATACAAAATTAAAACTTTCTTTTACATAAGTAAACTCTACATATTGCTCTGTTCAAGAAATATGGTATTATCTTGAATCAAAACTTTATCATTTTATACCTCAGACATGCAAAGAACAATAATTTCATGCAACTGTGTTAAGTAAAATAAGCACTCTATTTTACTATGCCAAATCTAAACATAATTTTAAGTTGCCTGTATGAATTATCTAATTTTTTTGCCATATTATACTTAGTATACCTCTTCTATATCTGAGCAACAATTTAAATCTGATATTTCTATTTTACTTATGTATTTGTGTTCTAGACAAACTATTTGTACCTTATGTTCAACCTAAAACCCCAGCCCCACTTTCTTGACCTCTAATGTCATATCTTCATTTTCACTGTATACCATCAATCCATTATCATGGTAACATCCTAGATGTTTTATTTATTTGTAACTATTTCACCTGCAAAAATCAAACTCTTCCTCAATAGTCTACTCCTTGACCATAACCTCCGAGTGTGTAGTAATTTCCCAATTGTGATTTGTAAAGTCATTGGAGGGCCCTTGGAAACAAACAGGAAAGAAGTCTGTAGGATCCCAGGCCTCTATCCTGCTGCAGCTCTACTTTAAAGTTTTACAACTTAGGCTTCCTTGAAAATTTACTGGAAGAGGTTCTGCCACCTAAAAATTTGTTCTAAAAACCACTGTCCTAATACACTGATGCTTTCAGTGTTTCTCAACTATGGCTGCATATTAGTCACATGCAGAGCTTTTAAAAACCGCAGTAATCCTGAATTAATATATCAAAATCTCTACAGACAGGACCAGAGTATCAGTATTCTAATATCCAGCCAAGGCTGAGAACCACTGCTTTAACTTCTTATTACCAACCACATCTACCTTCTGACTCTCAGATCAATCTATTTTCTCCCAATTTATTAGTTACTTCCTGGCAGCAGTTCAATCCTTACCAAGCCTAGGTTCCATGGCTAAAGCAATATCCTGAAATCTATAGTTCCCTTGTATTTATGCCACATCCATCTTACTAATTGTTGATTGGTGCAAACAAAACTTTGTGGGTTCTGTTTTCTTTTGGGCCCTCAATAACTTATGCCAAATCTCTTAATTACTTAATTACTTGCATCTTCCTCTTCTTTCTTGTTTCAGAAGAAAGGCTAATCCTAGCACCTCTACTTTCCAGTTCATCCTCTCAAGGACTTCATTCTTTTAACGATATGCTTCCCACTTACTTCCTTCTCAGCTTATAAATAAGTTACGTTCTCTTCATCCTTAAAAATCCTTTAACTGTGAATCCTCCTTTAGCTTACCTACCATTTTATTCATTTTTTTCTTTCTTTCTTTTTTTTTTACACAGTCAAGCTTCTTTAAAGAGTATTGCCCGTGGAATGGCTTTACTCCCTTATTTTCTGCTTGTTTCTCAACCCACAGTCATCTGCTTCTGCCTGCTACTACTCTGCTGAAACTAAAGCAGACATATTTGTCAGTCCCTTTGTACTTAATCTCTCTATCATTTAACACTGTTGGCCAGCCTTTTTTAAAAGTTTTCTCCTCTCTTGGTTTCTGAGAAATTACTCTCTCGGTATTCCTTCCTTTCCAACTTTTTCTTTTCAGAACCCACATGTGTAAATATATATTCCTAACAAAGATATCTCTGCTAAGATCTAGATCTGTATATACACCTAATTATTCACTATATGTCTTCACACAAATATGCAAAAGCCCCCCCCCCATACTAAACCATTTCCAACTGCCCTACTCATTTTCTGTCCCAAATCTGTACTTTCTCTAATATTCTTACTCTAGTTTGGAGAAAATCTAACCTATCCCAAATCAGAATCTAACCAGTCAGAAACCTACTTTAGATTCCTCCCTTTACTTGTTACAACACAAGCCTTTTGACTTGACTTCCTAAATATTTCTCAACTCCATTTTTCCTTTTCATTCCTACTACCATTCTTCAGTAACTAAAAAGTTTAGTTTAAGCCTTCAGCAACTCTTGCTTGGCCTATTGCAACAGCCTCAGGATTGGTCTCTCTGCTTTTGGGTTAATTGCTCAAATCAATCTAATATACCAGGAATCAGCAAACTTTTCTATAAAGGGCCAGATAATACATATTTTTGGTTTTGTGGGCCACGTGACCTTTACTGCTACTCAACATTGCTGTTATTACACAAAAGCAGCCATAATGCTACAATAAGGATGTATCCCAATAGAACTATTAATAAAAACAGCTAGCAGGCATGGGGCATAATTTGCCAACTCCTATAAAGTACTATTGTCAAAAGTGCTTTTAATACTAATTTTATCATGTATCTCTCCTTCTTAAAACCTTTCAGTAATTGCTGGGTTCCTCTGGGATCCCTTCTTATCCTGTTTATACTTCTATTTTTATACTCATGTTATAATGTTGCTTGTATCTTTCTCTTATGTCAGAGAATGAACTCTCTGAATGTAGAAACAATGTGGCTTAAAAAAATGTTACTGAGTTTACTATGTATTAAAGACTGTGCAAAGGGTTTTACATATGTTATTTTACTTAGTACTCAAAACAATTCTATGAGGGTACTAGTATCATTACCTGCATTTTACAAATAAGACAACAGTCACTCAACAATTAAGAGTCAAAATTCTTTTTTTTTTTTGAGACAGAGTCTTACTCTGTTGCCCTAAGTGTTGTGGCATCAGCCAAGCTCACAGCAACCTCAAACTCCTGGCTCAAGTGATCCTCCCTGCCTCAGCCTCCCAAGTAGCTGGGACTACAGGCCTGCACCACCATGTCCAGCTAATTTTTTCTACTTTTAGTAGAGACAGGGTCTGGCTCTTGCTCAGGCTGGTCTCAAACTCCTGAGCTCAAGTGATCCTCCCGCCTCAGCTCCCAGAGTGCTAGGATTACAGGCGTGAGCCACTGTGCCCGGCCAAGAGTCAAAATTCAATACCAGGTCTGTCAGACTCCAAAGCTAAATTTCTTATTCTATAGAAATCCTATGATGTACAAAATAAAATATCAAAGGAACTTCTAAGAATAACTTAGCCAGAAGTACACGTTGAGCATCCCTAATCCAAAAATCTGAAATCCAAAATGCTCCAAAACTGGAACTTTTTGAATGCTTACATGATGCTCAAAGGAAATGCTCACTGGAGCATTTCAGATTTCTGGATTAGGGATATTCAACTGGTAAGTATGATGCAAATATTCCAAAATCTGAAAAAATCCAAAATCTGAAACATTTCTGGTCCAAGGTATTCTGGATAACAAATAGTCAATGTGTCCAAAGGCAATGTCATCACATAGAATATTAGTAATTGTGTATATGAAGTTATTTCCCAAACTAAAAATGAACTTGTGCTACAATACACATGGTTAGGTAAACAACTACAAAGTAAGACATATTCCTCTTCTCCATTATTTCCACTCATGCCCTCAAATCATACCTTCAGAGAGAACCCCAAGCAACAATATTATCCTGAAGAGAATTCATTTTACCTTCTGTTACTGGCTGGAGTTTAGAAGATCGTTCTGAATCAGGAGAGTGCAGAGGTTCAGGCTCTTTCAAACTTTCCAAATGCATAAAAGGATCATAGTCTACAGAGGCCAAATCAGAGAGGCTCATTGGGAAATACCTTGGGTTGCTAAAACACTGAGCTCCATAAACACACCCATGTAAAACCTGAAAATACAGGAAAAAGAAAATACCAAGTTTAACTTTTAAATAAAAATAAGTAAATAAAGGTAAAAGGAAAAAAATGTCAACTGGTACTATAAGAGCTTGGCAAAAATTTTAAATATCTTAAAACTTAGCTCTTCAGTCAAGGTAAAATTTAAGACCTTTTAAAAGGAAGAATTAGCAAAATTAAACTAATCATTCTCATATTCAACAAAGATCTGCCTCCTCTCAAAATTCTGCAATGAAACTACAGTGTCTTGTAGGAAGTAGTTTTAAATTACCTTTAGGTACTCTAAGCTAAATCTACATTCTTAGAAAATATCTAGCTCTAAAACAATGAAAATATTATACTAAAAAATGTTATTTCTTTAGGTTTTAAAAACCTTTGTTTACCAAATGAATAGTATAGCAAGAAAGTTTACCTTATAGATGCAATTGAGGACAGATTTTTCTGTTTTATCATTTTCTGCCCCTGTAGCATGAACTGGTTGGAGCAGTGTCTTCAGAGGTAAGGCCATGATCCAGTCCAAAAGGCAGAGAAGTAAAGATACTACTAACTGTAACAACAACAAAAAATCATTACAATTGTAAACTCATTTATAGAAGAGCTTTTTAATACATAACAGAGCACCTTCTTATTCTTGAGTTTCCAAAATTTATTTCAGGAACCATCAACCCAAAGTTCCACTATTAATATTTACCTAGACCTAACTGATTTTAAGATGTTGGATAAGAACACTATACTATTGTGGGTTTCCCTTATATTTCAGGGCAAGCATAATGAAAACTTCAGCACAATAAAACAGAAATGTTAAAATTATTTTATATTAATATGAAAACACCAAGCTTAAAAGACAACACATATCAATTAATTATACTTATTTGGTTGCACAAGGAAAGTAACACAAAAGAAAGGTTTTAGTCCATATGTATTACAATCACTTCTACTTTTCTTTTCTAATTTAACACCACTTCACTGAATATCCTGCCAGAAAGACTACCTACCTTAAGTACTTTTTGAAATTGTCACTTATTTTACTAGTTAAATCTTTTTACTGGACACTTTTGAACTAATGGATGCTACAAACAGAACACTTTTATCCAAAATATGGAGTAAAATAGCAGTACCCATTTTATTGGATAAAGAATCACCATGTGATTCTTTATGAGTGCGATTAAAGTGATAATTGAGTAGCAACAAGAGATCTGCTGATCTTCAGAATTTAAAAACTCTCCAACTCAAGGAGCAATTTTGGTCTAAATTTCCCAACACATCCTCCAAAAGAAAAAAAAAACCAATACAATCTCACAAAACTCACTCTCTCCATATAACCATAAGATAGAGAATATCCAAATTATCTCTAAGCAGAAAAATATACAGCAAATTCCAGCAAGCTTTTTCTCATTCTTCCATTGCAGGCTTTTATGAGGAGGAACAAGGGCAGTTTGGGAAAAACTATGACAAAAAGAAAAGATAGCAACTAGCTGCAAACCTAAGATTGACCTAAAACCAACACAGAAAGAAAAAATCCACCCTAAGTGTGAGTATACTGAGTAAGTGCTCTAAAAGACCAGACTACCGAGTAGAAAGAAAGGGACTTAAAAGTATACATAGGAAATGTCATGCTTAGAGGGAGAAGAATGTTAAAAGGGAATGGAGAGACATCCTTTGGAAACACATAGTAAAAGGAAAAAGCAAAAGAGAAATTTTGGATCCTGCAAGACTTAATTTTTTTTTTTTTTTGTAATTGATAGACCTACAACTCCTCTGTTCCTTAAAATACATATTCGATAAAACCACAATACTCTATTAAATGGCCAGAGGAGGGAGCTCTTGAAATAGGAATATTGTAAACCACCCCAAGCCACAGAAATGCCTAGGCACGGTCTTCATCTATACAAAACTTCTATGAAACCAAAACAGAGGCCAAGCACAGTGGATCATGCCCGTAATCCTAGCACTTTGGGAGGCCAAGGTGGGAGGCTTATTTCAGGCCAGGAATTTGAGACCAACCTGGGCAACAGAGTGAGACTGTCTCTCTAACACACACAAAAAAAGCAACCAGAAAATGAGAATCTAAGCAATTCAACTGATGGAAATTTCTCCCCCCAAACCAACTGTGAAGCACAAGAAAAGTCTAACACAACATTCTAATTACTCTGAATTAAATATTTTAGAACAAGCATTTAGAGATATTGGGGGGAGGGGGACACCTTAAATCAAAAATCTAAAAACTAACAAAAGAAATAGACCAAGAAGGATAGAATTGATTCAAGCCAGGAAAATAACTACAAGAAAAAAACAAAATCATATTAGAAATGAAGACTGAATTACAAGGTACTTAAGGAAGAAAAAACTTGAAAAAACTTAGCAAGGGTCAGTGAAACAACTATGAGAACAAAAATGAGATAAAAAGGTAAAAAGTGTCAGAGAGAAAGTGGTTGAATTGGAGGACAGGAAAAAATACCCAATTTATATGTAGTTGGAGTCCTGAAGATGAAGAAAACAATTTAACAGAAAAAACTTAAAGAAATCAAAGAAGATCTGTTGAATGTTGAAAAGGCTTAACATATCCCAGGACAAATTGAGCTGCCATGGTCAACTCTTAACACACATCTTGGTAAAACGTCAAAAGTAAGACTTAAAAAAAAAAAAAAATCTTCATAGCTTCCAGGCAAAGAGATACAATAACTTCCACGGACAAGAGAATAAGACTGGCATCAGACTTCTCAGAAACATACAAAGCAAGGTAGCATTAACAAAACAAAACACACACACAGACACACCCACACCCTCGAGGAAAGCAGTGTGAACTAAAGATTTCATGTCTAGCTAAGCTGTTTTTCAAGGTTATAGAAAAACAATATAATATACAAGAAAACAATACAATATACAAGAGCTCAGAGAATTCTGTACTCATGAGCGTGTCTTGAAGAATAAAGACAAACTTCATCTAAAGTTGACTGGGGAAACTTCAGCAGAAAGATCAAGTTACAGTTCTTAGTTACAGATTTAAGATTTTAAAAAAAGAGAGGTGGACACGACTGTAGAAGACTAATTTGTTATAAGATACATGCTGTATGGTTATGTGTAGAAATAAAATAACTAAAAATGGAGGCAAACAGAGAAAGAAAGGGAAAAGTAAAACTAGCTCATCTGTTAATGTAGAGGCAAGACATGATATAAAGGATATCATTAAATAATAAGAAAGTAAAAGGTTAAGGAAGAAAGTAAGGGAATATAAAGACATTTAAAAAGGCGTACATATAAAGCTGTGATTCAAAATGAGGATGAAACATTTATGAATATCTGTGTATCAAATAACACAGTAACTATCTATATAAAGCAAAAATTACAAGAGATGCAAGAAAATACTGAAACACTAGTAGCAGGAAACTTTAACACACCATTCTCAGTGCAAGACAGATCAAACAGACAAAAAATAACCAACTTGAACAAGTTATTTGAGGTCTTGAATAAAGTTTAACAATATTAAAGGAATCTTGTCACCAAAAAGTTTGAAACTTCTGGTATAGAAACTCAAGAAACAGACACAAATACATGTGGAACTTGATTGTTTGCTAAAGGGCAAAGATGAACCTAATAAAGTGTGCTCAGAAATCTGGTTACAGAGTTGGAAAAACAACAAAAATTAGATCCATACCTCAAAACATACAGAATAAACTCCAAATGGATCAGGGATAAAAATGTAAAAAACGAAACCATGTAAGTGCTAGAAAAAAACATTTGTGAATTTTTCTTTATCCCAGGGTACAGTGAAAGGCTTTCTAACTATGACTCAAAATCCAAACACAACAAAAAAAAAAGATTGATAAATAAGTACATAAAAATACTTTTCTATGACTCTCCCCAAAAGGAAACAAAAAACCACCATAAACAAAGTCAAAAGGCAAATTTAAAAAAGGGAGAAAATATCTGCAACATATATCCTAGCTAAAGTGCTAGTATCCCTAATACAGCTATTAAGAGAAACAGACAGAAAAACCTAATAAAAAATGTAGAAAGATATAAAAAAAATAATTCAAAAAAAATTTTTAGAAGTAAAAAATTAGGCCATTACTAAATACGAGATATTCAACCTCACTTATAAGGGAGATAAATGAAAACTACACAGAGATACCACTGTTTGCCTATCAAACTAGCAAAAATTAAAATATATGACAAGTTCTGTGAGGGGGCTCTGGGGAAACACTCATAGTAGAAAGTACAGTAATTTACAAAATTATGTATCTGTTTGTCCTTTGACCCATCAATTCCACATCTAGGAATACACCACTCCAACAATATAAAAATACATATCCACAAAGTACGTCACTGCAGCACTATCTGTAATAGCAAAATTCTGAAAACAACCTTTATGCCATATAGAGCAGAGTGGTTGAATGAGCTGTGATATAACCATACAATGGAGTACTAATACTACACAGCTATAAAAAATGAATGAAGAAGATTTCTATGAATTTATAGATTGTGGCATTCCAGGTCAGGTGAAAAGTCTAAAGTACCAAAGAATATCTAGACTATATAGAATATGTTTGTGTAACAAATGAGAAAGAAGAAAATAAATATACATGTATCTGCTTTTTGTGCAAAAATAAAGCCTAGGATAGATGAATCATAGTTAAAAAAATAAATAAGAACAACAGAGATGGAGGGAAGACCCTAAAACTGCATACGAACAGAAAAAAGTGAACTGAACTGTATTTCAAATAAATTATATAACCATCCTGAAGCAGGAAAGGGAGAGGTAACTCAAGTAACTTATAAAAACATTTTTTTTAACTTTATCTTCTCTTGGTAAAGACAAAAAGAACTCCAAAGCTATATAGAGGAATAAGTTAATTCTGAAACTGTTTTTTTTTTTTTTTTAGAAATGCACAAAGAAGTAAATACATTATAGATAAATAATGGATATGGGAGCTAAGTTTCCGATTGTTGGAGCAGGGAGTTACAAATTAGAAGAAGGGGGAAGGATAGACTGAATGTCCCTGTGGTGCTGGATCAGAATTGGAGGTGTCAAAGTAAACTCAGAAGTTTTTAATAAATATAGTTAGATACTGTCTTAGTCTGCTTGGACTGCCATAACAAATACCACAAACTGCATCACTTAAACAGCAGAAATTTACCTCTCGAAGTCCTGAAGGATGGGAAATCCAAGATCAAGGTGCCAGCCCATTTGGTGTCTGTTGAAGGCCCACTTCCTGGCTTACAGATTCCTGCCTTCTAGCTGGGAGAGAGTTCATCTTTCTTAAGTAAAGGGACTAATTCCATTCATTAAGACTCTATCTTCATGATCTGATTACCTCTCAAAGGCTCCATGTTCAAATACCATATTGGGGATTAGGACTTCAACATACAAACTTTGGGAGGGGCACAAACATTTAGTCCACAGCATATATATATAAAAATACAGAGGTGTGTGTGTGGGGGTGTGTGTGTGTCTGTGTACACATGTTATCTATTTCCTATTAATAGCTCTATCTCCTGAGAGGGTCTTAAAAATATGATACCCCAACAGTAAAGTGCACAACTAGTTCTCAGATCTTGATTTCTAAATTCCAGTTTCCACTCACTGGAACCAGAATTCTTTGGTGTAATGGCCAATTCCAGGGCCGGGGCAGAGAAAGTAAAAGATGAGTTTGGAAAATCTTGTGATGACAGAAATTAAGATGCCCAAATAATAATGGGTATTTATCAAAAGGAAAAGAAGCCACTTTAAAGGGGCTCCCATTGGCTAAATCTGAGACATTTTGAGCAACAAGATAAATAATAATAGCAAAAGGTTAAGGATTACAAACCATTGCATGAAATGAGAATCTCAAGCCCACACTGAAATAAGATGATTAGGGAAAGCTCTCCCTTACAGTAGAAAGCCAACTAATGCAGAAGAAATGATGGAATTAGGAAAATCACCATTTGGCAACTATCATAACAATAACTGATTCTGTCAGAGTCATCAATGGTTAGCAAAACCAGTTAGCAAAAGCTTAAGTAGTATGATATTTATACAGTATAGCCTCAAAATATCTTCTCACAAATACCTATTAATTGAAATGGGTTAATAGCTTTACAGTGGAAAAACCTGGCAGACAACACCTTAATCAGATGATTAAAGTTAGCACCAATCAAGAATGGGACAAACTCACATCTGTGCCACCTGATATGATGTACTAAGAGGGGCACAAAATCTACTGAGGTATTACTGCCAAATATGTCTAATTTAATCTAATAATGACAAAACATTACTGATCTAGTCATGATGAAACACATATACAAAATGCGGGATATTCTATACAGTAACAAGACTGTATACTTAAAAAATATTCAAGGTCAAGAAATATAGAAAGATTAAGGACCTGTTCTAGATTATAGACGGCTAAAGGGACATTATAACTGAATGCAACACATGATTTGGGATTGTCTTTTGCCATACAGGTCATTACTGAGACAACTGGTGAAATCTGAATAATATCTATAGATTATACAATACTAATGTATCAATATTAATTTCCTAATGTTGATAATTACACTGTTAGACAATTGCTTGATTTGAGCAAAAAACACAATAACGTAGCTGGTGGCATATACATTTCTCTCTCTGTATATATATATTTCATACATACATACAGAGGGATAAAACAAATGTGGTAAATAAATAATACAAAGAATTATTTGTACTATTCTTTCAATTCTTCTCTAAACTTGAAATTATGTTTAAAAAAATTCCAACACAAAACTCAATGGAAGTTCTGAATTAATGTTTCTAAATAAAAAGAATATGGACTTTTGCATCTATTTGCCAATCACAGGTTCTAGTCGTGGGTCTACTACTATTTAGTAACAATAGTGTGAGCTTGGGCAACTTAACCTCTCTGAGCCTCAATTCTCTCTGTAAAATGGAAATTAAAAATATCTACCAAAATTATAAAGTTGTTTTGAAGTTCAAATAATGTACATAAAGTACATACTGCCAGCACATGATTTTTAAAAAATCAGTATATAAATGTTCTTTTTATTTTATTTTTACTGTATTTATCTTTTAAAAATTGGAAGGCCATATTTACCAATGATGACAAACCATTTGAGAAATCTAAAGGCTCCTAGTTCATACAAAGTCTATTCATATTCTTAAAAATCTGAGGTTAAGGAAAGTTGTAAGGACCGGCTATGTTTGTACTATAAGCAATCTGAACGCCATGCATGAGAAATGTCTCCTTATACTGTGGCTTACATGAGAAAATTAAGAGTTCTTACAGAAAGAATAACATAATAATTAAAATAATTTAACATATCTATTTGTCTATATGTAACATGCAAGCTTCTAATAAGACAAAAGATATTCAAAACCTGATTTACGAGAATAAAAAGTATTGGAATGCAACATAGTAGAGAAGAATCAGTGAATTTAAATAATATTCTGATGTTCATCCCACAAAAAGGAAAGTCGTACATTCTAAAGATACCTAGGATAGTAACAAAGCATATTTGAGGAACAGAGATAACTGCTACTGGCCCAAGGAAGATGGGGCATATCATGCTAAATGATGATTCCCTGTTGAGTGGTATCATACACTATTCTCTCCTTAAGTGATCTCATCCATTCCCCCAATTTTAATACTACTCATGTGCTGACAATGACAATAATTTTATTTCCAGCCTATAATTTTCTAATCAAGTATGTAATTGTTTTGCTGGTGGTCTCCATCTGGTTTTTACTCCTCACATGCAACACACTGAAAACTGAAATTCATCTTCCTTCAACAGTCCTGTTTTTTCATGTATTCCTTATCTTGGTTGTGGATTTCACTTTGTGACTATCTATTCTTTATTCCCTTAGCTTAGTTCAGAAGTTCAGAACATCAATTCTTTTTTTTTTTTTTTTAGAGACAAGGTCTTGCTCTATCCACCTAGGATGGAGTGCAGTGGCCTGATCAGCTCTCTGTAATCTCGAATTCCTGGGTTCAAGGGATCCTCCTGCCTCAGGCTCCCAGGTAGCTGAGACTACAGATGTGCATCACCACACTCGGCTAATTTTTCTTTCTTTCTTTCTTGTTTTTTAGAAATGGTCTCATTATATTGCCTAAGCTGGTCTCAAACTCCTGGGCTCAAACAATCCTCCTGCCTCAGCCTCCCAAAGTGCTGGGATTATAAGTATGAGCCACTGCACCCAGCCTCATCAATTCTTAGATAATTTTAATAACAATAATCATATTTTTCCCTTTAAGTCAATTTTCACATTTTCTTAAGTGATTTTCCAAAAATATGGTCATATTTAATTATGCCCTAAAATCCTTTCAAAAAAGACTTTCACAAAAGTCCAAGACTCATAGTGTGGCATCTAAGGCCCTTCATAACCTGGCCCCTTCCTATCTCTGAAGCTTCATTTTTCCCTACTCTCAACTGTGTGCTTCATGGTCTATAATACAGAACTGCCAAGTGTTTCCCCCAAATACATCATACTATTTTATATCGCCACGATTTGTATACATTATTTCCTCTACTTGGAATAACTCTCTGAATCTACCTTTTGTCTCTATTTATGTAGAAAACCCTATTCATCTTTAAGGAAGTTTTCTCTCAACAAGCCCTCTCCTCCCCTCAATAATTAATTACTTCCTCCTCTATCCTACCCTGTATAATATACATTTTTCTACTTTTTATAATAAGTATTTATTACACTTTGTCTCACTTGACTCTCTAATCTTTAAATTCCATGAGAACAGAACTATCTTATTTATCTCTGTTTAACTAGTAGTGTCCAGCAGAATGCACATTTTGGGATCAATAAATATTTAGTAAATTAAGGGCACAAGAAATAAGAACTTGGTAGTATAGATTTTTCGTATTAATAGCTAAGCCTTTGGAAGACCAAGATGATATAGACGATGGGCGATTAGTTATCCAGGTATTATTCACAAACTGCATGTGGAATTCTAGACCATAGCCTGAGACATTAAAATGAAGAACTCTTGGTTAACAATGGGGTATATGTCTCTTTTAAGGATGAAGAAGAATGTATTTATCAAGAGCTACATATAACCTGTTCAAATAGCATTTAAAATGAACACAAAAGGAAAGAATAAAAAATTCTAAGGCAAACTCATGAAGTCAGTCAGAAATCATATGGCAGACAATAGGAATAACATTAAAAGACCAAATGTGTAAAAAGATATGTAAGCCACACATGAAAATAAATGGGAATAAAAAAAAATAAATAACTGGGAATAGGTCCAGAAACATAATTACAGCTTTGGAGATCTGCAAATTAACGAGAACATGAACAGTAAATAAAACACACTTTAGATTTCAATGCAATCTGAATAAAGGATCGTAACTCTGAGACCTGGAGAATAGAACTCAAGATTGGGATGTGACAAGGAAAAAGAAGAGAATAATTTTCAGAGGAAATGAACAGAATCCAGAGCAGCCTTACCTAACAGAACTTTGTACGATAATGAAAATGGTCTACATTTGTCCCATGGCTATCATGCACTTACAATGTGCAAGTGGGGACCTGAATTTTTAATGTTAACTTTAAATTTAATTTAAAGTGAAAACAATATGTGATTGGTAGCTACCACACTGGGCAGCACAGATCTGGAGTCTCTAGAACATGTTATGCATAATGTCTGATATATAATAAAAAAATTAACAGATACAATAACAAACAGGATAATGGAACTCATAGTAAAGAGGAAAAAAATTCTATAGAACAGACTTAGTTATGACTCAGTGGATCTAGCAGATGAGGACTTTAATTTTATTATGATCAATATGTTAAAGAATCGATGAGAAGGTATATATAATTGACGAAGAAATGCATAATTTCAGGTAAGATACAGAAACTAAAAAAAAAAAAAAAAAAAAAGAAAGAAATTCTAGAACTTGATAAATACAATATCTGGAATAAGTAAAGGACCTTCATAATGAATCTATGAGGTAAATGTCACTTTGTAGAACTTTTTGGTGGAGAGAAGGAATGTCTTCTCCTAAGTGACACATCTC
This sequence comes from Lemur catta, assembly GCF_020740605.2. Lineage (NCBI taxonomy): Eukaryota > Metazoa > Chordata > Mammalia > Primates > Lemuridae > Lemur > Lemur catta. Next base: position 55,772,566 of record NC_059128.1, on the reverse strand, counting down.
TGCAGTACATATACTAGGATTACTGAAAATATCTTTACTTTCTACCAGTAACAGCTATACAAAACAAGTGGCTGCTTCAGAGGTGATGAATTCCTCAGAATTAATAAATTTCAGTCATAGATAAGACCATAATTTGGCAGAATATAGTGAAATAATTAAAAGTGGACAGAATGTCCTCCAAGGCTCCTTACCATCCTGAGATTCAAAGATTTTACCAAATGGCCATGAAATTTGAACCAAATATAATTACCTATACTTAAATAACAGAAAAACATGTTTCACACTATAGTTGATTTTGAATTATATGAATTAATTTTTACTATGTAAATATACATACCTTTGAAAATTAGAAATATAAATATTTTACTAGATAACCACATGCTAAACACTAAACAAAATTTAAATTACCCTCTTGTCCATTTCATAAGATGATGCTTCTGTACTTGGCAAAAGATGGGTGATAGTGGCTATTAGGATCTGTAGGCAAAAAAATTAAAAAATAAAAGAGCTCAAAATATGTCAAATTAATGATAATCCTAAAACTTAACTATTAAGTGCTAAAGTGATATAAAACCTATTGCTGCAAATTTATCCTGAATACATTAATATTGTTATTTCAAAGTAATATTTTTAGGTAAGCTTTTCAAGCACACTTAACCAAAATTATATATATTCTGTCAACTCTAAATAGATTCCTTTCTAATTCAATTCATGAGGGTAAATCAATATGTATAAACACACAGATATTATATGTTCACTATAGAAGAATTAGAAGATACAGATAACCAAAAAGATTTATATACTCTTATCACCTGAAGAAATCTACTGTCTTTCCATGTCTTTTTCTGTATATATGCAAATATAAGCCTTTTTGTTTAAAAAAAAATATGGCTTTTCAATTAACATATATTATATACTGACTATTATATGAATATCAAACAGAATGCCAATAAAAAGGCATTATTAAAAGAAGGCAAAATATACACTGTTATCATTTACCCTGGATATTAATTTGTCTCATTCAATTTCTTTATGTGCATGTTAAAAATGTGTGAGTTTATTATATTTTTATTGTACTTTTATTATATGCCACCATATTTTAAAAAATGATTGCTTTCATGCATTAAGTAGAAAACTTCCTCTAAATATACTTTATATAGAAAAGGGCTTTACTTGCTAGTGCTAGACGTACTCACTATATTTAGTGCTATAATAGAGGCTAGCAACATGGTTGAGTGGGAAAAACCTGGACTTTGGAATCTTACAAATTTAGATTGGAATCCTGCTTCTACCCTGTTAGCTTGTGACTTTATTAAATCCTCAGTTCTTTCATCTTTAACAAGGGGTGGTGGGGAAGAGAATAATCTATCTTAAAAAAACTTTCAAGAATTAAATGAGATATTATATGAAAAAGTGGCTGGTACATGGTAGGTGCTTAATAAATATTAGTTCTTAACTTTCCTAAAAATGTTATAAGAATATAATGACAACAAAGATAAATTTTGGTTGTGGAGAGCAGACAGGGACTTTTTTGTTTTTGCAGGGACAGGGTCTTCGCTCTGTCACCCAGGCTGGAGTGCACTGGTGCGATCAGTTCAATGCAAGAGATCCTTGTGCCTCAGCCTCCCAAGTACCTGGGACTATTGGTATGTGCCACCACACTCAGCTAATTTTTTCATTTTTTTGTAGAGATGAAGTCTCACTATGTTGCCAAGGATAGTCTTGAACTCCTGGGCTCAAGTGATCCTCCTGCCCTGGCCTCCTAAAGTGCTGGGATTATAGGCATAAGCCACCATGCCTGGCCAAGATTTTCATTTCTGAGGAGGTAGTATTTAAGTCAATCACTGAAAGATGAAGGGGGTAGAGTAGAGCAGTAAAGCATTTCAGGTAGGAGGAAGAAGGCAAGGTGAGGAGAGCAGACTCAGCTGTCTGGACAACACGGTATTTCAAAGGAATCCGTTCATGATTCTGGAAAAACAGGTTGGGTTCTCATCTGGAGGCCTTGATTTCTCAGCTAAAGAATTTGAGCTTTATTTTACAGTCAAAGGAAAATCAGAGATGATTGTTTTTCAAGTAAGTAACAGAGTCATGTGAATGTGAATGATGACTGGAAGGGGAAGACTGTACAAGCCAGGAGAACAATTAGAAGGCTATAGTAATATCTCAAGAAAGAAATAATGAAGGGCTGAAATATGTCAGGTGTTGAAGGAAGCATAGGAGACATTGGATTGGAATTTTTAAAAAATTAATAAATGATTGGCTAAAGAGAAAAGGAAAGGAATAATGTCCAGGATAACTGGCAGGATGGTATGTTTTCCTTACTTAAGAGAGGGAATGAAGCATAATATATTTATAAAGACCACTACAACTAATAAATTATCTTTTAGCTGGGTGCAGTGGCTCATGCCTATAATTCAAGAACTTTGGGGGGCTAAGGCAGGAGAACTGCGTGGGACCATGAGTTCAAGACCAGTGTGAGCAATATAGTGAGACCCTGTCTCTACAAAAAAATAAAAAAGATTGGCTGGGCATGGTGGCATGTCCCTGTAGTCCCAGCTACTTAGGAGGCTGGGGTGGGAGGATCGCTTGAGCCCAGGAGTTTGAGGTTGCAGTGAACTATGATGACATCACTATACTCTAGCATGAGACACAGAGTGAGACCCTGTCTTAAAATATTATATGTATATATATATTTTAATGTTTTTACTTTACTCAAAACCAGAAACACAATTTTCTAACATAAAATATAAAGGAACTGTCATGAACTTTGATATTACAAAAATTGCATAATGGGTAGCCATTATTTAGCTATGCAAAAATTTTTTTTAAAACTATTAGGTAATTTTTATATTTCAAGGTATCCAAATCTAGGAATCTTTAACAAGGTTATAACTTTGTTAAAAATGAGAAATTACTTACTTGAATAATTTTTAAGGGAGAATCAGGCTGGTAAATCTGAAGTCTAGGTACATAATGAACCAGCATGTGAAGCATGTTACAAGCTACGTGAGCTACTGTTTTATTAGTAAACTGCAATAATAACAAAAAAATCATTGTTATAAAAAGTGGTAAAGATCAAAGAGTAGGAAGTTACAAAAATACTAGTTAAAAAAACAAACAAAATATATATGTTTTAAATGACCAGTTTCCTTTTCTAGGAGTCATTCATATGTATTATAGGGTCAAAGCCAAAACAAACAAGAAGTTGAGATAAAACAGGTCATCACAAAGATACCTTAAATTCAAGAATAGGAGCATTCTTAAGGAAAGAGTCAGAATCAAAGAAATATTAAAAATAGTAAACTAATGAAAACACTTATTAAATATCTTATTCTATAAGGGTACAAGATATAATTCACAATTGAAGAAAAATAAAACCCACATGCATTCTATACTATCTTAATATATTTCACTGAACAGTTTTTTTTACCTTTAAGGAAACACAAATTACATTCAGAGCTTCCTTAATTTGAGGATGATGAGACTCATGGACTAGTTCTTCACAAATCCAAATACCTAAACTGCAAAGTGCTACACATCTGCAAAAAAGGCAACCAACAATGATTAAATAAAATGAAACCCACCACCACAAACAACACCCATGATCAACTGACACAGATGAATATACACTATCTAAGTAAATGAATAAATGTTACTCTACACATTAGCTGGTAACTAAAGAAGATAAATGGGAAGAAAGCACATTCCCAAAACTGTAAACCTAATTTTCTATTACAATTTATTACCAAGCTCATAGGCTGGGATAACACACAGCATCTTTTCAACAAGCCCATGTCAATAAATTGACTCAAGTGTCCATCAATTCATGACTGGATTAACAAAATGTGGTATACATATACCATGGAGTACTACTCAGCCATAAAAAGGATAAATTAATGCCTTTTGCAGCAATTTGGATAGAACTAGAGACCATTACCCTAAGTGAAGTACCTCAAGAATGGAAAAACAAACACCACATGTATTCTCTAATAAGTTGGAACTAACCGACAGGCACATATGTGCACAGAGGGAAGTAAAAGTCATTGGAAATTAAGCAGAGGGAGAGGGGAGGACGGGAGGGACAAAACCCTCCGTAATGGGTACAATGAACACTATTTGGGTGATGGGCATACTTATAGCCCTGACTCAAGCATTACAAAAGCTATCCGTGTAACAAAAACATGTGTACCCCTCCTTAATATTTTGAAATTAAAAAAAAAATTCCAACACGAATACAACTTATAGAATTTTTTTTTCTATTCCCTAATGCCTTTTAGGGCTTCATTTCCCTAGCAACGTAACTTCAGCTGAGTTTCAGCTTAAAGAGACTTATTTAATGATTATAATCTACAAGAATTCTATTACTATGTTCAAGTCTAGGCTTCTGACAAAGTGTATAATGGTTCTAAATATAAAAACAGTCAACTCCTTCCAGTATCCTGTTATACATGGCATGTCCAGATATTCATGTTCTTAACTTAAATTCAGTGGAATGCTAAATTCCAGAACAATTCAACATGGAAAGATTTTTCTTCCTTAATATAGCAGATCAGAAGGTCTTAAGTCCCATCTTTCAGTCTAGAGTGTTAAAGCTACTAAGTTATCAAAACTACCTAAAAATCTTTTAAGTGAAGTTTACTGCTTTATTTCTTCCTTATTGTTGTCCACCCATAAATCCCAGGTTATTTATAGAGCTAAATAACCAAGTTTCAGTTTTAGCAATGGAAACATCCATAATCCTAAAGCAACAATAAACTCTGAAGTAAAGCAAAGCTGTCCATGGATGCAGCTAACTAAAGGTAGAGACTGGGAGTCCAAATGCTCAACAGTTTTTGTTGTAACCAGAGGGGGTAAGAACAGCATGTTTTTGTTTTTGTGTGTATAGACTTTTCCACATTCCCCCACTATGTCAAAATAATCTAGATTATTCTCAGTATAGTTCAAATCTGCTTCTGTTCAGATTTGGGGTTATAAGCTTTTTAAAAATACACACACACACACACACACACACACACACACACACACACACTAAAATGGTATAGGAAAACAAGTTGAGACAACGCTTATGTTCAACTTCTGGAGTTTTTCCACACACTCAAAAACACAAGCTGTTATGTTAATGACTCCCAGGTCTATCTTTGGGTAGCTATGTTTTAGGCTTTCACATTCTTTCACTTGAGAGGCAACACAGTTTTTTTAAAAAGGCAGAAGATCCAGAGTCTAAAGCTCTAGGTTCAAACTTGGTTCTGTCACTTATTACTTATCCATCTAATAAGACAAACTGCTGGGGTATTAATCATGGCTCTGTCATATCTGAGTAATAGGGCAGGTTATTTAAATTCTCTGGGATCCAGTTTCTTTACCAATTAACAGGAGGAAAAAAATTATACCTATCTCGTAGAGTTATTAAAAAACCTCAACAAGCAAATAAACAGGAAGTGTTAGGATAGTGCCTAACACATAGAACAGGCTTAATAAACATTAGCTTTGGATCTAATAAATGTTGGCTTTCCAAGCATCAGTTTCTGGCTAACAAAATTGGAATCTATTTTCTTAGATACGTCACGTTCCACAATAAAAATGTCTTGTTTTAATTCAATTTAATAAACATTCATTGGGTATTTACTAATGTGTTTCAAAGTATTGCATAAAAGACAATGATAAATATTATGTGAAGAGAAAGCAAAATGTACTTAAATAATTAAATTATAACAAATTACTTTAAAAAGAGGGTGAAGTTACTAAAAAAGGTGACTAGGATTTTTTTTTAATGAAGGAAGGTTAGTATTTAAATCTTGAATAAAAGTCAGAGTATTTATCTATTCAAATCATTTAAATTTGTAATTCAGAATGGCTTTTATGTGCCTGAAATAATCTGGACTACTTTAATAATTCAATCAACTCCTAAAATAAGATTCCAAACACAGACTAGTTAACTCTAAGAATATATGACCTACCGTGCAGGACCAGAGGGCTCATCTCTTGCTGAGCTTAACACAGTCTTGATTATAAGTTCCTAAAATAAGGAGGAAATAGTTAATAGCAATGACTAAGTTTTCATTCATTCATTCTACAAATATTTATTAAGTGGCCACTATGGACCAGGCACTGTGCCAGGTACTGGGAATATAATAGTTAAGTAAAGAATCCAATATTATTCATAAAAGTAGCTAAAGATATTTCTGAAATTTATAACCAAAAGTATATGTTAAAAAATACTCTTTATCCTGATTAGAAGAGTAATAAAGGAAGATAACTAAAGTAGAATAAACATCTTTTTAAAACTTTGAGAAATACCATTTAAAAGCCAGAACTGGATGGCTTCACTGGTAAATTCTACCAAACATTTAAAGAAGAATTAACACAATTCCTTCTCAAACTCTTCCAAAAAATTGAAAAGGAGGGAAAACTTCAAAACTCATTTTATGAGGCCAGTACTACCCAGATACCAAAATTAGACAAGGGTACTACAAGAAAAAAAAAATTACAGGCCAATATCCCTGATGAGTACAGATACAAATATCCTCAAAGAAATACTAGCAAACTAAATTCAACATCACATTAAAAGGATCACATACCATGATCAAGCAGAATTTATTCCTGGGATGCAAGGATGGTACAATATATGTACATTAATAAAAGTGATACATCACATTAGGAGAACGAAGGATAAAAATCATGTGATCATCTCAATAGGTAGAGAAAAAGCATTTGACAAAATACAATATCCTTTCACGATTAAAACTCAACAAATTAGGTACAGAAGGAATGTACCTCAACATAAGTAAGGCCATATATAGTAAGTCTGTAGCTAACATCATATGCAACAGTGAAAAGCTAAAAGCTTTTCCTTTAAGACCAGGAACAAGACAAGGATGCCCATTCTCACCACTTCTATTCAACATAATATTGGGATTCCTGGCCAGAGTAATTAGGCAGAAAAATGAAATATAAAAAAAAGCATCTATACTGAAAAGAAAGAATTAGAACTGTCTTTGCAGATAACGTGATCTAATATATAGAAAATCCTAAAGACTCCACCAAAAAACTGTTAGAAACTAACAAAGTCAGTAGAGTTGCAGGATACAAAATCAACATACAAAAATCAGTTGTGTTTCTATACACTAACAATGAACTATTCAAAAAAGAAATTAAAAGAACAATTCCACTTAAAAATAGCATCAAAAACAATAAAATACTTATGAATAAATTTAAACCAAAGAGTTGAAAGATCTGTACGCTGAAACTATAGAACACTGATTAAAGAAACTGACAAAGACAGAAATAGGCCGGGTGCAGTACCTCACGCCTATAATCCTAGCACTCTGGGAGGCTGAAGTGGGCGGATCGTTTGAGCTCAGGAGTTCGAGACCAGCCTGAGCAAGAGCGAGACCCCATCTCTACTAAAAAATAGAAAGAAATTAGCTGGACAACTAAAAATATATAAAAAAAATGAGCCGGGCATGGTGGCACATGCCTGTAGTCCCAGTACTTGGGAGGCTGAGGCAGTAGGATTGCTTGAGCCCAGGAGTTTGAGGTTACTGTGAGCCAGGCTGAGGCCACGGCACTCTAGCCCGGGTAACAGAGCGAGACTCTGCCTCAAAAAATAAATAAATAAATAAAAAAAAGATGTTTAAAAAAAAAAAAAAAAGACAAACGGTGTTCATGGATTGGAAGAATTAATATTGTTAAAATATCCCTATAACCCAAAATAATCCCACTTTTGGGAATCCCATGAAATTAGTATGTCAAAGAGATATCTGCACTCCCGTGTCTACTGCAGAATTATTCACAATAGCCAATATGTGGAAAAAGCCTAAGTGTCCACTGGAGGACTAATGGATAAAATGTCACTCACACACACATAAATACATACACAATGGAATATTATTCAGCCTTTAAAAAGAGGGAAATCTTGTCATTTGTGACAACATGAATGGACCTAGAGGACACTGGGCTAAGTGAAATAAGCCAGACACAGAAAGACAAATACTGTGTGATCTCATTTACATGTGGAATCTAAAATGTTGAACTCTCAGAAGCAGACAGTAGGAGAAATGGGAAAATGTTGGTTAAAGAGTACAAAGTTTCAGACATGCAGGATGAATAAATTCTGGAGATTCAATGTACAGCATGGTAACTACAGTTAACAATCTGCTAAGAGAGTGGATCTTAGTTCTTCTCACTTGCTCCCCTGCCAACCAAAAAAGGTAACTATATGAGGTGAGGGATATATATTTACCTTGATGTTTGCCACAATGTATAAGTATGTCAAAACATCAAGTTGTACAACTTAAATATATACAATTTTTATTTGTTAATTTTACCTCAATAAAACTGGTCAGAAAAAGCCAGCTTCTTCTTCCTTATTAATTTGTAAAGTATGATAATGTGTGAGTTTTGCAATAAGTTTTAGATACTAGTTAAAGTCATGTAAATGAATAAAATATTCAAGAGGGAGAAAATAGAGAAGAAAAACAACGGTAGAACATTGAGGTGATTGTATGTTTAGCAAGCAGAGAAAAGAAAACTAGTTTGTTAAGGAGTCAGAATACTTGGGCAAGAAGTAAATCAAGAGAGATCTGTGTAACAAAAGACGAAGAGACATTTAGGAAGGATAAAAACATCAACGGCATCAATACTATAGTGGATCAGGAGAACAAGAATGACACTAGATTTGGTAACTAAGAATTTGTTCATTGACTTTTAAAAAATCATTAATACACTCATTCCATAAGCATTTATCGGCTACATAGAATATAAGCTCCTCAAGAGGGGCAACCTTCTATTATACTTATCTTTGTAAACTTAGCACCTAGCCCAATGGCTAGCAATTAATAGGTACTTGGAAAATGTCTACTGTTTAAGCTCAAGAGCTTTCTATGCAACAGACCCTGTCTTAGTTGCTGGAAATAAGAAGATAGTTAAGACAATGTATTTATCCTTAAGAAGTTTACAGTTCAGGGACAGAGGCAGATTTATAAACAAGTAATTAAAATTCAAGATCATGTAATATAAAATATCCAGGCAAATCCACAGAGACACAACATAAATCTGTAATTGCCTGGAGCCTGAAGTAGAGAGAATGGGGAATGACTGCTAACGGGTACAGGGTTTCTTGGGGGTGATGAAAATGTTCTAATATTGACTGTAATGACAGTTTCACAATTCTCTGACTATACTAAAAAATTTAAATGAATTGTAAAAACAAACAAAAAATCAAACAAACAAGACAACGTATACAAAGTTCTAGGTAAGCAAACAGCTCATCTGGGAAGTCATAAATGACTTCACAAAGAAATCTTAGATAAAAAGGATTTTGACAGATAATTAACATTAGGTACCATGATTACATGTGTTTGAAGTGAGTGGCAAGAAGACAACAGGACTATATAACAACAGTTTAAGTAGAAGGAAACAGTTTTTCAACAGCACAGAACCAAGAAACAACATGGTAGTTCCATGTGGTTGTGGTTTACAGTACATGCATAGATGTTGGTTTCAGTGAAAAGTAAATATAACTACAATGGCACGTAACTTTACCCTTAAATCTTCATTTACTAAGAACAACGATCACTTTGTTAGGCTTTTTGCTTTCTCCATTATTATTAAAATTGGCTTTTACTTTGGAGATTTTTTTTCCACACAAAAAAGTGTTGTTTTTGTTTTTAAAATCACTTCAGCCTTACTGCCTATGCAACAGCCAATAGAGAACAAGGCCACCCTGAAATGTAGATAGTATGAAGTAGGCTAGGCTAACTCTTAACTAACTCAAAACTGTCTAAGTAAATTAAAATGAAGATTCATCCTTGGCCTTCAAGATCTTCTGAAAATAAAAGAAACTATAACTATTACGTCTCTAAAGAACAAAGGTCAATTTGTATAGTTTTTATTAAATGTCATTGAAAATTAGCATCAAACCATATGATTTTATGTATAAGTCAAGTTCACTTATTTAACAAATGATTTCTGAGTATATACTATGTGCCAAGCAGTGTGTTACGCTATGATGATATAGCAAAAAATAAGGCTTCATGGTGTTTATCTGTCTAAAGTAGAAGTCAGACATTGAACAAGTAATTTCAAGTATGACAAATGTTTTAAAGAGAAATATGGATGCTGTAGAGAGTGTATGTAGCACTCGTAACAAATTAAATTTAAAAACGTCAGAAAAATCAAGTTTAAAAAAAAAAATCAGCATAGTTCCCAAGGAGCTATAATGTCTCTCTCTCTCAACCCTTTGTCTAACTCTAGGGACCAATTCAGGTCAAACAAAGACCATCTGGCAATCACTGTGATAGACGCCACATCTCAGGACTGTTAAACCCTTGTAAATTTACAATACAGAGGCATTCAGTTAGAGACAGGTCTTAACTTAGTGATGAAATTATTTACTACCAGGACATTGCTGGGCCCAGAGCACTGAATGCCTTTATCCTAACTAGGAGAAATTTTCACACCACCCTCCTCTACCTTGGTCTAAGAATTATTGAGTCCAGAAGAATAATTGTGCCAAACATGTCGCATATTCCTTTCAAACACAGGCTGACCTTTACAGAGGCAAACAACAAGTTCTGGCCACTTTTCTACCTGAAATTTTTAAAAAATCTTATAAATAACAAGTGACATTTGGGCATGTCTGCTCCTAACTGAACCCAATTATAATTTTGTTTGTTTAAGGATTACTATCTGGGGTAGGTTTCATCGACAACTTTATAGTCGCTCTTAATTTCGCACCATCTACTATTCAAGTCCTTTAACGCTTCAGGTACATGAGATCTCTATGCCAACTCCATAGTTTCCTATAGCAGTATAAAATTTCCATTACTTTGTTTGACTCATCACACTGAGAAACTGGGTAGGTAGAGTCATAAAATATGTGCAGTTCAGTTTGCCATCTCAACCTTAGAAGCCTTACATTAGCAGCATAGTATCTAGCTCACAGGATGTTTCGATAAATGTTCAGTGAGTGAATGAATGAATCCCATGAAGTAGACATATGAGTAGGTTCAATAACAAGAAAAAGGTCCCAAAGCAGTATTAAACACAAAAAAGTCTATATTTCTAATGAAAATTCCACCCTTTGTGTCTGAAGGACATGGCTGGTCAATGCTTTTTAACAACTATATGTATTTCAAAAAGAAAAGAAAGAATACAAATTTTATTACATATAATTTATGATTATAAAATCACTTAAATGCTAAAAATTAGCATCTGATTTTTCTTTCTCTTTTAAAAATTTAAATAGATTTAGGGGGTACAGTGGTTTTTGTTACATGGGTTTGATTTCTTACCTTAACATCTGTAAATTGAGATACAGCAATATCAGGAACGTTGGGATGGAGAGCAGGCAGTTCACAATATAAGTTGGGGAAGCAAACCAAAGATCCCAGAAGAACTTGTGCTTCCACTCTCGGTGCCTATGTATCAGATTTTAAAACGCTTTAAAATATATTCAATTATGTCATTAAAATTATCAGAAAAATTACTTTACTACAAAGCTACAATAGACAAGGATGCGAGAGTATAAAACAAAGTTTCAAAAGGAAAGGGGACATAAAAAGATTTAGGTTCCCATCTACACTTTCCACATAAACTCCTGTTATTCTCAATAAATGTAATAAACAGATATCAGAGCTTTCCTCAAATTGGCTATGGTTAATGAGACTGTAAATAGGAATATAACTAAGTTACCAGCATCAATTTACTCTAATTATAAGGAAAAATATAAATACTTTAATTTTAAAGGTAATGCAACATCATGACATATTGGTCTAATAAGCTGATGACTCAATTTCACTATATTATTTATTCATCCTTAGTTAGTAATAAATATAAGAATGAAAATGTTAACTATATGAAAGGCACCAGTCTAGATGGTTTTTATAACATTATGCACATAAGAAAAACATTGCCTATGTTACTTACTAAAAACATTAGAATGTATGCCTGGACTATAGATGAAGGTAACTTTTTATCTTTAGCTATATTAAGGTATTTCTGAAGTATCAACACTGAATGTTTCTTTTTCCTCTTCTGCCTTCTTGCATGTCCACCAAATATCAACATCTACCTACTAATATATTGTTTTATTTACTAAAATACCTGCAAATTGATTTGTACGTTTAATACCTAACAAAAATGCTAACTACAAATCTATTAGAAATATAATACTTCTATTCACATAAATCAAAACCCAATCTCCAAAAGGATTTCCTCATCTTAATAAATATTATAACAGAGGCAATAATGTAGTACCCTATTATATGATTTTTAACAAAACAACTCATTTCCAGATTAAAAAACAATCTAGACATAAGGCAGCAGTATAAGGGGACAGAGTAAGCTCATATCCACCATTTCGATATAAAATAAAAGTTATCCTATAAAAATGACTGATTTAAAAAACCAGTATTTAATGAAAGATTACCTAAGAGTTTTTCTTTAAAGGTTGATAAGGTAACTGGGAATGTTCAGGTATGTGGATATCATGGGAGCAGACCTGGAATGTGATTGTAATTAAGAAAGGCAAAACTGAATCAATTATCTTATAATCTGCCTAAGTGGGAGAATAACATTAACAGGAGGAAAATGATATGCATGGGATCTAAAATGGGAATACAAAGAACAAGATTTAGACTGGGTATTTCCAACACCATCCCAGAAGAAAAAGCTTTTCTAGTAGAGATGTGTCAGCGTAATTCCTGCAGTAATTTGCTTTTTTATGCAGCCTTTCCCAACAGGTATTCCTCACATGATCCAGAGAACTCAGAAAATAACTATTTTCTGAATTTTCCAAGGATGTTACATAATGCATAGTATTAGGTGCATAAGACAGAAGTTAATTAGTCATATAAAATGGATGTGTCACATAAAATTGATGCTTTAGTACATTAGGGCTTAATTCTTCTATAGAACTTTGAAAAAAGCTGACTAGTCATCTGGAATACCTGGCTCGCTGAACAGTAATAATTTCCAGAGTAAATTAATAAAACACTAATAGTTTTCATAGTAAATTAATAAAAAATATTGGTTTATATATTAGTATCTTCTGATTTCTATCAATTTTTGCCAGTATTCAAGAGACTGATAATCTAATACATACACTGATTATACTATAGTATTTTGTAATTTGTTTACTATCTCTAGTTTGTCTTAAATACACTCCTAGATTAATGCTTATTTAATATTCCCAAAGGGCAGATCAACAATCTCTCTCCACTTTAAAAAAAATTTAACTATTTATCTAATATAGCATTATAATCTGACATCCCTGACATTCAAGACCTTTCCAAGATGTAATCTAAAGCAGTGCTACTCAATCTTTACCCAATGATTTTACCAATCATTTGTGATCTAGTTAAAATGCAGATTCTGATTCAGTAAGTAGGTCTGGGATGGGGTCTGAGATTCTACATTTCTCACAAGTACCCAGATATCATGCCAAATGTTTCTCGTGTACAGACCACACTTTGGGAAGGAAGACCTAAAGTACCATTCTGTTCTTTCTGTCCACTCCGCTATCATAGATTAACTAGCCTCTAAACAAGATGGATTGTTTGTCATTCCTTGAAAACATCTTACTCATGCCTGTTTAACTCTGCCTGGAATACCTTCCCTATCTTCTATTTTCACTTACACAAAATGATCTATTCAGGAATCTATTCATCTGTATTTTTCATGAAAGTTTTATGATATCCCCAAACAAATAAAATCTCTCCTTTTTCTGAATTATGAAATAATTTTATTTAAAAAATTCTTATATTGCACATACAATGTGTCATATAATATTCCAACCATGTTACAAACCCTTATAAAATAATCCTATGAGGCAGTTATCTCTATTTTACAGATGAAGAAACAGAGACACAGAAAAGTTAAGTAACTTGCCGAAGGCCACACAGCTAATAAGTGGCAGAGCTGAGACTTGATCCCAGGCAGACTGGCTCTAGAGTCCATGCTTTTAACCACTATGCTATGCTCCTCCTGTTGGTATTTCTTTGATGCCCTACATTCTTTAGTTGTTAATTTAGTTCCCTATTTCCCCAGAAACAGACGATACGTTTACTGAGCACAAAGCACATCTAATTTATTCTATATCCCTCTGTATTCCACCCAAAGTAACACTGTAAACAAAGGAGAGAAAGTTTAATAACCACAAAAGGGCTCAGCACAATGTGGAGTACATACTAGGTGCCATTTAGGCCCTGAATTAACACATACATTCAATAAATAAACACCAACTAAGCATGGTGCTATCCTAGGCCCTAGAGACACCAAGATAAATAAAACACGATCATTGCTAAGGGAACTGGAGAAATGGTTATATAACTAGCTATAAATACTGCTCCTTTGTTGTTTGTTTGAGACAGGGTCTTGCTCTGTTGCCAACTGGAGTGTAGTAGTAGCATGATCACAGCTCATTGCAAACTCCAACTCCCAGGCTCAAGGACTACAGGAATGCACCACCATGCCTGGCCTTCTTTTTTTTTTTTTTTTAAGGAGATGCGGTCTCACTATATTACCCAGGCTGTTCTTGAACTCCTGGGCTTTAGTGATCCTCTTGCCTCAGCCTCTCAAAAGAGCTGGGACTACAGGTATGAGCCACCATGCCTGGCCTGCTGCTTTTCTTATTTATTTGTACATTCTCTTTAGGTGACTGTATCCAGTTTCATGGCTTTAAATACCATCTATAAGCTAATGTCTCTAAACTTTATATTTTCAGTCCTGACATCCCCCTTGAGCTCCTGAATTGTAATATGCAATTATTCTCCTGACATCTCTTCATTGATATCTAATATACATCTTACAATGCCCCGAATAGAACTCCTTCTCTATTTCACTGTTGATTTTTCACTTTTGCAGCTTATAAACAAAAAATGTATGTTAAACTGCTTTCCAAGTTACAAAGTACTAGACAAGTATTTTTTCTCTCCCAAATATACTTACTTTTTTCCAACAGATTTTCAGTTAATTGTTTCCCATTTATAACTTACTCCAGAGTGATCTTTCCAAAATGTTAATACAAATTTGATCATGTTACTCCTTTTTAAAATCCTTCAGTGTTACTCATTCCTTTCTTAGGATTTTATCTAAGCTTTTTGGCACTGTGAACACAGCTACTGCCTTCCTCTCTAGCTCACCTCTGCCACTTATATATGAATATATTCCAGGTATACTGATTTACTTGATATTGCCTCACAGTTCCATGACAGTATGAAAAATCCTCACATGTAGTTTTGGGAGTTCAGAGTTTACACCTAGGGAGTATTTCCTTCTAGGGTGGTTATCTCATCGCTATTTAATTTTAAAAATACTGAATATATTTAAGGTGTACAGTGTGACTTGATATACATATACATTGTGCAATGATTACTTACCACTGTTTCTTTCTTCTTTGCTATAGCCCACTGCCCTTTCTTTGCTTTTTCCCATCCTGTTTCCTTGATTATCTCAACTTGAAATCCTGTTTTTCTTATCAGAGTCTACTGATTTTAGTGCTAACAAATTTCAGTGCTTTCTTATATTTCAGTATTTCTTGTTTACATTTTTCTAATGTAAGAGAAGCAATCAATTCCAATTAAACTGTAAATTTTCCTCAAAATCCCCTTGCTGGATTTTGTCAACAACAGCTCTCCCTTTGTTGCTTTTTTAGTTGAGTTCTAGCTATCTAAAGTTTGTTATGTTATGAAGAACAGAAAATAACTTACATTGAGAAAAGCTGAAGAAGCCACTCTACCAGCTGCTACAATAAAATCCATAATAAGCATTGTGGCTCCAGGCAAACCAAGTGAAAAAAACTGAGGTGAGCAGTGTTTGATGATCGTATTGACAATATCCTTAGAATAAGAAAAGAAGGGGAAAATAATATCACGTATGTTATTTTGGCTGTCAGCTAATCAATATTCTTAAAAATAGATATATGAAAATAATTTAAAAAGGTAATTAGTGTACATTGGCTAACTGGAAAGGCTAATTTTAATTCTTGCAAATAATCCATACTTAACATTGTATTCTGATATAGGAAAAGTAAACTTAGGAACACATTTGTTTAACTTACACAAATAACAGAATTTTTTGTCACACTAGAGAAAAAAGGCTCTTTGCTTCAGAGGGTTAAAAATATAAGGCTCACACACTGTAAAACTAAATTACAAAGTAGTTTCTCCTGCCACCTAGTTGCTTCTATGTGACAACTCTCATCTTGGAACACAAATGACCTGGTATGTGGCAACTGGGAGGAGTCTCTTTTTTAGATATGTCCTTTAATGACAGATATCTAGCTTCAGACATCTAGAACCAGGCACTTTTAAGGGAATATTCCTAATCTGGCTTATTCATTCACTTTGCCTTTGGAATTTACCATGAGGACATGGTACATTAGCTTGTATTACTCAGTCTAACTTATCTTAAACAAAAGCTCTCTTTTCTAGTAATTAACAGCGCTGTTTTGAGACATGCTTATAATGTAGAACACTATACTTATTTTAAATTAATGAAAGAAGTATTTTCATTTTTCAGGAGGAGATATAATTATCATCTTTTAATATTAATTTAATGCTCTCTAAATGACCTATAAGTGAAATTTAACCATATTAGGATAAAAATATTTACAATACTTATAAATACTTTGACTTGCAATTTCCCATCCTTTTTAGTTTTATGGCCAAGATCAAGACCCCTGAAGTAATGTCCTAGAGTCCTATTTGTGACTATTCAATGATTGTAACTGATATTATTACCAAATCAATGTAATTGTCACTATGCCAATATAATTGGTGGTAGTAAGAAAGTATGATGTGCTGATTCTTAGAGTGGAAAAAATCTGACTACTGCATGATTAGATGAGCAAATCCACATGCTTCAACTATCAATTACAAAACGCCTAAGAACAAGTATACTGGAACACTAAAGAAGAAGTCAACATAAGCAAAGGATGGTTTAATCTCTTCAAAGAGTGAACTGGTTGGTATTTAAAGTTGGAAGAATACTCAAACCAATCCCCTAATTACAATAATAGGTTGCTTTTCAACCATGTTTCAAGAATAAATAAGGTCATAAAATGGAAGTAAACTGTATATAAATTACTGCATAAGGGAGACAGTTTTAATTCTACACCTTAAAAATCACAAACCAAACAGAATCAAGAATCAAAGTTAAACTGATAAAATAACTTCTTAGAAAGTATATATAGTTACCTGATCAATATGAAGTAATCCACAATGCATTATATTGTAGAAATGTGTTAGAAAATCTCTATTTGGAGATACATCTTGTCTTCTTTTCATTGTATTACAAATAAGTTTATAAGCATGTAATTTACCTTGTTTATATTTATCAGTCAACCTGGTTGCCTAAAATTAAAAGATTAGTTTTTAATACTCAAAAAGAAATACTGTTTGTTAAATACTTAAACAATTGAATATAGCAAGCAGTATATTTGTTCTCATTTATTTCTAAGTTGGCCCAATTTCTTTAATAAATTAAAAATTAGGATAACTGAAACTATTGTTGTTCAAAATGATACAATGTAGGTATGAATAATCGTAAACTGTTTCACTTAGGAAAATGAACCAAACATATCAAATAATACTTAAAAGTATTATATCTTCAAAAGCACAGTGTATTCTGTGTCAACTCAAGGTTTACATTTCACTTAACTATAATAAAGACATGCTTTTCTATATTCACTTTGGTTTTACTGAATAAATAAAAATTATTCTGTATAATTTTGCCATGTTCACTCTGCTCTCTATATAATGCCTAAAGACTTCCTAAGCTAAGCACTTTAGAAGACTACATAATAGCTACAATTTCAATCAAATGTTTTAAGATTTACTAAATGAAGATTTTAAACTAATATTTTATATATTACGCTTACCTTAAAAAGCCAAGGTGTAAGAATTCTCAGTGGAGGAATCAAAACTGGTGGAGAGGGGGAGGTCAGGTTATCGGTTGAAATGCCGAGGTTATCTCTAATCTGTAATTTTTAAATAAAAGGCAATAAACCCACGAAAACTATTCTCTTTTCCAGTTTACTTTAACTTAAACTGAAGTTCAAATTCAGCTTCTACCACTAAGGAAATGTTTAATTAATTATTAGTTACTTTACCATGCCAGGCACCAGTTTATCTACAGTAAAAGGGAGGGGAGGGCAGCAGTATACAATGTTCTCTAAGGCCTCTTCTATTTCTCAATAGTTTTTCTTCACCCTTTAAATCCTTTATTTTCTTTTTTACCTTAGCTAGATTCTGCCAAAGTTCACAGAGGTAATCAAAAACTTGAGCATGTATTTCAGGATCCATAATTGCATTGACATCTCCCAAAATGCCTAGCATTCTTCGCCACATTACAGTAGCAACATCAGCATGCCATCCAGTAAGAGTACCCCCTGCCATCACACTACAACATTCAGATGGAAATTCACTGATTTCTATTAAAAAAAACATACAATAGTGTCAGTAATTTTTCAGAAAATTGACCACAAAATCCAAAATAGCCAAGTTAAATTAATAATCTTAAATAACTACATAAGTGAATTTTAAAAAGGTCAATGTACATTACTGTTATTTTTTTCCAAACAAGGTAAAAAACGCACTAGTTCATAATTCCATATTATAAAAATAATTACTTATTCAATAACACTTCTATCTCGATTTACTTAAGGAGGAAATAATGCAATACCACTCACTGGGCATATGCCAGACAGGAAAATTTATGTTTGATATAAACATCAAATTTATAAGCACATACTCTCACTTTTCCCTAATAGCTACTTAAGGTTATATCCTCAAATTTATAGAAAATCTCAGGCTAAAGGCAGATCCTGCAGGAAGTCTTCATAAGCTTGTTTCTTTATAAAGCTGCCAAAGAAATATATTTACATATTTCATAAGCCAGACCTCTCATTAAAAGAGGTATCACAA
The DNA here is from genome assembly GCF_020740605.2 of Lemur catta. Taxonomy (NCBI): domain Eukaryota; kingdom Metazoa; phylum Chordata; class Mammalia; order Primates; family Lemuridae; genus Lemur; species Lemur catta. The sequence goes on along the minus strand of NC_059128.1, from coordinate 55,753,640 downwards.
TGGCATGAAAAATAGACATTTTTACTAAAATTTAAACATAATCAAAAATTACCATAATTATATTTTGCCTGTTAATATTGGCAAGATTATAAGTAATAAATATAGGTAACCTTGGCTTTAGTCTCATAATTCTGCCATAATTATGTGTTACATAAGTTATTTAATAATCTAAGGCTACATTTCCTCATCTGTGAAACAGATGGTTTAGCTAGATATCATTATAGGTCTCCTCCAGTTTTAAAAAAAATCCATTATTCTACTTAGTTTCCATTATATAACGGAAAAGGCTACAGAAAATTATTCAAAAGTTAATAAAGATATCCATGTATCTTAAAGAACTTTGGGAAGGAAAATTTTGTAGATTGAAAGAATTATAAGCTTACGATATTTCATGCTTGATAATATCCCAATATATTGATAAGTTCATTCTTAGTATTAATATATGTACATCTTTTACTTCTAATGCTTAACTTTTTTTCTCTTTGCATGTAAAGTATATAATGGATAATAACTGTGCATTGTATTATTGAGAAGGTACCAAATAATTACCCTTTCTCCATAATGTTTTTAAAAAGGCTTCTGTTTAAAGCCACTAAAACAAAATAAAACAAAAAGCCACTGACATTTTAACATTACTGTTAATGCCTCCCTACTCTAGAGCACTTTGATAATATAGTGATAAATCAACTGATTTGGCTCTAACTTATCTTTCTCAAAGTAAAGCTAATACAATTTTAAATTATTAAAAAGCAAGCAATAATGTGTGGTCCTGGATTAAATTCTGTATTGGGTTGGTGATGGTGTGAGGTAGCTATCTAGGACATTACTGGACAATTGAGGACATTCGACTATGGATTTAAATAACAGTAATGTATCTATGCTAAATATCCTGAATACGGCCATTATATTGTGGTTATACAGGAAACATACATTTATTCTTAGGATATACCCACTGAAGTGTTTAGCTCTGAAGAATCTGATATTTGCAATTCCCTCTTATAAGCTTGGCAAAAAGAGGGGAGGGGCAGGGGGTTTTGTGCATATATGTGCATGTGTGTAATATAGACAAAGTAGTAAAATACTAACTGGTGAATTTATGTGAAGGTTATAGCTATTCATTTTACTAGCCTTGCAACTTTTCTGTAAGTTTGAAACCTTTTTCCAAATATTGGGAAAATAACTGTAAACAAACAAAAATTACAGGCCAAAAAGGAAGAAAAGATAAGGTCAGAAATAATTCACAAAATAGAAAATTAGGGCCATGTAACTACAAAGTAATTGCATATTAAGGATTGAGCCCCTTTAAAAAAAATTCCAGAAGTTAAACAACTTTAAATTTCTCCCTTTGGTCAGAGAGTAAACATGCTGCCTCATGAGTGAAAACTGACTTTTTATTTTATTCATTGTAAATATCTCATCAACTATGTCTTTGATCAAAGTTTTTGGCATATTTGAGATGCCTGTTACATCATGCAGGCTTTAGCAAAAATAACTTTTAACGTGCATTTTCTAAGGTTTCTCAAGCCAATTTTTAAAATTTACTTAAAAATACTTCCTTTGGAACATAAACCTTTTAATTAAATTTAGTTGACATATTTGCAGAATCAAAATCAATAAAAATTATAGATCTGATAAAGTGTTTCACTGAAAGATTAATAAATGATAATGCTACCACTTTCTCCTGTGAATCAGCAGGTACACTGCAGCTATAATATTAAGAATGATGCCAAATTATGTATGTTTTAGGAAATAGAACAATATCAATAAATAACACAAAACCCCAAAATAAAGCAATCACTAATTCTAAGACTGTTACCAACTATAATAAAATGAACACAAATAAAACTATAATTATCTTTAGGAACAAAAAGATACATTAACAAATTTCCAAAAGACTTAGAAGAATCCAAAAGATTTATAATAATCATATATATTCAAGTTTAAGGTGCTTTATTTATGAACTCCTGACACTTAACACCCTAAAAAAAAATGGCAAATATCTAATTTCTAAATATTGCCTAGATCATCTGGTGTCTGAAGAACAGAGTGGTGAAGCTTCTCATCAAGCTGTAGATCCTTCTGTTCCATGTGATCTATGTTCAGTGTAGAAGGGGAAGGTGTCTGTGACCTGGATCCCAGAGGCGACTGCACTGTGGAAGCACTTTCTGAACCTGTAAATATAATTTCATATAATTACCACATGAGAGTCAATTCAACACCCTACCTAAGATGTAATGCTTAAAACTCAAATAAAATATGAATTTTAACTTTTAAAAGATAAAACCAGTTATAAATTGGCCAAGGAGGTCAATAAAAATCATAATATTGTACAAGCTTTTATATCTAGGAGTCTCATCTCATATCTACCATGGAACTATTAATAGCACTGAATCAGAACTGTATGTACCAGGTAACAGGAGCCATCAGTGAGAGCAAGAATATCTACCCTCAAACAGAAACTTTTCAAAAGATGACAAATGGCCAAAAAACATGTGAAAAAATGTTCAACATCTCTAATCACCAAGGAAATGCAAATCAAAACCACAATGAGATATCATTTAACTCCAGTGAGAACGGCTTTTATCAAAAAGTCCCAAAACAATAAATGTTGGTGTGGATGCGGAGAGATAGGAACACTTGTACACTGCTGGTGGGACTGCAAACTAGTGCAACCTCTATGGAAAGTAACATGGAGATACCTCAAAGAGTTAAAAGTAAAACTACCATTTGATCCAGCAATCCCATTACTGGGCATCTACCCAAAGAAACAAAAGACATTCTATAAAAAAGGCATCTGCACTAGAATGTTTATAGCAGCACAATTCACAATTGCAAAGATGTGGAAACAATTCAAGTGCCCATCAATACATGAGTGGATTAATAAAATGTGGTATATGTATACCATGGAGTTCTATTCAGCCACGAAAAACAATGGTGATCTATTACCTCTTGTATTACCCCAGATAGAGCTGGAGTCCATTCTACTAAAGTGAAGTATCCCAAGAATGGAAAAACAAGCACCATGTGCCCTCACCCTCAAATTGGTATTAATCAAGGCTTATGTGCACATACAGTAGTAACATTCATGGGCTGCTGGGCAGGTGGGGGGGGAGGGGATAGGTGTATTCACACCTAATGGGTGCGGTACACACCGCCTGGGGGATGGACAAGCTTGAAGCTCTGACTCAGGCGGGGCAAAGACATTACATGTAACCTAAACATTTGTACCCCCGTAATATGCTAAAGAAAAAATTAAAAAAAAAAAAAAAAGAATATCTACCCCCATTTCTGAGAAACTCCAGTACCCACTGCCATTCTATTTCACTTACTTGGGGCAATTCAAGAGTTGAGGTACTTGTTCAATACTGCTCTATATGCAAGTATCACTGCTAGCCTGGTATACACTGGTCCCAGCCTTCAGTCTCACCCCCATCCCTACTCCTTCCTCCCAATTCATTTTCTGTAAGGCAGCAAAAAGATACAGACTCCAGGTCGAGAAACTATTTTAATGTTTTTTTCCACTCTACTGTTACACAAAGATGAGTGGAAAAAAATAATACTTAAAATACTAATAAGCAGCATTTAAAACCTCTCAAATAAAATTCTAACTGGATTCTTTCTTTGGAAGTTTTAAAAATATATTTAAGGAATACATTCCCTCAAGTAACTTTACCAGTAACTGTTGCAACTTCAGCAGAGAAAGCCTGTTGATTAAGACTGCTTGTTTCAGAATCTATATGAAGAGTGGTTAGACTAGCCACTTCCTGCTCTTCAGCACTCTGGTGATGGCCAGAACTGGAATCCACATCAGTAGAGGATACAATCCCAGTGTCAGCTCCAAAGCCAAAATCTATAGAAACAATAAATGCTAGTACATAAATCCCAATTACAAAACAAAAATAATTAGCAAAAAGACACAGCTAAATCAGCAAAATGGTCAATCATTAACATTTCCCCTAAATCTATTCTATTTACATATCACTTAGGCAAGTAAAAATAATGTTAATACTTTGAAGATTATAATTACATCAGAGTAGTATAATAACAATGAGGTGAGGAAACATGTAAGTCTCAAATGCATCTCTCAGCTCTTCACAAACTTGGTTCCCAAGGTTTTGACTTTCTTATTAATAAAATTTTGTTGCCCTTCACTTATTGCCAAGTATAATGAAGAATTACAGCAGAATAACTATGTGATAACAATATGTCATCAAATAATATCACTGATGTTATTTTAACATGGAGCAATTATTCACGAAAGGTTCTAGGAAATGTAGCACTGACTATAATCCAAATATCTGGCTCTCAAATATGAGAGCACAAAACAGTGGCAACTTATACCTATGACTGTCCTTTATTTTATTATCAAGTCTATCCTAAATTATTTTCCTTTCTACATTTTCTATCTTATAAATATCATTTGTTTTATGAAAGAATAATGTTTTATTGTTTTCTAAATGATCTCAGTTTGGCAAAATAAAGTGGTTTCAATCTGAGGCAATTCCCCAAAACCTCCTTTGGAATTTTCCTGAAAAGTGAAATCAAATAAAAATATGTCAGAACCACTGTCTAAGTAGCATTGGAGGGGAAAGTGATGGCTATATAGTCCATAAGTTGGTTTCAAACAGAAAACAATCAACATAAAACATACTACTCAAACAGAAAAAGATACTTGCTGTCAAATTTTCGGCCATCATATTGGAAAGCGCTGAAAGAATCCGAATGACTATCTGAGCTGATAAGATCACTGCTTCCTGCACTGGCAGGAGAAGTCCATTCCGAGGGCACACCTGGGTCATCAATAGGGCGCATCTGGTTCTGCTTGTTTAGAATATCAGGGAGGTCTTTGGGAATTTCGAGGCTGCCTGGACTACTTCCTCTTCTTGTCATAGTCTAAAAATTCAAGAAGTAGTTTACCATTAAAATTTTTTAAAATTCTTATTAAGCATGTGAAACCTTTAATTTATAAGATAATCATAACAATAAATGCTGAGATGTAGGGCCTAAAGAAGGAGGGGAGAAAACATACTTACTAAACAATCCATATAATAACTATACAGAGCTGGACCCTGAACTATTATTGTTAGTCTGTCTAAAGCAAAGACCCAAATATTAGATGGTGCTGGGCATAAGAATCCTAAGCCTCAGTAGGATCCACGCAGTGGATATAAGTTAAAATAACAGAAAGAGCAAAGTATTTAAGTAGAAAAAGCAGCAGCAAACAGAAGAGATAGTGGGAGAGAAGGAAGAATGATGGCAAAGATGTCATTCTACAATGATTCTACAATGATTTTTACCCATTTAAGAAAAAAACTAAACTTTAAAAAAAGGGAATATAATAGAGCTAAAGAGAAATAAAAACCCATACCAAATATGACCATTTAAAAGAAGCAATTCCATATATATGTATCCTTCCCTAAAAAGCATTGAGGAATAAAATAGCTTCTATTTTTATTTTGCCACAATCCCTAACATTCAAGATAAAGATAACTTTTAAATCTGTCCCAAAGTTATCTAAAATTATTAAGCAACACTGTACTATCAAAACTATGGGAACTGGGCCAGAACACCTCCTTTGTTGTTTTTCCTATTTGAGGGCTGGCAGCTGGCAGCAGGGTAACCTGTGAGCAAAGATTAAAAAAGTGGGAGTGGGGGTGTGGGATTAGGAAGGTAGTAGTTTATACTTGCGTGTTTGATCAAACAGGTATTGCAGTCTTTCACCACGGTGAAAATTACAAGCCTACTTGTTTTAATGTCTTTAGATTTAAAAATATTATACAAATATAATTTAAAAAATCTTAATTCAAAAAAATTAAATTTTGGGAGAAGGGCCCATGCCTATAACCCCAGCACTTGGGAGGTCGAGGGGGAGGACTGCTTGAGCCCAGGAGTTCAAGACCAGCCTGGGTAACACAGTCAGACCTCATCTTTACAGAAAATAAACAAAACAAAACAATTAGGTGTGGTGACATGCACCTCCAGTCCCAGCTACTTGGGAGGCTGAGGCAAGAGGATAGCTTAAGCCCAGGAATTTGAGGTTACAGTGAGCTACAATCAGGCCACTGCACTCAAGCCTGAACAACTGAGCAAGATCCTGTCCCTTAGGAAAAAAAAAAATGGGGGAAAGGCTCTTTTGAATAAAAATTGTCACATGTACATTATGTATCTTTTAGTTTCTCTACCCTCCCTTACAAAACCAAATAAATAAAATAAAACTTACTGAGGCATTTCCACTTCGAAGTCGTTCTGCTATAAACTCATCCATCAGATCAGGAACATTAGCACTGCTGCTGCCAATATCACTATTAAGAGGAGGCAGTTTTGGGCTCATGTCCTCTTTATTGACTAAAAATAAATAAATAACTACATATAGTGAGGAAAAATTTAACTGCATTTTCTAAATATGAAACAAAAACAACCAAAAACAAAGTACCTATGCCATATCAATTATTTGCCAAACATGCATACATGAATAATTTCTCTCCTTTTAAGAATTAGTAAATTGATATTTACTTTATTTAACTATGCAGATGTTAGTCAATCTTCAGTGTAACCTTAAACAGCAAGAAAGCTTATAGATAAGCACTAGTTGAAGTTAGGTTAATATTGCCTATAAAGAAACTGGTATATTTATCTTTCTTCCTGCCTCTATGCTTCTATTAACATTTAGAGCCTTAATAATTTATAATTCCATTTTTCCCCAAAAAATATTTTCAGGGAATATATCCCTTGAGTCTATGCAAATCTCAGTGGGACACAAGTGCATTTAGGTTTGGATATTTATAAATAAAAATGCTATGATGTTTATATAATGTTGTTTCTATTCACTATAAAATCTAATTTTAGTGTTTTAAGAAAAAAAGAGGCTTATTTTCATAAAAATTTTCCTTTAAAAAATAAACCAAGAGTTATTTTGATTTTTGACATTATGATTTACATTAACATTAAAGTTTTAAACTTGGGAAACTAACTTATAGAAAATAATATTACTTATATCATTACTATGCTACTGAAAAGTTGATTTCTCTGTAATGAAAAGAAAGTCAGCACTGTCTATATTCCTAATGAATTACAAAGCATTTCAGGCTAAAAAAATACACTAGTCAGAACCTCATTGTGAAATACCATTATCTTTATATTACTGGCCAGGCTTTGATAAGCTGTCAAATACTGCCCTCAGGTGGCATTAATGGTTCAATGCAAGATGCATTATACAGCGCTGTTAATCATGCTAACAAAACCATGTTAAAACAAAATCAAAACCTACCTTACTGCTGAAAGTTAGTTTTCTATATCTGTAAAGTTATTTTAACTTCAATCAAGATAAAACAGTTACCATAATCTTGCTTTCTTTCTGTAATCTGTCCATAGAGGTTCCATATTTAAATCATGATTAGTTATCATGAAACCTTTATGTACATCTAAAATCTCAGAAAAAAGAAAGTAATGATAAGTGTTTCAAGGACATAACTTGCATTCTATACAAATGAATGCAAAACTAAAAAGTCTATGGCATGTTTGGAAATGGCTTAAATGAAAAGTGATTAAATCCACTGGGAGATTTAAGGAATAATTTCCTTTTCAAGTTAACTATAACGTTGGTGCTGGTTGTAGGACCTTGATTTCTATTATGTTAGATGTCGAAGTAATTTTCTACTAAGAAAAAATCTATGACCAAATAGATCAGCAATAAAAATAAATGAACTCAATTAAATATAGATGGTGCCCTTTTAAGGATAAACTATAGTGGGGCAGGGAAGAAAGAGTAACTACTCCTCAGTAAACTTAATTTCTAGACTCATGTGGTACATATTCAGAAATATATTTGATTTTGGTAGCCCTTGAAAGGTCATTAAAATTTTCCTATATCTTCCTCTTTCCTATGTTGTTGTTCAGCAGCAAAGAGGTTTAACTAAATGCCTTATAAGGGAAATTAGTAACTTAAATAAACATTTTATGCTGGGAAAAATACAGCTGGGAAAAGGCGCATGCATAACCAAACAGAGAGAAAGCAGTGACCATCCCAAAGCTTTTTGATTGCTTATAGCTTGCTTCAGTTGCATTAAGCCAAACTGGTGCTGCCTTTCTCCTTTTGCGCTCTGCACACTGTTAGTGCTCACCTGCAGCTTTCCTTCCAAAATAGCCCATTACATGACTGTACAGATCCCTCAGTGGAGCCTCTGGTGGCATTCTGTTCTGCCTCTGTGGGGAAACATTTGCCTTCGGCTTCGAAAGAGCATGTACAACAGTTTTATAAACGCCACCCAGGGAGCCCTGCTGTAGTCCTGCCTCATGACTTGATGACCTAAAAGTACTACGACTACCTAACTGATTACTTGCAAGTCCTTCTTTTTGTAATACGGTGGTGGGAATCTCAGTGGATTCCTTCATTGTTTTACTACTTACTGATGCTGTACTAATTGTATCTAGAGGCCTATACACACCAGGTTTTACTAGCTCTGTACCACTATCTGAGCTGGTATGGGTGTTGCTGGTGCTACTGTTGCTACTACCACTAAAGCCACTGAGTTTCCGTAGTCTCATCTTCCAAGGAGCCTCTTTGTTTTCCAGTGGATTATAAAACTGAACTGACTCAGTGGATGGTCTAAAAGTAACATGAACACTATTTCGTTTTTTAGTAGCAATTTTCATAATTTTAGCTCTATGAGTTACTGTTTCAGACAAGCTCCTTTTAGTTGGAGAAAGTTTGCTAGTGTTTATAACATGAGGCATTCTGCGGTTAACGGGTGCTTTTAATGTTGTTTTCTTGGCACGCATAACATGTGGAACAGTGATTTTTTCATTCATTTGCATACCCTTAAGCTTTTCAACTAGTGTTATATCTACACAAGCATCTAATTCTGTAGCTGTTTGTCTATGCAGATTTTTCCTTTTTTCTTTATCACAAGAGCTATCTGAACTAGGCTCCGATGACTGTTTGTCACTGTTTAGTTGCTTAGATTTTTCAGAAGTTTGTGTTCTAATAAAATTGTCTGACTGGTTAGGTGCAATATTACTCATGAAGACAGCTGAGTTTGGTTCTTTTTGATCCTGCATGTTTTCAGGAGTCCCAACAAAAGAGGTCCTATTTTCTGATTTAATTTCCTGATCTATGTATTCTAGTTTATCTAAGGATAATCTTTCATCCCTATTTACTGCAATAATCACTTCCTCAGAAGCTGAATCTTTACTTATTTCATTTTTACTATTATTTTCCTGGTTTTCCTTAAAATATTCTTTCAGAGAAGAAAGAAGATCGTCATCTCCTTCAAGGTCAATGTACTGGATTTGTTCAAAAGCTGAATCTGCAAGTTCTACTGGACCTATTAAATGACAAAGATGGTCATATATGCTATCACCAACTTCCAGAGAAGACTCTCTACTATGAGTATCACTGATGTGGCTTTCAGTGGATCTAGTTATTGAAGAAGCCTCTGTGGAACTCTGCAAGCTTGGTGCATGACGGGATGAACTGTCAATGACAGGAACTGCACCTTTGGCTCGTTCAACAGTGAATGGTTCCAAGATGTCAGAAGTGCTGCTACTTCGAGGCAATGGCTGCTCCTCACTCAAAGCACCAAAAACTTCATTTCCAGTGTCTTCACTTTGTGAAAAATGTCTGACTCTAGTTGAGCGGGGAAGTATTTGAGCATCATCAATATCTGCAAAAGAGAAAAATTATATAGAGTAGGAACTACATGAATATAAAAAATAGGTATTAATTTAATACCCTAAAGCATATGCTTTAAAATGAAAATTCTGAGATATTTTTTATAAGCTCAATGAAAAAAATCAATTAAAAATGCAAATTTGTTTTTAAAAAAATGATGGGCACAAGCCAATAGAGCATGTAGTGTCAATGCATTAGAAAACTACCAAAATACATTTAAAAATGTTAACATGCATAGAAACAGACAGCGAGGTGATGAAACATTTGGAAGTGCAGTTTAAGATAGAGCTGTGCCAATAAATCAATTCAAACTTGTTATTCAATTTTTCCTACTTAAGTTCCAAGTGGAAAAAATTGATCTTAACACATAAAGCTGATCTAACTGTCCCTCTGTAGACTCTTATAGGGTCTCATAAATTCTCCTGCTTCATCTTTTCTTCAAATTTTGCTTATCTGTTAGATCACCCATTAGTAGAAATCACTACCTTCTTCCTGAAGTTCTTTGTCAGAAAACTATCTATTCTACTGAGGTGTTTTCCTTTATTTTATTATAGTATTAAAATTTATTAACTGACATCAAATAAAGTCAATATGTTACTCTAAAAAATTAATTGTACTTTTTTGTTTCTGATAAAAACACCATTTGAGTCTGCTAGGAAGAAGAAACTCTTACCTGCCTATGATAGGCCCTTTCCATTAATAACTATCAAACTCTAAAAACTGTATCTATGGCTTCTTAGGTCTCTTTTTAAGAATCACAAATTTTAGAGTTTAAATGGACATTCAGAGATTATCTAATTTAACTCTCTTACTGATGAGAAAATTGAGGTCCAGAGAGGTTAAGTTACTTTCTCAAATTTATAATCATAAAGTTTGAGCAACATTATCAAGCAGAGTCCAATGGAAAAGAGAGAAAGAGAGAGAGAGAGAGAGAGAGAGAGAAAATAAAGTTTGAGAAACAGGTTTAGAGTTCCATACCACTGTATTATTCCCATTGCCTTAAGTGTTAAGTATTTGTTAAATCCTCAAAAATATTTATGAAATTGAAAATCATAAGATGAAATATCATTTAACTGTTCAGATATATACAAATCCTCAAACAGAAATTTTAGAAGTAAAATACAATGTCTATGAATCCATCATGGTCTTTAAGTTACCCAGAAATAACAAAAAATTTGCTTTCAGAAGCCAGTAAAATATAATGAAAAAGGATAAAAAAATCAAAAAGTCAGCTACTGCTACTTATAAGGCCTCTAACCCCAAAATTAAATGCAACAAAAATATAACTGAACAATTAAAATGAGAAAATTTAGATCCAGAGTAAAGCAGTGACTTGTTCAAGATCACAAAAGAATCTATTGATGGTGCTAGGTCTAAAACTTAAATTTTCATCCTCTAGATTCTAAGACCAGTTTCCTCATTGATAAAATGAAGACAGTTATTCAAAGTATTTTCAAGATCCATGCTATGGATAAAAGAAGGCTGATCCTTCTGCTATTTCATTAATATAACCCTCTTTGCATGAAGTCTAAAATGATCTACTTTATTTTAAATTCAGATCAACAGAGGTTTGTATTATGCCAAGATTCCAGTATATTCCTGAAGATATACTTTAGGCTATACATAGGTCATACATAGTATCTCCCGAAGTTGAAACAATTAAATTTTTTTTTGCCATAAAACTGAGGGGAATATAAAACTTTAAAAAATGACATTGGCTTTCTTCCTCATGCATTCCACTTAGAAATGTTTCTAAATGAAAGGCAAAATACAGGCCAGGCACTGTGGCTCATGCCTGTAATTCTAGCACTCTGGGAGGCTGAGGTGGGAGGATTGCTTGAGGTCAGTAGTTTGAGACCAGCCTGAACAAGAGCGAGACCCTGTCTCTACCAAAAATAGAAAAAATTAGATGGGTGTGATGGTGCATGCCTGTAGTCCCAGCTACTGGGGAGGCTGAGAAAGGAGGATCGCTTGAGCCCAGGACTTTGAGGTTGCAGTCAGCTATGATCACGCCATTGCACTCTACCTGGGGCCACAGAGCAAGACTCTGTCTCCTCTGTCTCAAAAAAAAAAAAGCAAAACATTTCCTTATAAACTCTGCATTTATACTCGTTAAGTATTTGTTACTGCAGCAGAAAACTAATGCCTATTTGTGCATCTTGATGAGTGGAATTATTTTGGTTTTTTATATCTCCCATATTATCAGAGATCACAGAAACTTCTGCCTTGAGGACAGATTATATTCAACATGCACGCCAAGTTTCTTTCCACACAATATTCTAAAGGATAAGGATTATATAACTTTCCTCTGAAAATAAGAAGAATTTTATAGTTGGGATTTTATTTTACCAAAGTTCAAAATCAAGATTTCAAACGTTAAAATCTAATGTTATAAGTCTAGCAAATATATGAACTTCAGAAAACTAGAATATTAATTTTTAGCTTCCTTTATTGATATTTCATAATTTTTCCATTCTAAAGAAGCCAGGCAAGATTACTGTGAAGTTCTGTGTTTAGGAATTTCTTCCCAAACTCAGCCCTCACTTTACTATTAGAAAACTTTACCATTCTTTCAGCCTAAGTGTTTTTTTCCTAAAATTTTATTGCTACATATGAATACCTAAAACTTTCATGCAGGTTTTAGAGGGCAAGCAAGAGCTTTTAAAAAATGTAACTGGATATTTTTCCACCAATAATGTAGTATTGGAGAATTCAAACAATTGTTTTAAGTCTTAAGTGTTAAATATAGCTCTTTTGTGGGTAGATAACAACATTAATTGTATAAAATTGCTGACAGGAAACCAACATTAGCACTTGAATCAAGCATGATTGACTCTAACAAGCCTTACATTTACTAAGCAAATACCATATATCTGAACTTTATTTAGGGAAAAAAGAGTAAATAATAGCTAAAATACATAATTTTTCTACATGCCAGGCATTGCTCTAAGCACCTTACATGTAACTCATTTAATCCTTACAACTCCAAGAAATGGCTGTTATCATCCCTATTTCATAGATGAAGAAACTGATTTGCCTGAAATTATACAGCTACAAAGTGAGAAGCTATGATTTGAAATAGATAGAAATTACTCCATACTCTTAATCTCTTGAATAATATATATGTTTTGTATTCATGAAATAATTCATTACCTTTTTAAAATAAAAATTTGGTAAAAATTACAATTATTATATATTACAAATATATATTAAGAAATTATAAAGTAGCATTTATCTCTATAAAGATAAGAATCTTAGAAATCAAAACCTAACCAAAACAAATGTTAGTAAATTATACAAAGGGAAACAACTGAAAAGCTTTCCACTTGATTGCTAAAAATAATGTTGGCATCAGGTTTAAATAAAAATGCCTTTCAAAACAATCCAATTATGCTGCTTATGGTTAAACTTGAGAAATAGAAGTCTTTAAATTAGATTTTAATCTAAAGTATTAGAAACCATTTAATAAGCAAAACAATAAAAAGGTTTTTAACAAATTAAAAAAAAACCCTTAAACACTGAGAAAATGCTTCCTGTAGAGCCTACAAAGTTACAGAAATATCATTTTATCTTTGAGTTTCCTTAATAATGTTTAGCATTAATACATGCAAATTATTTCTAAATTAAAGAATTGCTTTTTCCCTGAATATTCTGCTTCAAAGGAAAGTTTCCTTTGCTGGTTTGAAAGGTAAGCTGTACATTAAAGTATACTATTAGCTTGTAAAATGTAAGAAAAAAATACTCCTTCCCACTAGAATTTAAGTTTCTCAAGAATTTTTGTCTTGTTTATCATAATATCCCCATTGCTTGAAAGAGTACTTGTTACATAGTATGCGCTTAATATATACTGGTAGAAGGAAAGCATCTCTTTTACATAAAATAGTAGTAGCTGCTAATGGGTAAAAATCAAGTTAGTTCCTGAGGAAAAAAACCTCTTAAGTTAGAGGACTAACATATCACTAGAGATTTCTGAAATGGTTTACAGAATCAAGTGCCAAAATCCTTTCTATCAAAATTAAATTCTTTTCTTGGTCAAGCACAAATGTTAGCTGTCAGTAATATTTTTATGGCTCCTGAATATAAAAAATCATTTTATACTAGTTTATAGAAATTGATGTCATTTTTGAAACTCAAGTTTTTTCTGCTAATATCCTAAATTTTTGCCTAGTTGAGCAACAATGGCAATGTACCCATAAGGTAAGTAAGAACTACAGAGCATCTATGTTTGAAATTTTCTTATTAACAGAGGCTAGTAAAAACTATCTCCTTTTAAAACTAGATGTTCAATTTGTAAGCAATTTGAAGCAGTATCTACATTATTGAAATCATACAAAAAGACTTAAAATCAACAAACCAAGCTCAAATAAATGTAATTTTAAACGTATAAAATTTAGTCCATGAAACTATCTTCTAATAACGTTTTCCTGACTTTTAAATTCTGAACATGGACAGGTGACCAATACATTTTTTATGTTAAGAAAATTATAGTGTTTTGTTTATAAACATGTAATAATGCGATGTTTAAGTTAGCTTCAAATTCTTGAGATGTTCTTTTAAAAAATTAACAAATTATTTTAGCAAAAAATTTTAGTTTGGAATTATGGTATAACAAGCAGATTACAGATGAAAAAGCTGTAAAAGATTAATATCCTATTGCATATTAATGACAGGAAGAAAATTATTCCTTGATTGTATAAAGAAGGGTCTACTTGTATGATTAGACATGGAAAATTCTCCTCCTAATCAGGCAGAATTTAGGAATAGGATAGGGGGATGACAGATACCATTTTCTTTCTCCTGATAGTCAGAAAACAGAAGTACAAAGACCAAAATATTTTGCTCTACAGCATTCAATTCAAATAATAAAGCATTGTTAATAAAAAGAGATCTAGCAGCCTACATACAATGGCCTAGATAGAGTGTAACAGCAACAAAAATGACAAACAAATCACCAGTTTTGAGAACTGGCTGGAAGAAAGTGGGTCTGTAAGCTTAATTTCAGGGTGAGAAACCTACAGTATTCAATTAGAAAATAATAAGAAACAGTTGCAGAAGTATACACAAAGTTGCCTACTATGCTTACACACTTTTATATCCCTTCTTTCATTAAGGTATAATTCTTGGCAGTAAAAGTTAATATGCTTCATTGAGGTTTCTGGCTTGTAATTCATTTATCAGGAAAATAATGACTACTAGGATGGGTTACCAAATGTGTAAAAAGTACAGTCTAGTGCAGTACTTCTTAAAGGCAAATGGGAGAGAGACAAGGAAGAGTGTGCTTGCCCAGACATATGAATTAACAGAGCTGTAAAAAATGATGTTAGGTGTTTGTGCAACACTATACATGAGTCTGACATTAAGAAATAAGTGTCACTAACATAGTGCTAATGTCCTCAAACTGGTCCCCAGAGCTTAAGAAAAACACTCCAAGGATATTCAACTAGTTTAGTCTAGAGCTGTATATAAAGCTGTATTACACAGCATCACACTCACAACAATGTAGGTAGTAGCACAGACATCCAACCAAGAATACTGGAGCAGAAAAAAGGGCTGGATATAAATGCACTACTCTGAAAACTGATGGTCCCCCATTCTTAAAGGTTTTAGTATGTTTTTTAAAAAAAAGAACTAAAAGGACTTTCTTTTTACCCCCAAATTATTCAAGAGTATCAAGAAAATATTTTGCTGACAAATTCTACTTCTAACCATAAGCTAGAGTGATTATCTACAAGTAGTTCCAGTGGGTTTTTGTGTGTGCGTGTGAAGCAGTTATAGAACTCCTGATCTTGGAGATACACTCAAGAAATATTTTATTATGAGTTCATTTACACCTGCACACATGAGGAGGAGACATAAAACCACAAAAAACATTTATTTTACCCCTTCATTAGTTTACTTTCCTTATTAATTCCCTCTGTACATCAAACTATTCTAAGGTAAAATTTACCTAAACCTTGGAAGAAACAAAAGCAATTAAATAATTTGGTTGAGGATCTAAGATTTGGTGATTTTTGTTTTTTAATTTATCACTATTTTTACAAACCTCTATTCATGACTCCTTTTCCTCTTTTCTTCTTCTCTCTATACCTGACACTTAAGAAGAAGCAAAATCCAGGCTTTAAATTTGCCTCCAAGAATCACAGGAGCAATTCCAATCCAATAATTTAGATTTTTACAATGTAAACTTGCATAAGAATAATTGTGCCCAATTTTCATAGTATTTATTTTTGAAATTATGAGGTAAGTATAGTACTTATTTTTGAAATTATGATGTTAGTTCAATGTTTTCCAAATCTGTTGTCTCTGCAACTTTAATGGTATAGGATATTAATATGTGTGCCTGGAAAGGTGCTCTATGCTTAAATAAGTTTATGAAATATTAGATTATAAACAGTTCTGAGTTTTTTAAACAGGATTTCCAGGGGCCTTGTATATGTTATATTGATGTGCACTATGAATCTTTAATCTTTTCCTTTATACACTTATTTACATTTCCTGGAAAGTATTCTACATTTATACATCAGCTTGAAAAATGCCGACTTCATTCACAAGTCCATTCTAGGAAACGAGGGGTTTTGCTATTTTAAAATTATATTGCTCCTTGCCCCTTTTAAGACCTAAGAGGAAAACAATTTTTAATTCAAAATAACTAACTCTATGCTTTTATATTTTAAATGTATGCATGCATAAAAAACTGGCAGCAACTGGTTTTGGAGAATTATGTATATTTTTTAATATACTTTTACATATAACCCCCATTTTCTAAAATGAATATTTATTATTTTGATTATTAGATAAAAGTTTGTTTTGTTTTACTGACTGGTGTCTCAATATTATCTAAATCTTTAAATTTATCATAAAAGGCATTTTATCTCAAACAGAAAAAATGAAAATAAAACTGCCATTCAGAAAATCCTTTAAACATTCTTTATAAATGTTTAAATCATAAAATCATTTAAAAAGGTAATCTTTCTGAATTATGTATTTACAGCAAAGCAACTTTTCACTCTGGCTAAGGTACTACTTTAGAACATTTTAAAGGGAACAACCTTATCTTTGTTTATTTTTGCGTTTTAAAAATATTTTAGCACTAAATATGAGTATTTGCCAAAATATTATTTAAGCTGTAGACAGGAAATTTTGTAAATCCCTTAAGATTCTGAGAAAAAATAAATCTTCCTGACAGTATTTTAAGACAGCAGTATCTCGTCCAACCAAACTTTTAAGAATTAATGGCCAAAACTCATTTTACTTTTTCTAAACATGTCAAAAATGGTTTGCATTAAATGCTTTAAGAGCACATATCCTTTTTTTAAAGCTTGGAGTACAAAATGTATCTAAGAGAAGTTTACAACTGGAAGTTTCTTTTAGCTGTATCTATCTTAATTAATAAGAACAGAAACATTGTTTGCCAATTTAAGTAACTAAATTTTCGGATGTGAGCAACCAAAATCTGTGCTACTTACATAAGAAAGTACAGTACCTAAATGGTGCACTAAAGAGACATAGTAGCCTAATACTTTATTGGTAGATACCCATATTATGTTAAAAAAAAAAAAGTGTCATTTTTCTCCCATCTATTAAAAATTTATCTCATTCCATCTATATATTTTCTAATCTTACTAGTTTTTTTTATACTGATAGCTTAAAATACTCAGGTTGTCTAATTTTACTGGTATAAAATATATTCATTTATATATCAAATATTACTGAGTATCCAAGTTTAGCCCGAGGCCACATTTTCTATTTTATTATTATCAATTAAACTGCAAAATCAACTACCAACTTCATTATTAACTATTTCTAATTTATTTATATTAACTGTATCATGGTTTCAAAGTAATACTTGAATCTCTCTCAAAAATAACATAAAGAATATTCCTGAAGTAAATGTTTCCTAGTCAAGGTATCCTGAACCAGAAAACACAAACATATCACATCCAATAATTAAATGTTTTATTTTTTCATTTTTAGAAAGGCAAACACTTTTTTCATTAACTATATTCCTAAAGAATAACAAACACAAGACATATATAGATATGTGTCTGTATCTACATATATGCAATCTCAATTATGTTGCTCCCTTGGTTTGGAAGAAGTCTCTGATCAAAGGGATTAGGGATGGTAGAAGGGACTTCATCTACAATATTATTATTAATAAAAATGCACCTTCCTCATATAAGCCTACAATCCATTAGAAACTGAAGGGTATGGACATAGGTTTAGGAAAACAACAACAACAAAACAGCAGCCTCACCAAAAGTGGCAATGTCAGGGAAACATTCTTTAAGAAAAGTGATAGCAAAGTACCTAAGAATGTACAAGTAAATTTCTTTGATCTAGCACATTTTCCACAGTGACTATACTCAACACAAGTTTGTGTCTGTCTAAAAGACAAGACACTGTATGATTTTATTTATACAAAATAATTTTCAAAAAACAAGACTGATCTATGGTGGTGGAAATTAAAATGTGGTTATGTGTGTGGAGGGGGGAGTAAGGTTACTGATTCAAAAGAGTTACTAGGGAACTTTTGAGGTAATGGAAATTATTTTGTTTGGGGTTATGGTTTGCAGCAGTGTGTACAAGTGTCAAAACTCATTGAACTGAATGAATCTATGGATCTATGCATTTTATTATATGTTAATTAAACCTTAATAAAAGAGTAGACCATCCCAGTACCGAGGATGAAGGAGCTGATGCAGAATCAGAAAGCTGAGCAGGTTTTGAAGCTCCTTGGAAGTCGGGGCTTCAAAGAATGGTTTAAAAACAAGTGAATCCTTAGAATTCTACATATACAAAGATTTATTCCAATGAAGCTTTTAGATTACATACTTTCCTCAATTATTGACTGTCTTTAGTTCCATTACTATGGGTGATAGAGAATAAATTATACAAGATTTACCATATCGTTAGTCAAAACAATGGGTAATTAAAAGTCAAGGCTCTGATTATCTTCCAAGTTACCTCTTGTGAGATCTATAAGTATACATTACTACTACTTTTAACCACCTGAGGAAGAAAAAAAAATGTGAAATTGGCCATTTACAACCAAAAATATTGGACATTGGCACAGCACTAAACTTAGCACTTCCAGAATGAACTGCAAAGATAGCATTAGAGTTCAAATAACTCAAAATGTTGATTTCTCAATCACTTTCCCAGTTTCCCGCACCTCCCCCAAAGAAATTAACTTTAAAGAGTTTATTTGATTAAGCAAAATTTGAAAGCAGAGGATTAAAAAGTGAAAAGGTGGTGCAGAAATTAGCAGAGGTGGCACTACCTGAAAGCTCATCAGAAAGGGGAGTGAGAACAATATCAGGCAAGAAGGGTTTGGAAGTATGGATCAGAACAGGAGCACTTTTAGCACTGCGTATATAGGCCGATGGCAGAGCACATTCACCAATGGATCGGCTTCTCATGGCTTTAAAAAAGGAAAAGAAAGAAGTGGGGAAGGAAAAAAGAAGAGTGACTATAATGAAAGGCTTGTGTCACAGAAAAAGCAGCAACAGAGAAAACTAAAAGATACAAAGGAAGGAAATTTTAAATTAAAACATTTCAGCACGGCAAATACTGGCAAGCTGTAAGAAAAGAAATCAGAGAACACACACCACATTCTGAATGTAAATTTTTTGGTATAAAGCAGGAAAATGCTCTTTATTATTAGCAGTTACAATGGAATAGCATTAAAAAAAACCCAGCAGACACTTTACTTAGCATTATGTTCTCAAAATCAAGGGTTGAGAAATTCATTGAATGGAAACATTGAAAAGAACTCAGTATTATTGGTTCAAAGAAACTTTGGGGACCATATTTAGGTATTTCTCCAGGCAATTCTGAGCCATTCTTCTTAATAAGGCTGAATTCTAAGAATAAATCATTCCTATTTTCATACTCTTCACCAAATAAAGTTTCCAAATCACTCACAGGTCTTTCTTAGAAATTTTTATGTAATTCATAATCAAAAGGATTTAGTTTCATGGTTAGTATTTGTTTCTGGTAGAAGAATGCTAATGAAATTAGTATTTCTTACTTACAGTAAATATGATAGTATAATTGAAATTTTTAGGTAGAAACATTTATAGAAAACAGAATTTGTGATCAGCATGAAGAATTAAGTTCTTGAGAAAAACAGAATTTTGTGCTTATTCAAATTATAAACATAGAAAAACATAAAAGATGTTTTTAAAGATGAACTTTGGTGTTTTTCTTTTAAATTGCATTTGTAGTTGCACTTAATTTTTTAAAAAGAGTCACTATGTTCACAAAACTAAAGACAAATTTTTAGTTCACTTTGAAATAAATAATCAAGTTTAAACTTCACAGAGATTTTTTTCAACTTTTTAGGGATTTGTGATTAAATGAAGTTATAGGTATTGTTATGTATGAATAGAGGATCTAAAAGAAACAATACTGCATCATCTCCACTGTAATATTAATGGTGGCAAAAAAGTATATTAACATCAATTCAAAATCCTGCATTTCCCTGATTACTGAAAACACTGGGTTCCCTGGTGCCTAAATTCCTTAGCTTGTCACACGAGACCTTTAACAGTTGAGTTGACTACCACACCACTCACTGAAGCTTCATTTCCTTCTACTGTCCTCCTATGCTGTCATTCAGAATTATGCTATTCTCTAAAATTTTTATGCTCTTTCATCATCATAGCATGTCTTTGTATGTTGCTAATGTCCTTGGTCTCCTTTTCTTTCTGAAAAACTCCTTTACATTTGAAATATCACCTCATCTGAGCAGCTTTTCTGACTCTTCCATATAATTATTTACTTAACTTACAGGCAATAACAGCAATAAACAAAAACAAACAAGAATTCCTCTTTCTGCAAAGCTTACAATCTATTTTTAGCAAACTGTATGTTTTTACATCAGCTTCCCCAACTTTTCAAATGCAAGAACCATCCTCTTATCTTTGAATCTCTAGTGCCTTGTACATGTAAGCTCAATAAATCTTTATTGAATGTATTTGAGTAGGAGTCCAGCATAACCATCTGAAAAGCGAGTATCAGACTGTGAAGATACAGAGAAAACAAAACAATCATTAACTCAAAACTGAATGTATTTCATAGTTTATAACTGGAAACAGACAGCCAGAGATTTTTTTCAAAAATTTTTATGAATGCTCGCAAAATAAAGGCTTCTTTAAGAATACTTTTTAGGTAAATCTACGTGCAGCAAAATGTTGGAAGGTTGGAATATGCTAAAATAATAACACTTTGTTTTCACTGTATGGCTTACCATGTAATATATTAAAGATAAGTATATTTTAAAATTGAGCCCAGATACAAAATGTCAGAACCTGGCTCTATTAGAGTTTTCCCGCTAGCTTCTTCTCCTTTGTGAAAGTAACCAACTATTTTATAATTTAATTTGGCACAAATGTATGTTGACTTCAAGATAATCATTCATTAAAACTTGTTAGAGCAAAGATACAAACACATAGGAAAAACTTTAAGTGCTGCTTACACAGAAGGTAAAGTACTACCTACGGTTATAACTACATGTGATTTTTAGGGATATTTTTATAAAAACTTAATTGAAACAAGTTTTAGATACCACAGATCAATTAAAACTTTTAATTCTTCCTCAGGGATAATTTTTTTGGAGATAACAACTCCTTCTATTCCTGCTTTGCCAGCACCATCTTGAAGGAAAAGCTTGGGCATTTCCCTTGGAACTTTTTCCATATTTGTAGTGGTATAAATTTGTGTAATGATCCTGAATGAATTCTTCAAAAATGTACTCCTCCTTTTGTTACTAAACGGTGGGTTCCCTATGCATTCCTGGAAGTCCATTAAGTGCCTCACAGTTGTGCAACCTTCCCTACAGAAAATTACTCACAATGAATTAGCTATTGAAATCTTTCAGGACTTACTAAAGGCTTATGTCAGAGAATCTTTATATAACTACTGACATTCTTACTACTGCAGACATTCCTAAACCACACGCATCAATGATCTTAAATCTGTCATATGCTTTAACAGCAATGAAAAATATAACATCAAACTATGAATGTGGCAATTTCTGAAGGCTTCCTATCTTTCCGCTCCCTTCAAAAAAGGAAAAATGCACTCCACATAAATTCACCTTAGACCATACAGATTATATCAGAAAGTGTAATCTCCACTCCAGAGTTCCCATATAGCATAAGAAATCCAACGAGTCAGGTGCAATGACTCATGTCTGTAATTCCAGCACTTTAAAAGGCCAAGGCAGGAGGATCACATGAGCCCAGAAATTCAAGACCAACTTGGGCAACATAACAAGACCTCATCTCTACAGAAAAATTAAAAAATTAGCCAGGTGTATGCCCAGTAGGATGAGGCAGAAGGACTGCTTGAGCCCAGGAGTTTTTGAGGCAGCAGTTAACTGTGATGGCACCACTGCACTGCAGCCTGGGCGACAGAACAAGATACCATGTCTCTGGAAAAACAAGAAACTTGTAGACAGGAAATGTGACGGATTACTAAAAGCACACAAATATACAAAATAAACATGAGGAAGTCAACTCTAGCATTTTATTATTTCCAAAAAAATACACATTCCTCCCTATTTATTAAGTAACATTCATATATATTTCTCTCCACTGGCAAAAATACCCTTTAAAGGTTCCAAATTTAGGCACATGATTATGATAAACATAAACTAAGAGCAAAATCTGAAAACAAAAACAGTGATATATTTGCTTCAAAAGTTGAATACCAGGTGCTAAATCATAAACAAGTTACATTGCTTCTCATGAATATATTCTAAAATAATTTCTAAATTCATTGCAACCTCTATAAATATGTCTTGGCATAAGCAAAACCTTAGATACGCTCTCCTAACAATTTTTTTAAAATTTTAAACTTAAGTTAAATGTTAATAACAAAATTTCTCTTAATAAGGCCATCCCAAATATCCTGGGATGAAAGGATTACATGATCTTTAATTTCTTTTGTTGTTTTTTTTGAGACAGAGTCTTGCTCTGTAGCCCTGGGTAGAGTGCTGTGGCATCAACCTAGCTCACAGCAACCTCAAACTCCTGGGCTGAAGCAATCCTCCTGCCTCAGTCTCCCCAGTAGCTGGGACTACAAGCGTGTGCCACCATACCCAGCTAATTTATTTCTATTTTTAGTAGAGACAGGGTTGCATTCTTGCTAAAGTTGGTCTCGAACTCCTGGGCTCAAGTGATCCTCCCACCTCAGCCTCCCAGACTGCTAGGATTACAAGCATGAGCCACCGTGCCCGGCCATGTTTAGTATTTTTAAAACACAGGCAAGTTGCCTTTATCTTTATTAAGTGAAAAAAAATGAAGAAATTCTCTTAGAACTTCTATCTGAAAATTCTAGAAAACAATCAGTACAATAAGTCTTTGAATATCTGACAAAATTACTACTTTGCAAATTTCACCACAGACTATACCAGTGTTCTCAGGAATCGTAAGGACATAATGTGCTTACTTATATCAGTTTAGACCACCAGTATAAACAAAGCTGTTTAAGTTAAATTAGTCTCAAAAAGTTACACACTCTATCACTCTATCAGACAATTCAAGTTCTGGGAAAGAATATTATAGTTTAAAAAGAGAATAATCAGATTTTTTATTAAAGAGTACACTACACAAAAGAGAAATGTAAGCCAGGTGCAGGAGCACATGCCTGAAAGCCCAGCTACTCAGAAGGCTGGGCCAGGATGAGACCAGCCTGGGCAACATAGCGAGACGGCCCATCTCAAAAAAAAGAAAGAAATGTGAATTAAAGTCAGAAATATTATCAGTATGATTTACTTCCCTCAATCAAGTCATAAAATAAGAAGTGGAGAATAACAAAAACTTGTAAAAATAAATTAAAATTTTTACAGATATATCTGTGATTATTCTAAATATCTAAACTATTTTCTGTTCCTCCAAAATATATATTTTTAAAGAATACACACTTGTTTGTTTTTTTTTTTTTTTGAGACAGAGTCTCACTCTGTTGCCCGGGCTAGAATGAGTGCCGTGGCGTCAGCCTAACTCACAGCAACCTCAAACTCCTGGGCTTAAGCAATCCTTCTGTCTCAGCCTCCCGAGTAGCTGGGACTACAGGCATGCACCACCATGCCTAGCTAATTTTTTTCTATATACATTTTTAGCTGTCCAAATTATTTCTTTCTATTTTTAGTAGAGACGGGGTCTCGCTCTTGCTCAGGCTGGACTCAAACTCCTGACCTCGAGCGATCCACCCACCTCGGCCTCCCAGAGTGCTTGGATTACAGGCGTAAGCCACCACGCCCGGCCAAGAATATACACTTGTTTTAAATCTTAATTTTAATTTTTTCTTTCTGAGACAGAGTCTCACTCTGTCACCCTAGGTAGAGTACAGTGGTATCATCGTAGCTCACTGCAACCTCAAACTCCTGGGCTCAAGTGATCCTCCTGCCTCACCCTCCTGAGTAGCTGGGACTACAGGCCGGTGCCACTATGTCTGGCTAATTTTTCTATTTTTAGTAGAGACTGGGGTATCACTCTTGCTCAGGCTGGTCTTGAACTTCTGACCTCAAGCAATCCTCCTGCCTTGGCCTCCCAGAGTGCTAGGACTACAGATACGATCCACCACACCCGGCCAAGAATACACATTTTTGAAAACCAATTTTGGGTTTACAGAATATAAATTAAGTGATAAGTACAAAGGGTATCCATGTATCCTCTTCCCTCTCCCACCAGTTTCCCTTATTATTAACATTTGTTACAGCGTTACATTTGCTACAATTAATGCATCAATATTGATAAGTATTGTTAACCACAGTTCCTAACTCACAATAGGGATCACTATGTAGAACATCCTATGGGTTTTGACAAGTGTACAATAACACATATACACCATTACAGTATAATACAGAATGGTTTCATGTCTCTATGCTCTGTGCTCCACCTATTCTTCCCTCCTCCTTGCCTCAATCCCTAATCCCTAAACCCTGGCAACCAGTAATCTATTTATTGACAACATAGTTTTATCTTTTCCATAATGTCAGAGTTGAAATCACAAAGTATGTAATCTTTTTGAAGAGATTTGCTTCTTTTACTCAGCAATTTGCATTCAGAATTCATGGTTTTTCATGGCCTGACAGCGCATTTATTTTTATCACTGAATAATATTCCATTGTGTGGATGTACCCCAGTTTGTACATTCACATACTGAAGGACATCTTGGGCAATTATGACTAAAGCAGCTATAAATATTTATAAGCAGATGTTTGTGTGGACATGCTTTCAACTCAAATAGGTAATTACTAAGGAGTGCTATGGCTGGATCCCACAGTAAGAGTATGTTTAGTTTTGAAAGAAACTTCCTGTCTTTCAAAGTGACTGTACCATTTTACATTTCTACTACCAATGAGAGAGGTCCTGTTGCTATACATCCTCACTAGCATTTGGTGTAGTCAGTGTTTTGGATTTTAGCCATTCTTTTTTTTTTTTTTTTTTTTTTGAGACAGAGTCTCACTCTGTTGCCCAGGCTAGAGTGAGTGCCGTGGCGTCAGCCTAGCTCACAGCAACCTCAAACTCCTGGGCTTAAGCGATCCTACTGCCTCAGCCTCCCGAGTAGCTGGGACTACAGGCATGCACCACCATGCCCGGCTGATTTTTTCTATATATATTTTTAGTTGTCCAGATAATTTATTTCTATTTTTAGTAGAGACGGGGTCTTGCTCAGGCTGGTCTCGAACTCCTGACCTCGAGCGATCCACCCACCTCGGCCTCCCAGAGTGCTAGGATTACAGGCGTGAGCCACCGCGCTCGGCCGGATTTTAGCCATTCTTGTAGGTGTGTAGCCGAATCTCATTTTAATTTGCAATTCCCTAATGACATATGATGTTGAGCATTTTTTCATGTGCTTATTTGTATAACTTCTTTGTTGAGGTGTTTGTTCACATCTTTTGCCCATTTTTCAATCACCGTTTTCTTCCTGTTGAATTTTAAGAATTCTTTGTATATTTTAGAACCGGTCCTTTAACAGATATGTGTTTTGCAAAGATTTTCTCCCAGTCTGTGGCTTAGCATTTCATTCTCTGAAAAATATTTTTCACAGAACACAAATGTTTTAATTTTAATAAAGTCCCACTTTGCAATTTTTTCTTTCATGGATTGTATTTTTGGTGTTGTATCTTAAAACTCATTGCCAAACCCAAGGTGTCCTAGACTTTCTCCTATGTTGTCTTCAAGGGGTTTTATACTTTTGTATTTTAAAGTCTATGATCCGTTTTAATAGTTAATTTTTATGAAAGGTATAGGCCTGTGCTTTTGCATATGTATGTGTGTGTGTGTGTGTGTGTGTGTGTGTGTGTGTGTGCGTGTTCAGTTATTGCAGTATCATTTGTTGAAAAGACCATCCTTTCTCCATTGAATTGCCTTTGCTTCTTTGTCAAAGATCAGTGGACTCTAGTTTGTAACATTGATCTATATGTGTCTATTCTCTCATCTACACCACATTTTCTTGATTACTGTAGTATTAGAGTAAGTTTTGAAGTCCGGTTCTATCATTCCTCTGAATTCCTTGTTTTCCTTCAGTATTTTGTTGACTATTCGTGGTCTTTTGCCTTTCCATATAAACTTTAGGATGAGTTTGTCAATATCTACAAAATGACTTGTTAAGAACACAATCAATTAGGAATGTGTTGAATCTATAGATTAAGTTGGTAAGAACTGACATCTTGCCAATACTGAGTTTGTCTATCCATGTACATGAACTCTCTCTCCATTTACTTACAACTTCTTTGATTTCTTTCATCAAAGTTTTATAGTTTTCCTCATATAGATCTTGTAAATATTTTGTTAGATTTCTAACTAATTCTTTTGGGATTTTTGTTGCTAGGGTAAATGGTATTGCGTTTTAATTTCAAATTCCAATTGTTCACTGTTGGTATACAGGAAGCAACTCACTTTTGTATATTAATTTGGTATCCTGCAACCTTGCTATAGCTGCTTACTAGTTATAGGAGGTTGTTTCTTTCAGATTTTCTACATAAATAATTATGTCATCTATAAAGATAGGTTTATTTATTCCTTCCCAGTCTGTATATCTTTTAGTTTTTTGTCTCATAGAAACAGTAAGACATCCTTGCCTTGTTGCAGGTCTTAGCAAAAAAAAAAAAAAAATCTAGTTTCTCACCATTAAGTCTGATGCCAGAGGTAGGGTTTTTTTATTTAAATAGATTTATCAAGTTGAGAAAGATCCCCCCTTTTCTTAGTTTGCTGAGAATTTTTATGCTAAATGGGTGCTTGGACAAATGCTTTTTCTGTATCTATTGATGTGATCATATGGTTTTTCTTCTTTAGCCTGCTGATGAGGGTGAATTGCATTAGGTTAACACCAGCCTCATAGATTAGGACATATTTTCTTTGCATAAATTTTCTGGGACGCTAATTTCTTCCTTAAATGTTTGGAAGAATTCACAATGAGCACCTCTAGGCCTGGTGCTTTCTAATTTGTAAGGTTCCTAGTTATTGATTCAATTTCATTAATAGATACGTCTTTTCAGATTATTTATTTCTCGTTGTATGAGTCTTGGTAGATTATATCTTTCAAGTAATTGGTCCATTTCATCCAGGTTATCAAATTAAGTTCCTTTATCCTTTTAATCAGTAAATAAAAGGATCAGTAGTAAGTGTTTCTCTTTCATTTCTGAAATTAGTAATGTCTTTTCTCTCTTTCTTAGTTAACCTAGCTAGAGGTTTATCAGTTTTACTGATATTTTCAAAGAACCAGCTTTTCGTTTTGTTAATTTTTCTGTAGTGATTTTCTGTTTTCAACTTTACAGATTTCTGCTTTAATTCTTATTATTTCCTTTCTTCTGCTTGCTTTAATTTGCTCTTTTTGTTTTTCTAGTTTCCTAAAGTGGAAGCTCAGATTATCGATTTTTGATGTTTCTTCTTTTGTATTTAATAATATATGCTTTCAATGCTATAAAT
The DNA here is from genome assembly GCF_020740605.2 of Lemur catta. Classification (NCBI taxonomy): domain Eukaryota; kingdom Metazoa; phylum Chordata; class Mammalia; order Primates; family Lemuridae; genus Lemur; species Lemur catta. The sequence goes on along the minus strand of NC_059128.1, from coordinate 55,726,025 downwards.
TTCCTTAAGCATTGTTTTCACAGCATCCCACAAATTTTGATAAGCGTATTGTTTTATCTCTTAAATATTTTGGAGTTTTCCAACTCTCTCTGTTATTGATTTCTAGTTAAATCCACTGTAGTCAAGGGAAATACTCTATATGATTTGTATTCCTTTAAATTTGTTAAGGCATGTTTGATGATCCAGAATGTGGTCTATCTTGGTGAATGTTTTGTGTGTGCTTGAGAGAAAGTGTAATCTGCTGTTCTTGGAAGAAGCAATCTACAGCTGGCACAATCAGATTGACGGTGCTTTTCAGTTCAACTATGTCCTTGCTGATTTTCGGCCTGCTGGATTTGTCAATTACTGATAGAAAGGTGCTAGGTCTCCAACTATAATAGCAAATTCATCTATTTCTCCTGGCAGTTTTATCAGTTTTTATCTCACATATTTTGATGCTCTGTTATTAGGCACATACACACTAACGCCTAAGGTGGTTAACTGGAGAATTAAACACGTTTATCTTTATGTAATGCCCTTCTTTATCCTTGATAACTTTCCTTGAAGTCTGCTGTGTCTTGAAACTAATACAGTCATATGCTGCATAATGATGTTTCAGTCAACAATGGACTGCATATACAATGGTGGTCCCAAAAGATTATAATGCTGTATTTTTACTGTACCTTTTCTATGTTTAGATACACAACACTTACCATTGTGTTATATTGCCTACAGTATTCAGTACAGTAACATGCAGTACAGATTTACAGCCTGGCAGCAACAGGCTATACCATATAGCCTAGGTGTGTAGTCTATACCATCTAGTTTGTATAAATACACTCTATGTTTCCACAACGACAAAATCACCTAATGATGTATTTCTCAGAATGTATCCCTGTCATTAAGCAATACATGACTGTATAGGTAGCCCCCTTTTCTTTTGACTAATGTTAGCACAGTGTACTTTCTCCATCCCTTTATTTTTAATCTCTCTATGTGTCTTTATATTTTAAGTGGATTTCTTTTAGACAACATACAGTTCAGTATTGTTCTTTTAACCACTGAGGTAGTCTCTTTTAACTGGTATATCTAGACCACTAATGTTTATAATTATTACTGATATAGTTGAATTAATACTACACATTTGTTACTGTTTTCTATTTATCACCATTGTTCTTTCTCGTATCCCACTCTTTCTTGACCTCTCTAGTTTTAATAGAGCATTTTATTTTATTTATGTATTTTTTGTGGGACAGGGTCTTACTCTGTTGCCCAGGCTGGAGTGCAATGGCATAATCATAGCTCACTGTAACCTTGAACACCTGGGCTCAAGCGATCCTTCTCATCTCAGCCTCCTGAGTACCTAGGACTACAGGTGCGTGCTGCCATGCCTGGCTAATTTTATTTTTATATTTTGTAGAGACAAGGTCTTGCTATGTTGCCCAGGCTGGTCTCAAAATCTTGGCCTGAAGTGATCCTCCTGCCTCAGCCTCCTGAAGTGCTGGATTACAGACATGGGTCACTGTGCACAGCCTCATTGAGCATTTTATATGATTCTATTTTTTCTCTTTATATATAAATTACACTACTTTTAGCAAAAGGAAAAAACTTTTCTAGTGGTTGCCCTTGAGTTTGCAATACACATTTACAACTAATCCACGGTCTCTTTTTCAAATAGCACTGTACCACTTCCTGGGAAGAGGTACTTATAACTGAGTATTATCAATTCCTCCCTTCCATCCCTTAAAATACTGCTGTCAGTCATTTCACCATCCATAAGCTATAATCACCTAATACACTGTAATTTTGGTTTAGTGAACAAAATCATCAGGTGTTAGATTAATTCAACATTTTAAAAAAGATTTTATTTTACCTTCATTCATTCACTCTCCAACACGCTTCCTTTGTTTATTTAGAGTTTCTGACCTCTATTGCTTTCCTTCTTTCCAAATAACTTCTTTTAACATTTATTACAAGGCAAGTATACTGGTGACAAATTCCCTCAATCTTTGTTTATCTGACAAAGTCTTTATTTCTCTTTCATTTCTGAAGGATAATTTTGCTGGATAGAGAATTCCGCATTGGTGGATTTCTTCTCTTACCATTTTAACTAATAAAGTCTAGTAAGGCTCAAAAGTAGAGAACAAAGGAGAATGGAATAAAATGAGATTGGAAAAGTGGGCAGGAACCAAAGGGACTTATAAACCAAGTTAAATCCCAAGAGCAATAAAAGGCTCTTACAATGAAAGATGTAAAAAAAGAAGTTACATCAATCTGAAATTTTTCTTAATATCATTGTGACAGTAGGGTAGAAAATGGATCTGGAGGTGGTGAAGTAATGATGCAGGGAAACAAGCTAGGAAACTCTTGCAGCAATATAGGAATGATGGTATACTGGACCAAGGTAGCAGCAGTGGAAATGTAGAGAAATGAAGAGATGTGAGAGATGTTTAGCTCAAGATATAACCAACAGGATCTGATGACTCAATCAGAGTTCTGGGGTACAGGAGAGAGAAAAGAGTTAAAGCTGACTCCCAGATTTCTAGCTTGGGCAACTTGGTTACTCTCTATCCTCACTATTAGTCCTTCATTCCTGGTCTTGACTTTAAATTAATGAAGCTTCCATTTGCTTTCAAGGTTCCATTTGCTTTCTCTTAAATTCATAGTGCACAACATTTCCAAATTGATCTCTAAAAACAGTTTTTATCAGGTTATTTCTCTGCTCAATGACAAAACCAAATCTAAAATTCTTTGTGTTTCCAACAGTTCTTTCTTGGATTTTACAAACAATAAGCAAAAGGGAACAGTGAGATATTATACCAGAAAAATTCATTAGAATAAATCAGAATTGGTCCTAATGTTAGATTAAGACATACAGAAACCAATTAGTCAGTTTGGGAAGGTCACAAAAGTTTTTGAGGGGATAGGGAATAAACTGTACTTTAAATTAAAATTATTCTGACAACAGTGCAAAAAATTGATGAGAGCAACTACTCTTCAGTTCTCTTGAATATACACCTATAAGTGGAATTGCTAGGTCATATGATAACTTTATGTTTAACATTTGGAGGAACCGACAAACTATTTTCCAAAATGGCTATACCATTTTACATTACCACTAGCAATATATGAGGATTCCAATTTCTCCACACCTTCACCAACACTTGTTCATCTTTTTGATGGACAACAGTCATCCTAGTGGGTGAATGTGAAGTGGTATCTCACTGCGATTTTCACTGGCATTTTCCTGATGGCTAGTGTTATTGAGCATGTGCTTATTGGCCATTTGTGTATCTTCTTTAGAAAAATGTCCATTCAAATCCCTTGCCTGTTTTTTAATTGGATTGTCTTTCTCCTTTGTATTTTTAAAGTCTAATGTTAACATAATACCATAATACCACCAGCTCCCTACTCTACCCTGAACAAGGACTTTATAACTCTAACACTTACTAAACTGCTCCTGAATTACATATTATGAATGATTCGTATTTTAATTCTGTCCTTTAATTCCAAAATGATAGATTATTATTTATTCAGATAATATTTAGATTTACCTACACATTTACCAATTTATTTGATCATTTATTCTTCCTTGTATCTCAGACTTTAATCCTGGAATAATTTTTTTTTCCCTGACATATTCTTTAGAAGTTCCTTCATGAAGGTCCATTAGTAGCAAATTCTTTCAAGTTTTTGTCTCTGTGTTACCGTCAATCTTAAAAGTTTGGCCAGTACACAATTCTATAATGACAGTTATTTTCCCTTAGCACTTTCAAGATATGATTCCATTATTCTGTTTTCCGTTGTTGGTATTGAGAACACTGCTTTCAGCATAACTGTCATTCTCTTACAGTTGATCTATTTTTTCTCTTTGCAGCTTTTAAGCTCTTTTCTCTGTCTTTCCATTCTGCAGTGTCACTGTAATGTGTTCAGATATGGGTTTCTACTTATATGTTCTATTTGGTATACTATGTGCTGCTTTCTCTATAGACTCATATTTTCCATCAGTTATCTGTTACTCTCAAAATATTGCCTATCTTTCATTCTCTCCTTTTGAAATTCCAATTAGACATATGAGACCCTCTTGTCCTATTATTCTACATACATCGTAACCTTTCCTTCATATTTTCCATCTCTTTATCCTGGGCACTTTCTTCAAATTTCTCTTCCAAATCACTGATTCTCTCTTCAGTTATATCTCATGTGTTGCTTAATCTATGCATTGAGGTGTTTTTTTTTTCTGTTAGCAATTATATATATTTTATTTTTTTAATTTTTAAAAAAGAGACAGAGTCTCACTCTTGCTCAGGCTTGTCTTGAACTCCTGAGCTCAAGTGATCCTCCTGTCTCAGCCTCCCAGAGTGCTAGGATTACAGGCATGAGCCACTACGCCCGGCCTCTTTTATCAATTATATTTTATTTCTAAAAGTTCTATTTGGTTCTTTTATTGATCATTTTTATAAGCTTATCATTTTTCTCTTTAAACATTTCAAACAGTTATTTTATAGTCTGAAAAATTATATCCCAATATTAGGAATTAAACCCTGTTAGGGATCTAAATCTCCTTCCTTTTTGCTAACTCATTTACACAGTTTGTTCTCTTGTTTATTGAATAATCTTTGTGAGCTCATATTTGGTTGATTTTAATCTCCAGAATTTCTGGATTAATTCAGTCCTCCAACCCTGAAGCTTGCCCAGGTCTTAGTCTGTATCCCAGAGGTATTAATAATTATCAGCGATCTGCTTTAGGGTCATCCCACTTTTCCAATGTGCTTACTGCTCATCACTCCATTTTCAGCTCATAGTTTTGTTTCTTTATTTGAGCCAAGGAGGCAGGGTAGAGAGTCTCTTTCCCTCAGAGACTCTGCAAACCCAGCAGTGCAACAAAAAGGCAGCAAGAATATCTAATAGCTCCAGAATATCAGGTTCACTATATTGCTGGCACTATAAATCGTCTTTTTTTTAAAAAAAAATTGTTTCTAATTTTTCATTAAGAAAATTTTCAAACACACAGAAAAAGCTGAAAGACCATTACAATGTACACATGCATCCCTCTGCCTAAATTTGACAATTGTTAATATTTTGCCATATTTTTGTGTGTGTGTGTGTTTGCTGAAGTATCTGAAAGTAAGCTGCTCACACCATGACTCTTCATCCCTAAATATTTCAGGATTCATTTCCAGCTAAGGTCATCCTCCTACATAACCAATACCATTATCACACCTACGAACATTAACAAAAATTACATAATATCATCTAATATCCAGGCCATATTCAAACTTACCAAATTATCCCTAAAATGATTTTTATAACCCTTTTTCAAACCAAGATTCCAATAGGATCCATGTATTGCATTTGGTTATTGTCTCTTTAATCTAAAACAGACTCCTCTGCCTCAATCTTTTTTTTTAAGACGATAGTGTCTTTTTGAAGAGTCTAGGCCAGTTGTCTCATAAGATATACTACATTCTGGTTTGTGTAATTATTTCCTCATAGAGTCATTCAATTCATTCTTCTATCTCCTATATGTACTATAAATTGGAAGTAAGGTATATAGGCTTGATTAGGTGGTGACCTCCAGTTTCCTCCACTGTAAAGGTATATTTGTCCTTTGCAATTGTAAATAATCTATGACATGATCCTTGGCAACAAGTGAATATCCTGCTCCAAAGCAATCTTTCACCTAATGGTTTTAGAATCAACTGGTGATCTTTGCTTAAATCTATTAAAGTTGCAAAATGGAGATTTTTAAAAATTCCTTCATTCCTTCTATGTTAAATTTCTGGTGAAGAGCTTTAACTCCACCCCCTCAACACACACACTTTTTTTTGAGTGTCATTCCAGACTAATTAATTTTTGATGCTTTAACCAGTTGCAAGGCGCAAGTGGCTTTTAAAGTTATTCAAAGATGCTCCTCTTTGTTCATATTAAGAAAAAAGAACATTAAAACCAAAATCAGATAACTTTTCAAGCCTTACTACCATGGAGCAAAATTTTCGATAATATACCTCACTGGCAAGCATGTGAAAGAAACAGCAGCTCTTTATTATGAATGGAAGTATAAATTAGTAGAGTCTCTTTAGAGGACAAGTTAATTTCAAATTCTACAGATTTAACCTATAGATATTCCTGCATATATGCACAAAGTATAGAAGTATACATAAGTATATTCTATACCTTTTTTTAAGCTACAGCTGCTGGAATGGGCTGTACTATTTTTAATAGCACAAAATTGTAAAATATACATCCATCTTCAGGACATAGGTTAAATTATGGTACTTCCATGTAATAAAGTATGATGGAGTTTAACATTTTTTAATATGTAATAATTTTAAGATATATCATTATGGCTTGACTTAAACTCCTAATACTCTCTTCTTTCCTTACTCGACTTCAGCCACACTGACCTTGTTACTCTTCATCAGACACCAAGCACACTTCCAGCTCCAGGGCTTCTATAATTTTCCCACTGCCTGAAATGTACTTCCCATAGATAGATATTCGCTTGGCTCATTCTCTCACTGTATTCAGGTTTTTGTTCTTCTATCATGGTAAAACAGGCCTTCCCTGACCTCCCTATCAACAGTCCTATTTCCCCAGCCCTAACACTCACTAGTCCTTTATCCTGCTTTACTTTTCTTCATAACTTACTACCTCCTAACATGTTTACTGGTTTATCCATTTATTATAAATCTCCCGCAACACTAGAATTGTCAGCTCCAATGGACTTTATTTGCTTTGTTCACAACTGTATTATCAGTGCTTAGAACGGCACTTCTACAGTGAGTAAAGATATTTTTTTCATTCACATATATAAAAGCCATGGCTCACAACCATGTATACATTATGCTATATACCTGTATATTCATAAGGTATCTTTAGAAAGATATTCAAGAAACCGGTGACAATGGCTGTCCCCAGTGAGGCAAACTGGGAGGGTGGGGCGTAGTGATGAGGGAGACTTACTACAATGTATGTACTTTATCACCATCTGAATTTTTAACCATGTGCATTCACTAATAACATAAAAAATTAATTCTAAAAATTTAAGAAAATATATATCCAAAGAACATCTTAGTTTAATCTGCTGCCCCTTTTTATATTTTCCAACTTAATGCAGGTGCCCTTCTTCTTAACAAAATTTTTAATACTTTAACTTTTTGTTTGATAGGCTTGTTCACTAAACAAGTCAGACAAGGTTGTTTTGGTTGTTCTGACAAAAGTACAACCAGAAGGTAATCATAGTCAGCTATGAAGTCAAGGTAAATATTTTACTCATTGCATACTATTTAAATGACTAGAAAGATATATATCAACATGTTAATGATGACTTCTCATTAGACAGCTAATGGGTTGTTATGCTATCTTAGACTTTACCTTCCACACTAATCATAAATTACTTCTATAATCAGAAAAAAAATCAGGCATTTTGAAAAATTCATGGTTTAAACTTAAAATAACAAAACAAAAGTTTAAACTTAAAATAACAATTCCTTCCTAATATATAAATATTTTCTATAAATGTGACATTATAATAGAAAATGAAGAAAGGCATTTCATAGTCAACATAATCAACATTTTCCTTGGAATTCCAAAAAATAACTCTACAACAAAATTCCTCTGTATCATATTAATTTTAACCCTTCAATATTCTTTTCCTTATATCTTTTCTTATTCTTCCAGATTGGCATATACAATCGATACAATTCTATGCTTAAGCACAGACAATTCTGAAAATGTGATTCTTTTAAAGGATTTTAAATTAACCATGATTTTTAATTCTTTTAAAATCTTTAATTTCTCATTTTCTTTCTAGTTCTGTTTCTTCCTCTCAAGCTATAATTCTTAACACTTTAGAACCCGTATTTTTATAGAGGACATATCCTTACAATAGTGGTTTTAAATTTCTTTAAAATTAATGTTTTTCACTGATTACCAATAAATGCAGATATATTCCCATGGAAAATTCTCCTTTCATAAAATAATAGGTTGTAAACCTTGAAATAACTTCAAGCAATTTTGTTTCAGGCCTAAGAAGTATCATCATTCCCACTATACAGATGAAATACTTAAGGCCTAGAAAGGTTTGGTAAATTGTCCAAGGTTACCTGGCTATTTAGTAATGAAAGAGAGTAAGAAAAGAGATTAGGGAAAAGCCCTCCTTGTTTTTCATTGCAGTACTCTTTCTACTACAATTCACACGAAGTTTATAAATTTCTGAGAGGAAAAGAATAAGATGATAACTAGGTCCACAGTATGCTGTGTGACCCTATACCCAGAAATTCTTTCCATGATTGCTCCTTTGTTACTATTACATAGATTATAGAAATTTCTTCTGTATTTGATAAAAGCAGCAAGGAACCTAATAATAGACCCCACCTTGGACTCGGCTGTCCGCCAGTAGAAAGCATGAATTCCTTGTTGGAAGTCTGTGAAGCCAATCTACAATATAATTGTAGCACTGAAAATTAGCTACTCTAATTTTCCATGTTTGTGAGTATATTCCTTTAATAGAAACTACACCAGTTAATGCTTGAGTTCTGTGAATCAGAGTTCTATTTCTTCAATTCTGTAAAATAACATTTTAAAATTAGGACTATCTGCAGCAAAATAAACCACATAAAAACAATAACATAAGAAAAATCTTAATAGCATAAAGTGATAACATAGCATGTCACTGGACTCTGAGCACTACTGGAAAAAAAGAAGTTTTGCTATAGACGTTTCTCATTTCACAATAAAAATCAACTGATTAGAAAACTGCGTATTTGTATACACTGTTACTAAGGACTATAAATATATTGCACTGTATAACTCTCATGATTTCAAAAAGTACATACCAACAGTTTTTTGCCGTACTATACTTCTTGCCTTTTCGGTTCCTGGGGAACCAGTGGTTGTTGCACTTCTCTGTCTCATTGGGGCTTGGCCAGGCTGATCACGACTCCATCCTCTAGAAAATGACTTGTCAACTGAAACTTTCTGAAATTCATGTCCAACTCCTAGAAATGCAGATTTCCAATCTCAGTATGCTGTTACCTGATCAATAAAATCTTCCAATTATGTGTGCTATCTGCCTCAGATTCTTACACTTGCTCATAAATTATAAAGTAACAAGATAAAATGTTGTGCATTGTGAAGTTCTGAGCTTCATTTTATGTAAAAATCATATTCCAAAACTGATACAGAATTTTAAAATTACACCATCAACAATAAACTATTATAAATTCTCTGCCACCCACTTGCTTTACAATAGAAATGAAACATTTGGACAGCAAAAAAAGACAGGAAATGAGCTAACCAAAAAGGCATCCTGTGGTGATGGTTACTAAATCTCTACCTGCTAATATAGCCACTTGGGAAATAAATAATCCAGGAAAAAGTAGTTGGAGCACATACTTAATACCCCGTATATATTATAGGGATGAATAGTACAGGGATTACACATGTGAAATGTGACACAGATGTAATCTCTAGCTAGTAACTAATTTTTAAGAATGCAAAATGCTAATAAACCAAGGATTATAAAAATATATGTTAATGATATTATACTACTGTCCCACCCCCTTTTAACATTAGACAGGTACACATTTGACATCTAGGGAATGTCTACTTTCAGTTAAAACTAAGTAAATGCTTTCAAAAGAATTTTTCGAATATTTATTATATACTTTTTATTAAAGTAACATGAAATCTCAGTTCTAACAAAAAATTGCTTAAGATAAAAAGGAATGACATTTTATAACTTCCATTTTAGTTAATTATTAAAAATATTTAAGATTCTGAATTAATTTAACTTTACTCAGAGATGTACAGAAAAATTTATCTCTTATCAAAAATACTACCGATATTAGGTTAAGAAAAATTACAGGGTACCTGCATGTTTTATTCTTGGAAATTTTAAACCTCCAGGGTAAATGAAGGAGAAAATAAATAAGAACAAAGATGACCTTCATCCTCACCCCTTTCCTCCTGGCTTGTTTTTCCCTGATTCAATCATTTAAGTAAAATTTTTTTCATGTATATATGAATATAAATATATCTGTAAACAACTCTTACCTTTCCCTTTGTGCTTTTTTTGCTTCTGTTCACTCAGTTTATCCAACGGTAAATCGCTGAGATCCAAACTATATAAATTCCTAGCTAAAACTTTAGTTAATGTCTCCATTGTCAGTGACCACTCAGTGGCCAACTCTTCCCAATAGGTCAACGATGACAATACTGACAGCAAGTCATCCCAAAGTTCTCGGGAGATGTACACATTTAGATTTGCTTTAATCCAGGCAACTATAAGTGTCTATAAAGACAAATGATCAGAAATAAAAATAAAATGCATTTAGTGTGTGACTTCAAAATAAGATATTCAATTAAAAAAATCACCTAAAAACAAGCAGAATTGTAAAGCACGTAATAGCTGTCTTCATAGATAATACTTGTAAAACTAATTTATGCAATCGTTAGTATCCATTATAAATTTCACTTCAACTGCCAACCCTCAACACTCCAGTAATCCAAACCAAAAAGAAATTTCCCTAAAGTTATACCTATCCTTCATGCTACACTATATTAATGTTAAATGAAATAAATGCTGTTTTAAAAGAGATGAAAGTCTCCATACTATTAAATGTTGAAAATGTTGAGTTACTAAATTAAAAAACCAAAACCTACATTCTCAAATTAAAGATGGAAATCACTATATAATTTGAAAATTCCTTTTACTATTATAAAAAAAAAAGGTATATTTTTTGTCCAGACTGTCAAAGTTATTTCATATAGCAAGATAAAATTTTATCTTTCTGTAGCTCCCACCATTTGGTTAGTTCTAACAATGAGGAAATGTGAAAAGGGAAAAAAAAAAGGCCAATGAAGTTAAGAGTTTAGATAATACATGTAGTTAGTTTTAAGGGATTATTCACCACCATCATAGAATTTTAGGTAAATGGCTAGTACCTAGAAATTGTAAATAGAATTTCAAATAGTCACACAGCCAAGAATTAGATCTGAGACAGCTTTTATCTTTGACATTAAGAAATATTTTATGTATTTGCATTTCATGTGTCATCTTCAGAAAACTGTTTTTCTATTTTCAAAGAATCCATAATACATTTAAAGTCAACACTTTGTCCTCAGGTTGTAAAACATAGTATGTAATTCCAGTACAATCAAACTATCACTGATACTTCAAATTAAGAGAGGTTAATAAAGTCTTAGAATCTTGATTACTCGCTACTTTTTCATTATTACAGAACATCATAAAAGACAGTTTTTCCTAACAATCCTGGAGATTTGAAAACTCACAAAGCAAACAATCAGGCCATTACCCCTGAAGCCCTCTGCCAGGTTTTTGCAACTGTGCGCCACACAAGACATAAAATAAATATCATCGCTCTGTTATAACACTTTTTTCACAGACCTGATATTTCTTCTTATACTAAGTTGTGAGTTAGTATGTATGGCAAATAGCCTATCTAGAGCAAGTTTTAATTTAGCTATACAAAAGATCCTTTAATATAAAATGATCTCAGATAAGGCTTTTTTTCCAGGTAACAAGTTCAAGATTCAATGAATCTTAAAAAAAAAATACATATCTATCCAACTATTTATCTATTTTTTAAGTTTTTATTGCCTGGAAAAGTGGTCCTGCAAGTCGACCTGCCAAAGTCATATTTTTTTTCCCCTGGAACTGTAGAAAAGCTTGTGATGGCATCTTCAGTACAGACTCGGTGACTCTGAGCAACACAAGCAGCATCTGTTCCCTTAAAGTAAAAAGAGTAATTAATGTTTCCTTATTGCATATGTTTGCTTTTGGTTAATGGTTAACTTTGAAATTAATATTTCTAGTAAGTAGTGTTATTTTTGGAATTACTAAAATATCAAACATCTCTGAAAGACAATTTCGAATTGTTAGAGTTCTTTAAATATTAAAATTTAAAATTCCATTTTATATATCAATATCAGCCATTTTAAACTATTTATCAGCCACAATGCCCTCTCATTAAATAAAAATCTATCCAAAAACTAATGAATTGGGGGCAGAATGCACCCATCTCAACCACAAATCAAGAAGCCATCTTAGAGAGCTATTTGAAGAACACTCACCTATTACAATATAGTTCTACCTTGATGCTTGTCCATCTGATCCATGTTTATGATATGGAGAACCACATATCATACCAGGTTCAATTACAAAAACTACATGATATCTTAAGATTAATAGATCACAAAGAGACTGATAACTAATCAAAGACTATTACTCTATTGCTTCTTTTCATCCTTTTTACTTCGGCCATTTTTTAATCTTTTGTTCTCTTTGTATATTGCATATCAAGCCAATTCTAATATTATCCTTACCTAGCCCTTCTCCAAGATGCTTATTATTAAAACCACAAAGCTACCTTATTTGCATCTGATATTTCAAAAACTGATTCAATCATATATATATAAAAATTAGGCTAACAGGAATTTCAGTTGGGGTATAGCCAGGCTAGCAGGCAAATGTATGCAGTCATTCACAGAATAAAAACCAAAGGTGCCACATTTGTAACTTTATGCTTATAGCTTAGCTATATGAAAATGAAGTGTTAATTGAAATCAACTATATAGACAGTATAAATTTTCCAAAAAAATCTTATCTGACTGTGGTCTAACCATAACTCATATATAAGACATTTTCACTTTTGTATACTGTATTTGTAATACAATAATTACGATTTTAATTTATAAAGAAAAGACTTATAAATTCAACATAAATATGTGGGTAAGCTCCCAAAACGCTATTTCTTCAAGGGAACTTAAAAAATTAAGAAAAAACTCTAAAATTGTGTTCCATAGCAAGTCTCTCACTATAACCTGGCTCTTCAATAATTCAAAGAATATAGAAAAGAAAAAGGACTAACAAAAGAATGGTGCAATGCAGTACAGTTTCTGGCTAATAATAACGTGGCTCTGAAATCAGAAAAACTAGAGTTCAAATTTCTGCTCACCATTCACTAGCTGCGTGAACAAGAGCAAGTTACTTATTTATGCCTGAAAATTAACCCATGTAAAATAAGGATATTATACATCATAGGATGCTGCAAGGATTAAGAAAAGGCACATAAAGTGCTTAGAAAGACACCTGGCACAAAAAAGTGTTCCAAATATGTTAATAAGTACCTCTACATGTAATTCTATTAATATTGTTAGTAAAGAATGTTTTTCAACATAAAGCCATTTTTCCATACGCAGCAAAACATAAATTAGGCATATCCTTTGACCAAGTATTCCTATTTTTAAAGAATGAATCAAAAGAGGAAAATTATATATATACAAGAATATTCATTGTTCTCCCTTCCCCCCAAAACAAAAATAAATAATGACATGTCCATCAATAAATGACAGGTTAAGAAAATTACAGTACATATATATAATACTATGTAACTACATGTATGGTTTGGTGAGCCAGATGTTCATCAAAGGGCAAACAATGATTACCTTGAGAGAGTAAGTTTTTGAGCAATTTTTTTTCTTTTTTTAAACTTTTCTTTGTTAGAATTTTATGATAAACATATATCATTTTTACAAAAATTGTAGAAATACTTCCTCATCTCTCCCAAGTCCATTTTTCATTCCATTAACAAATATTTATAGAGTACCAACAATAATACTATAGTACTAATAGTACTATGGTAAGAAATGTAGGAAATATAAAAGTAAGACAACCAGTATGTATCTACTAGGGACTCTTAATTCAGTGAGGTAAACTGACATTTTTACAAGTATCTTAGGGACAAGACAATTTTTACAAGAACTATACAGATGTAAAAATATAAAATGAAAAAACTGAGAAAAAATTTTATATAAGGCTATGCAGAAAGAGGAAGGTAAAATCTAAAAGACAGTTGTGGTAACAACAGGATAAGATGGCAGGAACTAGATATTTCTAAAGAAAAGTTCCGAATGTGTTCACCAAAGAGCAATTTGATAAACCTGAAAAGCAGGATCCTACCCTTCAGGGGTAAGTTAGACTTAAGACTTAAAGTAGCCAGGAGCCTGACTGTACATGGCTCTGAATGCCAGACTAAGGAATGGGGCATTCACACATTCAATCATTTACTTATTCATTTACACATGCATAAATTCATTTATTCATATATACATGCATGCATTCATTTATTCCTTGGGGAAAAGGGATATTAAGCTATCATATACTCACTTTAGAAAGACAGTCTAGGGGTTGTGTGGAAGTCTGAACAAAGATGTTTGAGATAAAGTGAAAAGGACAATTGTCACCATGATCATTACACAAAATATTATTTATTCAATAATAACAGCCCATATAATATTGTAACGAGCCCTGTTCACAGACACCATTCCTCTAAAAATTACTACACTTGTGTATAAATACAATAACAAAAACACTCTATATATAAAGAATACCAAGAATTACCATGTCTTTTTGTCCATCGATACTTGCACAACCATGTACCGATAGATGTTAAGAATGCGTTTACACATATCTGTGTGCTCATCCAGAAGATTTTTTATTTCATTTGCAGGTTCAAGAAGAAATATGTTTGATGAGTTTATAATAAACACCTAAAACAAAAGAAATTATCAGTAATTTCAATGGGAAATTTCTTATTCAAAGAGAAATGAACTTAGATGCTGATCACTAGATTGCCTATAACCAACTTAAAAGCACTATCTAACCCTGCTTCTACCACCAGCTTAATATAAGAAACTTAAACCCATTACACCTATCTTTATATTTATCTAGACAAATACAAAATTACTAGAAGGGATCCAAAGAAAATAAGCAAGGTGCAAAAACAGAATTTCTAAACTGAGCACCTTTAACATAAAATGAAAAGGACAATGAATAAACACAAATAGTTTAGGATAAATCATGACACCTAAATCCGGAAGAATATTCTGAGTTGTTCAAAACATTTTATCCTTTTTCTTATTTTTATGTGTATGTATCTGTTGTGGTGACAACAGATTGCATAAACAGATGTCATTATGAATAATACTACTGAGGAGCCATCAATATGTATCCTTAAGTAAATTCATTATAATCAATTCATTAACTATATGTCATTATAGAGGACAAAGTTAATATAATGGCAACAGCTGCACAGGCTATCAAGTACACTTTGGGAGAACAGAACTTGTTTATTGTCAACTTAGGACATTTACATCTTCTATATCCTCAATTCTGATTTAAAGCCCTTAGAAAAACTACACAACAAATTACGGTTGTAAAATCATATGAGAAAAGAATTTTTTTTTTTTTGAGACAGGGTCTCGCTCTGTTGGCCAGGATAGAGTAGCCTCCCAAGTAGCTGGACCTACAGGCACGTGCCACTGAGTCTGGCTGACTTTTCTATTTTTTGTAGAGACGGGGTCTCGCTCTTGCTCAGACTGGTCTGAAACTCCTGACCTCAAGTGATCTTCCTGCCTCGGCTTCCCAAAGTGCTAGGATTGTAGGCATGAGAAAAGAATATTAAGCAAACTTTTAAAATAGAGCTGATTCTGTAAATCTAGCAACACTGACCAAGGAAAGCAAGAGAGAGGCATAAGCATTAGAAATAAAATAAAGACATAAATATAGGTTCAGCAGAGGATTTTTAATTAACTCAGTGAGTTACTTTATGCCAATAAAATTGAAATTTTAATGAAATGGATTATAGAAAAAACATAAATAGCCAACACTGACTCAAGAAGAAATAGAAAAGATGCATATGTGAATACCATGAAAGAAATTGAACTGGTAATCAAGGCCTCCCTGACCCATCCCCGAACAGACCTAGACAGTCCTGCAAAGTTTTGCCATACCTTCATGGAAGATGATTCCTATCTTACTTACATAAGCTCTCTCAAAGACAAAGAAGAAAAACCACCAAATTTATTTTATAAAAATATAATCTCATTATCAAAAGCAAACGAAGACTATATAAGAAAAGTAAATAAGAGGCCAATATCATTTATGATATGATTTTGATAGAAATGAAAATCTTGAAAAAATGCTAAAGTTCAAATTGAGCAAATGTAATATTTTATAACCATGTGGTTACTCCAGAAATGTAAGGATGCTTTAACATCAGAAAAATTTAGTAAGATACTGTATTCAAAAGATTAAAATGCAAAAAGAAACTATGATTATCACAAAGCATGCAGAAAAGGCATTCAGCACTTATTCACTGTTTACTAAAAAAAAAAAAAAAAACTTTTAGCAAACTAAGAAAAAAGCAAAACTTCATCAATCTGAAAAAGAGCATTTACCAAAAAGTATAACAAATGTATACAGAGCAACAGATTGTGAGAAGTACTGCCAAAAACTAATATGATGACAAGGGTGCTCACTATCATTCATTGTCCTGGGCGGGGGCCAGTAAGCACAAAAGGGAGGGAGGAGGATACACAATGAATATAAATATAAATGAATTGAAAAGGAAAAGACAAAACTGAGCTATGTTGCAGTCTGGAAGAAGAACATTCCAGACAAAAGGAAAATCAAGTTCAAAGGACCTAAGGTGAAAGCCTGCCTAGCATGTCTGAGGAACAGCTAGGAGTATAGAGTGAAATGAGCCAGGGGAGAGCAGTGGGAGATGATGTTGAAAAACAGAAACAGAGAATATGAAGCAGAGCTTCTCGTACTATCAGTAATGATAGAAGAGGTCCCCCCCTGCCGTAGTCTTTTGCTGACTAATCCTGTTATTAAATAAATACAAAAGGAATTAATAGGAAATAGGAAATGAGAAAACCAAAAGACATAAAAAATATAAACCTAAACTTTTTATCAGAATCAAGAAATATTAAATGATTTCATTTCTAAACATTTACTCTCAATTTTGCAAATATCCTGTGGCCAGCACTAGTTTGTGGACCATACAGAGAAACAATCAGAAGCAATGATATAAAGCCTTATAGACCATTATAAAGACTTTTGCTTTGATGCTTAGTGATAATGGAAAGACACTGGACGGTTATAAGCAGAGAAATAACATAATCTGACTTACATTTTATGGGCTCCTTCTGGCTACTGGGTTAAGAACAGAGCAGGGTGATACGTGGTTAAGAGTTGAAGCAGAGAGACTAATTAGAACTTTACTGCAATAATACAGATAAAACGTTATGGAGGCTTAGACACAAGAGGTAGTTTAAGTGCTGAGTAGTAGTCAGATTCTGTATACAGATTCGGTATACAGTTTGGTATACATTTTGTATACCAAAAAATTAGCCGGGTGTGGTGACACGTGTCTGTGGTCCCAGCTACTCAGGAGGCTGGGGCAGGAGGATAGCTGGAGCCCAGGAGTTTGAGGTTTCAGTGAGCTATGATGATGCCACTGCACTGTAGCCAAGGCAACAGAAGACCCTGTCTCAAAAAAACAAAAAAACCCTCTAAAAAGCTGAACGAGCTCCTACAAATCAGTAAGAAAAAGACAAACACACAATAGAATAATGGAAAAAGCATATGAATAGTTAATTCATATAGGAGAAAAGATGTTCAAATTCTGCACTGATGAAGGAAAAGCAAATTCAAACAGGAAAACAATTTTTTTTTAAAAAATGAGATAAAGTTTTATATATTTAGGAGTACCAAAAACTTTAAATCTGACAAGTAATAGGGAGGATATATAGAAATGAGAATTCCCAGACATAACTAGAGAGAATATAAATTATTGCAACATGTTGGAGAATAATTTGGCAATAATAATAAAGTAAAGCTAATAATGTACAAATCCTACAAAACTCAGCAATTCCACTTTGGGCATATAACCTAGGAAAATTCTTACAGATGTGCATAAAAATACATGTATAAGAATGTTCACTGTAGCATTGTTTGGAATAGTGAGAAACTGGAAACAACTTAAAAGACTACCCATCAAAATGAATAAACAAAATGTGAAATAAAGTACAATACCACAAAATTTAAATTAACTATGGCTGTATATTAACAACAAATCTGAAAAAAAAAAAAAAAAAAATGGTTAATGCTAAAACTCAGCTGCAGATGGCAGTACATCATGATATGAGTTATAAGTTTTAAAACTGCCCAGAACATGTCATGTTTATTAATATACATACTATAAAGTGAAAGTTAAGGAAAAAATATGGCATAATAATTGATAAATGTGGGTGGTAAATTTATTATATTTGGGCTGGGTGCGGTGGCTCACGCCTGTAATCCTACCCCTCTGGGAGGCCGAGGCGGGTGGATCGCTCGAGGTCAGGAGTTCGAGACCAGCCTGAGCAAGACCCCGTCTCTAATAAAAATAGAAATAAATTATCTGGACAACTAAAAATATATACATAAAAAAAAAAAAATAGCCAGGCATGGTGGCGCATGCCTGTAGTCCCAGCTACTCGGGAGGCTGAGGCAGTAGGATCGCTCAAGCCCAGGAGTTTGAGGTTGCTGTGAGCTAGGCTGATGCCACGGCACTCACTCTAGCCCGGGCAACAAAGCAAGACTCTGTCTCAAAAAAAAAAATTTATTATATTTGAAAATTATACTGTAAGTGAAATACTGACCTTAAATATTTAAAATATTATTAAAAATACTAAATTTAAATATCTGAAATTAAATATTTGGAATGTAATGATTTTTTTTTTAAATAGCCATAAAGTGATCCACCTGCAAAACTGCCTGGGTACCAGCTCGTATGTTTTGTTCTGTGGTTTCTTCAGAGACATTATGAAGAGCATCTTGGTAGGAGCCATTTTTTGCCCAACTGGAATTTCGAACATGATCAGCAATATTAGTCCCATTTTCCTGAAGCAAAATATCAAGTTTTTAATATTTCATTAATAAGAATGCTGCAACAAGTCAGTAAGCTGAAAGTGCAAATGAAATCATTAGGTCCCACTGTTAAACAGGTTTCTTTCTCTCAAAATAAGTATCTGATTACAAAAGCAATATATTTTTCACTGTAAAAAAAAGATTCTCATTGACAAAAAGATAAAGTGAAAAACATCATCCATATGAGCTGCCAGAGATTACATCATTTCAGATACACAAACATTTTTCTCTAGATCTAATGTATAAAATTCCCTTCCCATATTGTTACACATTCAAGAATGGGATTATACTATTTATAGCTTTGTAAAAGATGAATTGTGTTCTAAATTAAATGCCAGAATCCAAATAAATGAAATAGAAAATAGCTTATTATTTATCCTACTTAAGAGCAGTAAAATTTTTGGCTGTAGAGTGAAGTCTTAAAGAAAAAAAAAAGAGTAGTAAAATTCTCATTATGCTGACAGTTCAAACCACTAAGATTGCAGCTTTCTGCTTGCGTTCTAGCTGTTACAAGTCTTACAGACAAGGGAGTTACCTCAGTGAAAATCACAGATATATTTCACTCAGTGTGGTTCTCTTTTTAAAATTTCACTCTAGTTTCTTCCTGCTTTTGGTCACTCACCAGTATCTTCAAATAGTTGTTTTATTATAGGCATACAGAGTTCATAATTGTAATATGCAGGAGATTTAGTCTGATACAAACATCTCTCCCATTACCAGAAGCAATACTGGAACTCAGTTCTGAGTAGCCAGTACAACACACCATGGTCTAGCCTAGCCTTTTCTCTTAAGCTCCATACCTGTATAATCAAGTATCTTCTGAAGAGTTCTTCCTGAATGACCCTAAAGCTCCTCAAATTCAAGACATTTAAAAATAAGTTTACCAACCACACCTTCCCCATTCCTACCCACCCAACCCCTCCAGCCACCTTAGCCACCAGCACCAAACCTGCACTGCTTAAAATTCCTGTCCACGTGTGAATGGCAACTACCCTGACTGCAAAAACTTGGGACACCTCCCCATTCCTCATCTCTCTCAGCCAATTAATCATCAAGGCATATTGGTTTTACCACCAAACAAGCTAATACACCTGTGTCTCCCTTATATTCCCAATGCAACTGCCCATGTCCTATTATCAGGTTATTTATCATCGCATTTCTGAACTTTACTAATTCTTCCTAGCTGGTCTTCATGCCTCCAGACTGACCTCTCATCTATCACCCATGCTGGGCCTGGTATGATCCTTATGAAATACATAACTATTCACGCTGTTCTCCTATTCATAATCCTTCAAAGGCTTTCCAGTGTCTAGAATGTAAATAAAGTTCATTAACATGGCATACAAGTTACTGCACAGAATCTACCCCTTGTCAATCTCATATTCCCTACCATTCTTTCTTACCTACTCTTAGCTACAGCCAAATAATATTTTCAAGGTTCCTCACACCTTTGTAGATGCTATTCACACTGTGTGGCAGCTTTCCCATTTATCTACCTGATCTTTATATTATACCGCTACATTCATGAAGCATTCCCTGATTTCTACAAGCAGAGGTAGGTATTCCCCCTTTCACAGCAGTAACATTGTTTTACAATACTTTGTATGTTTGTCTTCTGGCTAAACCTTAAGTTCTCTGAAAGCAGAAATAGTATCTTTGATGTTTATACCTCCAACACTGGTTCTCAATGTAGGCAACATAATGCTTCAGAAGGCATTCTGAAATTTGTGAGAGTGATTTGTTGTCACAAGAATTGAAAGATAACACATCCTATTTAATGGAATAGGACACGGAATGCTAAACATTCTGTAAGGCACATGAACATACACATACACAAAACTGTCTTGTATTCTGCATGTTCTTTAAATGTCTCACAGATACTATAAGAATTTAAAAACCCATTTATAATTATTTGAACCTATAACCTAATTCCATTTCATAATTATAACACTGAAAATTTTAAATGATTTCAATATATATTGAATTTATTGGAAACGTAAAATAACGAATCATTATACCTTTTGGTTTCGGTTTACACCATTAGCAAGCGTTTCTGGCACTTTGAACAGTCACACCTTTAATGGCAATGCTGGTTGTAGTATTTGAATAACCAATAGAACAAACCTATACAACACACCTACATCATCAAGCTACCCACCTTGTCTCCCTTTATTCCTTCCTTCCACTGTTTTTAATTATTTACGTAGATAGTTTATATTATCTATCATTCTTACTTAAGAACAGTAAATGATGCAGGATAGGCTCAATACACATAGGCATAGCATGACTAAAAAGCTGGGGAAAACAAATTACTTAGACTACTTACTTTTCCCCTTCTTAGAAGGGGGATAGGATTGTCTACATACACACACACAAACACACACACATTCACCGAATCCCTGTAGAACTGGCCTATTCATTCATACAGTACTATCCTAATTAAATTCCATGGGTGAGGTTATGTTAACCACCAAAGTGAATAAACATTACCCAATTTGGAGCTCCAGTGGCACAATCAGTTAGCGCGGTACTTATACAACATTACCCAATCATTCCTATCTGGATTTAGCAAGATATATATCAATCTCAGACAACTTTCTGCTGAAAAGGCAAGTTAGACAAAACAGAAAAATCACTTTCAATAAACTCTTGCGCTCCTAACTCCATCTCGGCACCTGCTTCTTGGAGAACTTGACCTATGACAAAGGTTGAACAACCAAAGGATGAAAATTCATATAGGCTTAAGAAATAAATGGAACCAGGGACTCAAATGCCACCTCTACTCTCTTCTCTCATCTTTTCTCCTCTGTGAATAAACTCCAGTCTTTCTTATTACAGACCAGCTTATTTTACCAGGTCAGAAAGTTTCACATTCTGCAATCAGTTCTAGTGCAAAAGATTCCAAGGAAGAATTCAGAATACTGTGCTTTGTGCTGGGTAGCCAGTCCTAGAATAAAACAGACACTACTTCCAGGGAAGGGGGAATTATACTTTGGTAATCACCCCACGAAGTATATACTGTAACACCCATTTTAACATAGTATCACAGTTTTAAATATTATACCTTTATAATAGCATCTAATTTTGATCTAGACAATGCCTTTAAGAATAGGTATATGATCTCAATATTAATTTTTAAAAACTATGATATCACAGGGCTTTGTAATAGGGTACTGAGACAACTGTCATATTACCTAAATTCTATCATATTACCTAAATTGCCAAAGTATACTGATATTTTTACCTTTCCATTTATTAAGAATATTTATGTTAACATTATTACACTTTTGTGAAACTCTAATCTGTTAAACAAAAATATATCAATCTTATAATGTTACCTCTTCTCTTTTTTCCCCTTCTTCCATTGAAATATCATGGTCTGTGACATTTTCAATACAAGGGAGGTTTGAAGAAGTGATTACAATTTCTTCAGGCTCTTGCATGAACAAAGGCTTTTCCTCTTGCTGGATCCATTCTTGATATACTTTTACCACTTTTCTCATAGCTGCTGCTTCACAAATTGGTAATAAAAATGCCTAGTGAAAAAAATATAGAAAATGATACCTTTTCCTTTGCTACAAAACACTCATACAGTAATTCTTCACTTAATGTTATTGATAGGTTCTTGGAAAGTGTAACTTTAAGCAAAATGACTTATAATGAAACCAATTTTACCACAGGCTAATGGATATAAACAAGAGTGAAGTTCCTACCCGATATTTCAGGTCACAAGAACATCACCAAATTTCTAAATAAAGACCAAAACACTTCTAATATTAAACACTGAAAAAATGTGAACTATATATATATTTAAGAAAGATTAACAGAAATAAGTAAGATAATTATTTACCCAAATATTCCAGTTCAGGGTTGTGGATGGCCAAAGCCTACCCTGGCACCTCAGGGCAAAAGGCAGGAACCAACCCAGGACAAGAGGCCATTCTATCTCCCAGGGCATATTCACACACATACCCCTGCACTCACTCAGAATGGGACAATTTAGACACACTAGTTCACCTAACACGCACACCTGTGGAATGTGAGAGGAAAATACACTGTACCCAGAGAAAACCAATGCTGACATGGGGAGAACGTGCATACTCCACACAGACAGTGGCCCCAGAGGTCAGGAATCTATTTTCCCCCCACCAACGTTCTAATGAAACGATATTATTCAAGGGCCTGCTATACATACATTCCTATCTTATTATAAAATGTGATATATGAACAATTTTAAAAGTTAACCAATTCATTGTTGGAAAAAGTCTCTTGTCTCCAAATAATCTGTATACTAAGACAGAAATGTTTGTGGTAGATAAGACACTGACTTGAAGTGGAAATAACAAAGATTTGTTTTGATTATATCTCAGAATACTATTCTTTATTTACTGAAGTAATTGTGCTCTTACAAAGTTCAATGTAAACACAACTTTTCATAAGTCATATTGTTGTAATCTTTTAATACATTATTGGGGTTTATTATTATATGTTTAGAGCCAGGGTCTCACTACATTGCCCAGGCTGGAGTTGAACTCCTGGCTTCAAGCAATCCTCCCATCTCAGTCTCCTAAGTAGCTTGGACTATAGATGTGTACCACTGCACCCAGCTAAAAATCAGTATATTTAATATTAAAGACGAAAGTCTTCATTATAAATTAAAAATACTGAGAGCTATTTTACCTGACGAAATATCTCTGTGACAAAATTTACATTACTTCTTTTAGAAGAAAAAACTCTACGAACTATTTCAATGTCTGTGAGATGTTCTTCATCAATACTACAGAGACTAGATGAGCTAGGTTCTCGCTCTGTGAGAGTGCTTGTATTGGAATGAGACTGTTCTGGTTCTGTAGTTCTGTCTGCTTTATCAGCATTATCATTTTTGTTTTCTTCTCTGGATACCAAACTAGCAGCTGCCCTCTAAAATAAAAACAAAAGGGGAAGAATATCATGATCATTTAACTTGGTATTTTGTCTTTTAACAGCAAATAGTGGCAGAATCCAAAGCATTCCACAACTAACTTATAGCACTGTTTAAAATCCAGGCATAGAGTTTCATTTAGAATCCATTCTAAAAATAATAAAGTGACAATACAAATAATTCAACATCTAAGTGATACAGAGATATTCTAAAATGTGTGGTAACTAATTATCAAACCAGCTATAATTAGATTTGTTTCTTAGTAAGTCTGCAGTTCAAACAAGTTACTAATTAAAGCTGAGTGAAAGAATAATGTACACAGAGGCAGCTCAGATCTTCAAGAATAAGTAAACAACTTACACTGGACTTTTACTTAATAAAGCCTTCATGTTTAAAATCATCTCCATTTTACCTTAGACAAAAATTTACACAAGTAAAAACTTCTTAAACAAATAACAAAAAACAAAGAAAAGGAACAAAATTTATGACAGAAGAAATACAAATGAAACTAAAAGAAAATATTAGAAAACTTAAGAGAAAACTCTATTCTGATAATAGAATTTTCACAAAGACTGAAGATCAAGCCTAATCCTAGGGAAAAGGTCTTAAGGTAAATTACTACCATAATAGAGTAGGAATAGCACTGTTCTGTGGTATGATAAATTACTTTCCGTTAAGTTACTCAATTTTTGATAACATTTTTGTCATCCCAAAAAATAAGAGAGTTTAAATAAATGATCTCAAGTATGTCTTTCCAATGAAAAACATCTATGCTCTTAAGTCCATTAAGTTCTAGGATCAGAAAAATAGTTCTGCTTGAGAATTTTTGCATTTAATAATTCTTAATAGAGGACTTGGAACGAAGTTTTGCAGAAAACACACCATCTAGTCCGCTACAGATAAATAAAAGACTAAGGGGACTAAAAGTTAAATTTTCTGAACTCGAACTAAAATACTTTATACCTCCATCCTCCTATTTTTAAAAGTTTAAGAAGTTATACAAAAAACAGAGTTTGAGATTTTTAAAACTAAACAAGGAAATCTGAGAAAAGAAAAATGAAAATAGTAAAAATACTATAATATAGACACATTCAGGAAAATGTACAATGAAGGAAAAGTATGAAAACTGTGTAATCAGAAAAAAACAATTTTAAATATTAGTTCTTACATTGTATTGCTGTGTAATTTTATATCATATTTCTATATTTGGTGTCTTTGTTGAAAAAAGGGGGAAAGAAGGAACAGGACTTTAAATCTGCCAAGAAATTAGAAAGGGCTATCAAGGTCCTACCCACGTGATTGCTGTTCTTTCCACCTATAA
Organism: Lemur catta; assembly: GCF_020740605.2. Taxonomy (NCBI): domain Eukaryota; kingdom Metazoa; phylum Chordata; class Mammalia; order Primates; family Lemuridae; genus Lemur; species Lemur catta. The sequence continues at coordinate 55,701,020 of NC_059128.1, read as the reverse complement.
GAATTTATTTGTATAATTCAGAATATTTTTAGTTATATAAAATTGAAACATATAAATTAATTAGAAGCAGAGACAGAGAAACTACTGAAATTATCTTCTATACCTTCTAAGTTTTTTATTAAGATAATTATTAATTCTGTAATTGTTAAAATTTGGATTTATAAAATACATTTATATAAATAAAATATCACCATTATTTGTTTTAAATGTCCTCTACACCTAAGACAATTGAAATCAGTGGACTAAATCTCAAAAGCCATTTCTAATTTTAATAAGCTTGCCTCATTTGTATATTACCTGAATATTCTTTGGCAAGACTTCACCTTCCATCCCAGGAATATGAGGTCCTGTATGTGGTTTTGGCTCCAGCCAGAAAGAAACTAGCCAACGAATGACAATAACACGAGCGTTAATGAAAGGCTCCTTTATACAATAGATTGCTTCATTGGTTTCAGCGTCTTTCTTTATCATGACATAATGTGGCTTTGGTCTCATCTGTGGGATATCTGTGCAAAATAAAAGGAAAACAAACACCAAAATAAGAAAGGAATTATGCTTAGAAAAACTTACATTTTTAAACATTTGAGAAAATATTGTGATGCTACTCTGGTTTTAGAAGTAGCTTTAGCACCAAAATGACATTTTAAAATTTGCTAGATGTTAGCATAGAACCCAGAAGAGTTATACATGGTATATATAAACCACATATTCCAGTTGATATGTGGAAACATGTCTTTCTGCAAAATAACATCAAAAGGTTCAATGATTCTGCCTAAGTTTGTACTAAAGTTTCCAGAACCATTTAAAATGACAGCTCACTTCAGTTAACCTAAGACTGAAACATGTTTTGAAGTTATATAAAGTATGAGGTTTTACCTGAGCCTGTTAGTTACCTAAACTTAGCATTAGGGACAACTTTCTACAAAACAGACATTTCCACATACAGACTACCAATGCCTTCTATACATGGCAGAGGTCTGCTTCTAACCTGAGATTTGTCCACAAAGCTCTAGCTTCAAGGATCCAGTAGATATTTTGGCACAGCCACTACCTACAAAAATACTGGACAAAACTTGATCAAAACATATGACAGTGTAATTATTCTACAGAATTTGAATAAGACTAATACTTCACTAACCCTTGGGGGACCTTAAAAAGAAAATTCATTATATAGTCTAAGAATCATATCAAACATCAGAATTTCGTTTAATTTACAATCACAAATATTTCTGGTGAGCTAACTTTTCCAATAGATGAGATCCAGAGAATAACTTTTTAAAAAATCTCTTCATTCTCAATTAAAATTTCCTATTGATATAAATTCACTTTCAGTATGAATCTAGGTATATTATCTCTATAGTATTTCTACCAACCAATACAAATATTAAATATGATCAGTTTTCTGCAGGTAACAAATGGCAACTTTAAATTGAGAGATATTTTATTCTTATGTATCATCTAATAGAAAATTCCAAACACCACTTACCAAGTATAGGATGATATAAACTGTTTTCCTTGCAGATGTTTGGAAAAATATAAGGCAAGTAATATTTCTTAAAATGTGAAAACAAAAATGAAAATCCCCTTTCTTGGTTTTCTTTGTTCTTCCATTCTAAGCTTTTTACCTAAAAATAAACAATATAACTAAAATTATTCCAGGAGACAGAATTTCTTAAATACAAGTATTAGCTGTTATAAACAAGCTTAAAAAGGTTGCAATACACTGACCTGTTGTTACACTGTGAAGATCAGAATATACAGAATAAGGAGAAAACTTTGTTACACTGTGAGGATCATAATACACAGAATAAGGAGAAAACTTTAAAATTGGTCTCATGTCATACAAATATATTATATTTCAAAAATCTTAGATATTAAAGAAGTTAAAGTATGCTCTGAAAAACTGTGAAAACTGACTCAAAATTTGGTTCTACTAATGACAAAGATACTAATGTTCTTTCCCCTTTTTCCCTTCTTGAATAACTCAGCCTAAAAGTAATGCAAAATACACAGACATATGTGGCTACAGGTGAGTGTGCATGCATGTACATACGTGTGTGCACTCATGCGTGCGTGTGTATGTGTGTGTGTGTGTTTATGTGTGTGTAAGCAGTGGCACTAGTAAAATGCAGATAATCAGAGCCTGGGCCCAGGAAACAGGACATCCATGAAGAGGGTGTAGCAGAGGCGTAACTCAGAGGGGACTCACAGCCTGAGAGAGGTGAGAAGGGTGTCCATGAAGCAAGGGAAGGGGAGACAGAAGACAGGGAAGTATAATATACTGTGTGGGAACTCTAGAAAGGTGAGGAAGATATCTAAGCAGGCGGTTGGCAAAGGTCCACAGTGGGGCACTGGAGCCTGATCAAGGTAAGGAGAATGTCTGCAGAGGAGGGCAATGGTGGTAATGAGAGATTGATTATCTATAAGAGGGACTGATTAAATAAGTAAATATACCAAGAATAATGTGAGCCACATTTCTCATTGACAGACAACAGAGTTATACATATGCAAAGGAATGTGTGTGTGTGTGTGTGTGTGTGTGTGTGTGTGTGTGTGTAGACATCCCCTAGCTCTGGCCACTGAGAAGGTCCAGAAGTAGCAACACCCCAACAGCAATGAGCATCCTGAGTGCCCGATTCTTGGATTCTAAGTATAATTCTCCATTAAGATGAATGATAGCTCCTTGGAGAAACAGCAGATTCCACAGTGGGCAAGGAAGGTACAAAATGAGACTGGAACATCTTGCTGTGCCAGGAGGTAAGGAAGTAATCAAAGAAAAATGGAGACAAATCAGGAGTCAGCTTGAAGGAGCTCCCACTAGCCAAATCTAGGACAATCTGAGCATCAAAGTAAAGAACAGTAATAAATACTAACAAATGGATTCATAGGAATCCATAAGCCCATGTTGAGATAAATAAATAAATGAAGAAGACAGAAAGCTTTTTCCTACAGTATTTTGCAAACTGTTGAATGTAGAAGTAATGACTGAATTAAAGTATCAGCACTTGGCCAAAAGTGGAAACTACTCAAATATTCACCAATTGATGAAGAGATAAACAAAATGGTATACCTATACTATGGATTATTATTCACCAATAAAAATCAATTAAGTGTTAATACATGCTACAATAAGGATGAACTTTGCAATTATATGCTAAGTAAAAGAAGCCAGTCAATAAAGACTACATATTATACGATCCCATTGATATGAAATGTCCAGAATAGGCAAATATATAGAAACAGAAAATAGATTAGTGGGTGCCTAGGGCTGGGGAGGGAGGGGCTGCAGGATAAGAGGACTGATTCCTAATGCATATGGGGTTTCTTATTAGGAGGACTGTACTTTTAAGTGAGTGAACTGTGTGGAATGTATAATCTCAATAAAGCTGTTTTTAAAATATTACCAATTGGCAACCATCATAGTTATAATTCAGCCAAAAGTCTTCAGTGGATGCTAAAACATGTGAAATTTCTATAAGGAAGGGGATATTTACATAGTTACAAAGTACTTTCCCACAAAATACTTACTGATTATAAAACGAAAAAGAGTAATAGACGGGAAAAGCCTGGCAGACTGATATACTGGACTTCATCAAAATAAACTTTTACTCTTCAAAAGAAAAAAGCAGTCACCAAAAGACTACTATGAAAATGAGAAGGCAAGCTATTGGGAGAAAATATTTGCAAAACATTCATCTGAAGACGTGTATCTAGAATATGTAAAAATGTTACAAGTTTATAAGACAAATAACCCAATTAAAAAACGGGCGAAAGAAGTGAACACACATCTTACCCAAGATACATGGATGACAAATAAGCACATAAAAAGATACTCAACACATAATTAGCGATTAGGGAAACGTACATTAAAACTACAATGAGATATCGCTACTCACTCACTAGTACGGCTAAAATTACAAACTGACCATACCAACTGTTGGTGAAGATGTGAAGCAACTGTGTAAGTCTCATACACTGCTGGCAGAAAGTACAAAGGTACAACACAACTATTTGGGAAATAGGTTGGCAGCTTTGTAAATAGTCAATATATACCTACTTACGATATGACTCAGCCATTGCACTTGTAGGTTTTTATTCAAGGGAGAAGAAAGCCTATGTCCACACAGAGATTTGTTTACCAGTGTTCACAGCAGTTTCACTCTTAGCCAAAAACTAGAAACAACCCAAATGATCATCAACAGATGACTGGATAAACTGGTATATACATACAATGGAATAAGCAATAAAAGGACCCTCTACTGATACATACAATAAGGTGGATGAGTCTTAAAATAATTACACTGAGAAAAAGATCAAAAAAGGTATCACCATATGATTACATTTATATGAAAATATGGAAAATGCAAACTAATAGTGACAAAAATCGGATCAATGATTGCCTGGGGATGGAGTGGGAGTGAGGGAGTACAAGGGGATGGATTACAAAGAGAGCTGAGAAAACTTTCAGGAGTGATAGATACGTTCATTATCTTAACTGTGGGATGGTTTCATGGATGTATACAGGTAACAGAATTCATCAAATTGTAAACTTCAAATGTTGCAGTTTACTGTATATCAATTATAGCTCAAACACCAGTAAAGCAATTTTTAAAATCCATATGAAGTACAAAAGTTTTTTTTAAAAAAAGAAAAACTGGTAATAACAACAATAACAGTAACTACTTACCCACTACAGAAAGCTTAACTGTGTGCTGTGCACTTTTTTATTCTAAGCACTTTGCCCTGCTTATGCCTCAAAGACCAAAATAGGATAGGTATTATTTTTATCTCTGTTTCACAAATCAGGAAACTGAAGCACAGAATGGTTAAGCAATTTTCCAAAGGTCACACTATTAGTAAAATGAGGAATCAGTGTTCAAATCCTGGCAATCTGGTTTAGGCCCAAATTAACTTTATAATGTTTGTTTCTGAGGTACAGGGAATTTTTATGTTTGGAACAGTTAACAAGAAATATGTATGTGCTAGCGTGTTCTCACCAGTCAATCAGGAATTATACATTTCACATATTACGGGGAGTTAGCTACGCTCTCAGCAAAAGTTCAGGTCCCTCAGACAGGGGTCATCACAAAGGATGAAAAAATAGTAGGAAACAGAAATAAAAATAGTACACGGAGGCAAAAATATAGTTTATAAAGTACAGATTTATGAAGACAGGTAAGGTCAGACGAGCAACCAATACTGAAGTATTACACAGATATTTATAGTGTAGGTACAGTTTTTCGGTTGCCAGGGGTAACAGGATTTACTTAATAGTTTGGGTTAGGTTCAAAGTTTTCCAAAAGGCTTCTACAGATCCCTTAACTAACTCTATCAAGGTGAACAAAGGGTTATAAAATCTTCTTAGGGCAAACTTCTAAGTTTTAAGATAAAGCTACCACTTTAGCAAAAACAGAGACATTGTGGCTCTGGTTATTGTGTATTACAACAGAGATTTCAGAAGCTAAGCATGAGCTGTCCCTTATGCTATTTACTTTAACCGCATGGTTCTGTCCGGGACCCAGCTCGGGCAGCGTATCTTATTGATCAGCTTTAATCTCTGATCAGCTCTCATCTCCAGTGGCCTGTCTTTGTTGATCAGCTCCCCATCCCTTGGCTCCATGCAAGACCTGCTTTGTCTTTCAAAGCAGGTGAGAACCACAGGCTTGAGACTGCAGCATCACCTTGGAAAGCAGCTGCTACTTAACATTGAGACGCTCTCCTGAGGTGAGGCAGCTTTTGATATGCAAACTAACACATTTACATTTTCCTTCAGGGCAAAGCCTAGCCAGACTCCTAAAATCATTTCTGTCTCTAAAAATATAGGGGGCATCTATAAATCAATATTTCTTAGGCTCAACAATATATAGAAGTGAATAGGTTACCTCACAAAATATACGCACCTAGAAATTCAAAAGGTACAAACAGACTTAAGTGTAAATTACATTTCTCCCCAAGCCAGATCCTGCAGCCCACCTCCTTAGTTACTACATCTTGGCAGATTGATCCCTATATTAAACAGTTATTAGCTTTTCATTTAAAGTACCACAACTGCTGATTACAAATGAAAGGATTAGAAAATAAGCCCAACTGGCACATATAAGAAGATATACACATTTTACAAAAATATACTTTACAAAAATTTCTCTCTCCAGCTTTGTTAAGAGTTTCATAATAAATACATACTTCCGATGATTATTTCAGAAAGGGGATACTAACATATTTTCAATAGTAATAAATTTGTCACTCCTCCTTCAAGGAAATAAGCAAATATATGCATCTATTTTACATCCCTGGAACAGTTACTGTCTGCTACTAAGGTTTCTATTACAGATGCAAGAAAAACATGTTCTAGAGCTTTCTGTCTGTCTGATTGGTGGCAGCCAAGAGTGAATAGAGGGGTAGAGGGGAAAAACATGGAGAGAATTTTTGCAACTCAGGAATAACCTTGTAAACAATGAAGAGCCTGTTTTACTCCAAAGAACCTAAAATTTCAGTTTACATGATAAATGTTGGAAATATCCCCTACCACCTTTGCCTGGTTTATACACTTGTAAAAGCTAAAGGTTAAAACTAATTAAAATCAAGCCATTGACTCTTTGGTTCCACCCCTGCCCCAACCAAAGAAAATAGGCAAATATCTACTATAACAGAACAATGGAAGGGGGGCAAGGAATTACCCACATATAATAGTATGGGGGGGTGACATCAAAGAACATAACAAGTACCTGAATTACTATATACTTTAAAAGTGCTTCAAGAAAATAGCTTGTGAGATCTTCTTGTCCTTTATCTCCTGATTGTGGGGGAACAAGAGGAGTGATTTCCTCTATAGTGACTTGAGCTATCCAAAGACAAAAGAATAATTACAAAACAAATTTAATAATACAATAATATGACCAAATAAATTTTAACTGCAAAACATGTATATAATGAAAACTGCTTGAACACTTTTCACTCAAGTGATCCTCCCAGAGTGCTAAGATTACTATAGATGTAAGCCACCCCACCTGGCTGCAAAATCACTTTAAGTCATTTAAATAGCAGTACTAATACGGGAAGAAGAGAATTGAAGAAGTAAAAAAAAAAATTACAATATTAGAAAAATTTAGAGTAAAAAGCACAAAGATTCACTAACTAATGAAAGCAGAAATTTAACATTTCTGAAATTATAATTGAAATTTAATAATACTATTGGTGTTTTATGAAAATTCAACTTACATGTAACATCTTTACAGTCATCTTTTGCACAAAATAAAACACATTTGTACTTCAATCTATATTTATATTAACTCCAGGATACAAGGTGATACATGAGCAATAGAAATTAAAGACAAATTAAGTGATCTGTATTAACCATCCCCATGCTTAGACATCTGGGGCCTTGCTGGCTCTGGAGAGAATGTCCCTCCCAGGGCTAGCCAATTCCTAAAGATAGTAAATGACTAGCCTGTGAACATGCCTTTCATAATCAAATCAATCAATCCAGAGCCCAACCCCTACCAACTCCCCTACACTAACACTCAGGGCCACTACTCCTCTGTCCTAATTACCCCAGAGCCAGGTACTAGACAACTAGGGACAACTTTTATGCCCCAGAGCCTAGTGAAATTATTCAAAACCAGCTAATCCTAAACTTACTTACTCTGGCTTGCCTGTTTCTTTCTACACAAACATAATAAACGCTCTTGCCTATGTTTCTCCCTATTCCCTCTGCCTCTAATCAAGTCTGGTGCTTGCCCACATAGCCCCTTCCTCTTGGGAACTGTGAGTAACAGACTTATCTTTTCAACAGCTCTCTTTATCTGTTGGCCCTAC